>NW_006160078.1:1031111-1053888 GCF_000334495.1 Tupaia belangeri chinensis | reverse complement strand
CTCTTTTTCATTTTCTGAAGTTAGTTTGAATTGGGTATCTGTTACTTGCAACTAAATTTTAGAAATCTCACTAGCACAGCTCCACTGTCTAGACAAGTAAAGGATAGTAATATACATTGACAATAAGCATGTTATACTTTCTATTCAGTTGCCATTTGAAATTCAACACGGTTCATCTTTGCAATGGGTTTTCCACTAATTCCCAAGAGAGGTTAATTTTTATGAGTTCGTAAGCGCTGAGGAATCTTTTTTTGTTTTGTTTTTATCTAATGTTTGCCTCTTGGCCCTGATATTTCCCTCAAGCTGTCTTGCTACTGATTGACTTTAAGAAAATGAAAGTTAGTGATTTCAAATTACATTTTAATTATTTCTTTCATAATAAACCAAATTAAATTTTAAAAGCTAAAGACATTTTCTGCTCTTGAACTTAGAGCTGTAGCTCTTAATAAAATCTGCTGCAGTCTTTTTTTTATATTAATAAATTTTCTACATCTCATGCAGCCTATCTTTTTTGAAAAAGATTATCAATGTTTAATTTTCCTTTATTATGATGTTCTTTTTATGAGTCACAGAGAAACTTCTCTTGTAAGTAGGTGTTTCGTGGTAATACATGTTCTGATTTCACCTTTGACAACTATGGTTTAAGCTTTACAATTCTAGTCAACTGAATATTTTTCTCCTCTGAGACAGTTAATTCAGTCAAAATCTTATTGAAGCCTATTTCTAGAAGAACTGTATTATTGGGCAAGGTACTTGTTTTGCAGTATAGTCTGCCCAATCCCACACTATCCTGTAAAGCAGACTTAAGTCATTCTTCCTAAATTTAACTTTACTCTTTTTATATGAAACAAGTTTATCCAAATCCTTTTTTTTTTTTTGGAGAGATTTTCGCTATAGGGCGCGTGCACTCGCCAGACAGACAGAGACAGACAGAGAGGCAGAAAGTGAGAAATCACCCCCCAGGAGGGATGGTCACACCGCAATCCCTTCTTCTCCATTCTCCTCTCGGGATCTTGGGCACGCACGCACACACGCCCAGCATGAGTTTTAAGCCACCGGGCCCGGGACGCGAACCGCGATCGACTACGTGAGAGTCCAGCGACATAGCCATTACGCTAACTGCTGGTTCCCCAAGTTTATCCAAATTCTTAACACAAAATGTGTTTCATCTGTGAATCAGGTCTAGGGTTAGTTTTTTAAGTTTCCTAATGGAACTACCTACAGTAAGTATTTTTATTGTTTATTCATGTGTTTTTACACACACCTTTTCTTTTTTTTTTTTTTTTTTTTAATTTTTGCCATAGGGCATGTGCACTCAACATAGAACGAGGGGGAAAGTGAGAAATTACCCCTGCAGGGGTGTTAGCCAGACCAAAGTACCTTTTCCTTCATTCTTCTCTTGGGATTTTGGGTACATATGCACATGTGCCCATGATTCTCCAGCTGCCACTTTTGAGACTCAAACTGCAGTTGGCCATATGAGAATCCAGCACCTTAACCACTATCCCACCTGCTGGTCACTTTAAGACACTTGTACAACACCATAACATATTCAAGCATGGGACCAGCAGAGGTCATAATGGTTATGTCACTGGACTCCCACATAGTTGACCACAGTTCAAGTCCTGGACCTGCTTGCTTAAAACTCATGATGGGCATATGTGCACATGTCCAAAATCCTGACAGGAGAGTGGAAGAGAAGGGATTGCGACATGGCCATCTCCTGGGTGGTGGTGGTGGTGGTGGTGATTTCTTGCTTTCTGTCTCTCTTTCTCTCTCTAGCTAGTGTGTGTGTCCTATAACAAAAACCTGGTTCTTTTAAAAAAAAATCCAAGTACACAAAATAGATATTTTTTTTAAAAATCCCAAAGGATCCATTATTATTTTATAAGTTTCCAGACTATTATGCATATTTCAACATACACACCTACTTTGAATCAAAGAACATATACTGTTCTTTACTGTCCCCACACTATACAAACATGTTTGACACTTCATGATTGTTTCTGCATTATTATTTAATATTGAGTTATCTTACCCCTCATATTGTAGCTTGCTTAGTATTCTACTGGATGAATGTATCTTAACCTAACCGATATGCTTCTAATGGATACTTAGGGTATTTCTAGGCTTGTGCTAGTCTAAGTAATGCCCTGAGTAATGCCTTACTACATGTAAGTTGTCACAATTATCAGATAATTTCCTTAAGTACACAACAAATATTGTTTTAAAACAATCATGTACATCACTGTGCCTCATAGCCAACCTACTAGGCAGTACTCAAAAATGGGTTGAGTCCAGGAATCTTTATTCTTCATATTTCAGAAACACTATCCCACTTCATGGTGGTTAAGGCACTAGACTCCCATGTGGCTGAATACGGTTCAAGTCCCAGACCTGGCAGCTTGCTTTCTCACTTTCCCTCTCTGTCTCTATCTAACTATAGCAAGTTAAATAATAATAATTACTCTTTTTTAAAAAGTTATTTATTAACCAGATGTTTAAATATATCTTGTCATCTCTTAAGGGACATTTATTTGAGTATGCCTTTTTGTATATTTAATGGTTCTCTCTTTATCTCAACCGTCAATATATATATTTAATTCATTTTTCACTTGGGATGGAGTTCAATTTTGTATTGTTTTATATAGACATCATATATTAAAAATGTTGACTTTACCTAGTAATACACCTTATAAATGGGTGGTTTTAAATTTGTGACTTTTGTGGTAGAATATTCTTTTAAACCAAGTAGCAAATTATAATGTTCGCACAATCAAATAATCTAAATTCTTCACAATTTCCAGCCTTCATTCTCTATCTCCCAATATAAATGCCATCTTCCAGGTTATCTTTTAGCTGAATACGGTTCAAGTCCCAGACCTGGCAGCTTGCTTTCTCACTTTCCCTCTCTGTCTCTATCTAACTATAGCAAGTTAAATAATAATAATTACTCTTTTTTAAAAAGTTATTTATTAACCAGATGTTTAAATATATCTTGTCATCTCTTAAGGGACATTTATTTGAGTATGCCTTTTTGTATATTTAATGGTTCTCTCTTTATCTCAACCGTCAATATATATATTTAATTCATTTTTCACTTGGGATGGAGTTCAATTTTGTATTGTTTTATATAGACATCATATATTAAAAATGTTGACTTTACCTAGTAATACACCTTATAAATGGGTGGTTTTAAATTTGTGACTTTTGTGGTAGAATATTCTTTTAAACCAAGTAGCAAATTATAATGTTCGCACAATCAAATAATCTAAATTCTTCACAATTTCCAGCCTTCATTCTCTATCTCCCAATATAAATGCCATCTTCCAGGTTATCTTTTAAAATGTAAATAATTTTAACCAATCTAGAACTCTTTTCTGCATATATTTTTAAAATAAAAAAAATTTTCTTAACACTAGTTACTAAGCAGTCTACTACTATTACTTTACTGAAATATTACATGCTGAAGTTCGAAAATGCATTGATTTTTTTTCAGTCTATAAGAACAATTAAAAATACTTATAATTCAGAAATTTTTCTAGAATAAGGACATTTTTATTTAGAACATAGAAGGCTTAGTCAATATAAGAAAAAAATCATTCTTGTCCCTTTTTTTACTGCAAAGATTATTTTCTTCTAGTAATTTTAAAAATGTAATTGTTTCATTTACTGTTTGGTTTATAATTTCTATTACGTGAAAGAAATCTGATACTGTTAAGCTTATTGCCATATCAATACTACTTCTAAAAGCCATGCACATACATGACTCAATGGTATTTACGCTCATGAAAAGGAAAATCCTTAGGTAGCCAACATTGCTTTTCAGCTGGTAAATAAAATATGGGCAGGAAACACTAAAGGTAACATAAGAAAATACTTTATTTCAATGTTCAAAAAAATAGGAAGATACATACTCGTATGCAGTAAGATTGCCAATACATTAAACAGTAAGAAAAACAACACAAGGACAGTTACCACTGGGATGTGAGACCCTGAGTGACTCTTTTTCTTCTTTTCTGAGTTTCGTATACTTTCAAATAGCATGCCTTTATAATAAAAAAAAACTAGGGACCAGCAGTTAGCGTTATGGCTATGTAGTTGACCCTGGTTCGAGTCCCAGACCCCGTGGCTTGAACTCTTGCCAGGCATCTGTGCATGCGTGCCCAAGATCCAGAGAGTAGAATGGAGGAGAAGGGATTATGGCATGGTCATCGCCCCTGGGGGTGATTTCTCACTTTCTGTCTCTCTCTCTCTTCTGTCTTTTTGTCAAGTGCACATGCCCTATAGCAAAAACCTCTCAAAATAAATAAATAAATAAGAAAAATAAGATATTCTTACTTAAAGCTAACTACTATAGTTTGAAGGTGCCACCCGTTACCAAATTCAAATTTGGAAATCCTAAATACTCCTCTATTCTTTTTTAAATTACCAAGACTCCTGTATTTCTGTTATTAGCAACAAAATGGACTAAGACAGCATCAATGAATCCTAACAGTTAAATAAAGAACATTCATGGTGACTTGGAAAGGTTCCTTCTGGGCTGAGACTTGCAGAGGGAGTGGATGGGTCTGGAAAGAATAAAGGGTCTGAGCAAGGAGAGTGGGAACACAATTTGGAAATGCAACTCTGAAAATTGCTTAGGCATCTCAGAGGCATGACTATCTGCCTAGGGGGCTTGCTTCTTCTCTTTTAGAACTTTGAAATTCTATTGCACTTCATTTTATTTTCATTTTTACCTCAGGCCAAGAAAATTTCTCTTTGCAATTTTTCCCAAATATTTTATTCCATTTTAGCCCCATCACCAAAAGAAGATAATATGGCATGAACTACATTATAAAAGTTATTTGATACTAATGTTTTTGTTATATCTTTTATTAATAAGGAAATGATTATATTTGGCTTTTATTCCGTTTTCATCTATCTAATTTTGTAATAATATTCTAAAACCTATTTAACCATATCAATTGTTTAGAATCTCTTGTATGTGATTAATGATTTTTCTTCTGTTTAAAAATTATTTCAAGATTAGCAATGCCTTTAGTCAAGATGAAAACATTCATATTTTTATTTCATTATCTGCTTATATTAGGACTAACATGTAATTAAATGACAAAAGCTCAGTAGCAAAAAATGTAAGATAAATACTTTTTTGATTCATATATCTAAACTTCTAGAGAGACAAGAAGGAAAAATAAGGACTCGAACTTCACTGCCACATTTACTCTCCATTTCTTTCCTTCCTTCTTGACCATACCAACTTTATTCTCTCATTCTATAAACATGCTCCCTCACATACATCTGTCTTAGGACCAGCTGCAATGGCACAGCAGTAACTTGGTTCTCTGCAATGCTGGAGGACATCATGTGGAATATCAGGGTTCAGCCAACCTGTACAAGATGTGGGGTGTGGGGTTTGTGGAATCATGACATGAGACCTTGTTGGGGGATGCTTCACTTTCTATGTCTCTCATGAAATAATAAACTTCAGGAAAAAAGTGTATCTTGGGCCAGCCAATAGCATGGACGTTAAGGTGACTGATCCCACATGGCTGACTTTGCAATTTGAGTTCCAGACCCAGCAGCTTGAAAAACATGCCAGGTACATGTGTGCATATGCCCAAAATCCTGGGAGAAGAATGAAGGGATTGCAGTGTGGCCATCCCCCAAAGGAGTGATTTCTCACTTTTCCTCTCTGCCTTTCTGACAAGCGCTTGTATGTACCCTATAGCAAAAACTAAAAAGAAAAAAATATATCTTAATATTTCTTACCAGACAGAGAAGACTTTCTTTCCCTTGAAAGTTGCTTTTAGAAGAGTCAAGGAAAGACTCTGATTAGCTTAGGTTGGGTCATGTGTCCATCTCTAAGGCAATCACCCACCACTCTTTGTGAAATGGAAGCAAGTGATCAGTCTTGATCTTGGCTAAAGAAGAACTGCTTTCTTAGCAGAAGAGAGTATGAGAGAGGGCTGGGCAGATAAAAACAGCCATACCAGGATTTTGTGTTTTCAAACAACAGAGATTTTTATATTCTTTCCATCTGACTCTCTTAAACATGTTTGGCAACATCCTCTCAGGTAGATTCGGATTCAGATGTGAGAAGTTTTGGATGACTACATAAATCTGTACTTCATAGAAAAATTTCTGGAAAAGCTGTTCACAAAACAAGTATGTGATGAAGTCTTCCACATTTGCACTAAAAAGCTGAAATTTAATAGATACTCAAATTCCACCACTGCAAAATATTGACCCCCATGCTTTATGAAGTGTCTATAATTGGTATGTTGCCCAGGTTACCAATCTTGAAACTGATAAACAAAAACAGTTTCCTAAATGAACTAAATTTTGCTCAAAGCAGTTTTGATTTGGTGGATCTGAAAAAAACATGCCAGGTACATGTGTGCATATGCCCAAAATCCTGGGAGAAGAATGAAGGGATTGCAGTGTGGCCATCCCCCAAAGGAGTGATTTCTCACTTTTCCTCTCTGCCTTTCTGACAAGCGCTTGTATGTACCCTATAGCAAAAACTAAAAAGAAAAAAATATATCTTAATATTTCTTACCAGACAGAGAAGACTTTCTTTCCCTTGAAAGTTGCTTTTAGAAGAGTCAAGGAAAGACTCTGATTAGCTTAGGTTGGGTCATGTGTCCATCTCTAAGGCAATCACCCACCACTCTTTGTGAAATGGAAGCAAGTGATCAGTCTTGATCTTGGCTAAAGAAGAACTGCTTTCTTAGCAGAAGAGAGTATGAGAGAGGGCTGGGCAGATAAAAACAGCCATACCAGGATTTTGTGTTTTCAAACAACAGAGATTTTTATATTCTTTCCATCTGACTCTCTTAAACATGTTTGGCAACATCCTCTCAGGTAGATTCGGATTCAGATGTGAGAAGTTTTGGATGACTACATAAATCTGTACTTCATAGAAAAATTTCTGGAAAAGCTGTTCACAAAACAAGTATGTGATGAAGTCTTCCACATTTGCACTAAAAAGCTGAAATTTAATAGATACTCAAATTCCACCACTGCAAAATATTGACCCCCATGCTTTATGAAGTGTCTATAATTGGTATGTTGCCCAGGTTACCAATCTTGAAACTGATAAACAAAAACAGTTTCCTAAATGAACTAAATTTTGCTCAAAGCAGTTTTGATTTGGTGGATCTGAAACTACTCTGCATCAAAAAATCATGTTCAAATGGCCATAGTTATAATTTTATATTGGAAAAGAAATTTCTGAATACACTTTGCCAAGAAGGTGTTTTGTAGGATTATTTCAAAATGGTTAAGGACTAGGTTCTATGTCTCATGGGAAGCTGGGGCTCTCTTCTCTGTTGGTTATTGCCTCAGGTTGCTTCAAGTGGCAGCAAGTGTTGCGACAAGATGTTTGTTCGAGATGGTCTACCTGCCATGCTGTCTATGTCAAGAGCACATTTCTCTGGGTGCGAGTGAGGTCAAACAACTGGTGATGCAGGCCCAACGCACTCAAAATAGAACACATTCTGAAGTCAGTCTTAAGCTTTTTCTGGCTTAGAAAAATCTTTAAAGTTATTTCTGGCCTCTGTTAGCTGTCTAGATTAAGAATAGAAAGAATGAAATAGGTTAGGCCAGTGCATTTGCACGTGGGGAGTTAAGTGAGAGGAGTTTCTGTGTCGTCTTTCCTTTTTCTCAGAGTATTTGGGAGCCTAAGTGATTACAGGGTTATTCTGACAAATCTGTTCAAAAGATGTGTTACTATCTAAAGGATATGTTGAGAGATGAGAGCCGTTGCTTCATAAAAAGAAACACAAACCAAAAAAAAAAAAAGAGAGAATGTAAGTAGGTTGACAAGTTGTGGTTTCAAATGGACAATTACATAAGTGAAGAAGTCAATAGGAATCATGAGGTTTCCAGGAAGAAGACAATACATAAAGGCTTATAAAGTAATATCATATCCAATATATGGAAGGAAAAAAAATTCCTGAAAACACTCCATTCTGAAAGGGTAGATAACTTGCTCAACATATTTAAATAGCACAAGGAGACTCAAGATGGATTTACAGGGACTGAATTTACTCTCCTGCCTAAAACAATCATACACTTGGGTGAAACACATGAAGGTGATTTTCAAGACCCTAAACATCAGGCAATGCAAGACAATGATCTCTGAAGTGGGTCCTGTGATTGTGTCAGCTTACTGCCCAGGAGTTTCCAGGCCCCAGCATTCCAGGAAGGGGAGGCTCAGGGAGATAGCAGGAGATACATGGTTTAAAGCTATAAAACAGATTCTGGGAAGACCTAGATGGCTGGCATTCACAGGACTTAATACTGGAGAGGAGACAGCTACGTAGAGAGAGAAGTTTGAGCATCAGAAAAAGGTCCCTATTTGAGTATTTATTGAGAGAACAATGTATCCAAGATTCCTGGAAAATAAAAAAATGATCAGACGAAGAATGCTCAGTGTTCTCAAGGGAAAGGGAATAGGACAGGTTTGTATTCTTTACACTGGTTACTACTATATTGGAAAAAGGCTTTGAGCCACAGAATGAACTTTAATCAGAAAACATTTGATCTAATATTTAGACAGGATGCTAACCTGAAATATCAAAGGGCTAGTTTATAAACAAAACCAGAAACTATAAATGGGTCTATATCTATAGTCAAGAGAAAGAGGGCTACTTTTCTAGGCCATGGAATTGATTATCTTTTCACCCAAGTGTAAAAGGCTTGACCAGAAACCATTAGTAGGATCCTAGGTTTTCATTCTTATTCCAAGCATTTTTCTTTCACTCAATATTATTTCTTCCTACCCCTATGAGCTGTGTTAAGGTAACGTAACATTGAATGCAGGAAACCTTTGTATATGAGCATTAGGCCATTTGAAGTGTTGAAACAGACTGAAGAAAATTGCACTTATACAGGTGCAACAGTGCCACCTTAAAGGTTTCAGAATTATGTAAATGAGACCACCCTTCTGAGAACTCACCCTGTTCCAGGGTCTGTCTTTCCTCCTTTTGTCTGAGACAATGGCTCAGCTTCATCCAGCCCTTAACAGTGAGGTGGGCTCACATAAGGAGGTCCAGCCAATGAAATGGCACCTTCTAGGCATGGGCTGTACACTACTTCTCTGCGGGTCCTCCTTCCTCTGCACCTTCCTTGCCAACCTAAAAGTCTCGTATTTAAGATGACTGTTTCAAAGGGATCAAGAGTGAAGGTCCCTGAACAACTCTATGGATAGAGTCCTACCTCACCTGCCTACTACACTGAACAGTGATGTGAGAAAGTGACACACGTTGACTAAGATTTTAGAGTAATTAATAAAGCAGAAATCCCTCATAATAGACCTACCTATTAGACCAAGTATATGAAGTGTATCAGCTACTGGGGAGAAGGAAGATTTTTATATATTACTTAGTAAAATCAGCCCAGATTAATGATTTAATTTCTGCAGAACTTTAATGATTTTCATAGCCAATGTAATGGCCATTTTATTTTTAAAACGTGGTTTAAGCTTTGGGGTAGTAATTTTTATTTTGTATTATAACTGGAATGGGAGACCTGCTACTGAGGACAAATACGGACTTCCCTTTTTCATAATCTTTATAAAGCTCTTGAAAAATTTATATAACCCATAGGTCTCTTATCTCTTTCATTTTTCAAAAGATAATTTCTCACTTGGAACGAGTATGATTTGGAACTCACACTGTGAGAAGTTCACCGAGACCATTTTTTATTGAATGCTGAGCACTTAGTGGTCTGAGAATACACTTTCTCAAAGTTAGGTGGAAATGACCTTGTAAACAACTTGAAGAGTCAGATAACTAGAATAAAGGGTAATATTTTTGCTTCAGTTTTTTTCAGTGAATTGCCTATATAAAAGAAACTGGATTTGCATACATTGTTTTACTCCACAGTGAAAGATTATCAGAACATTAGTGCACTACAGTGGCAGTGTGGGTTTTTACCCCTTAAAATTCTCCTTTTTCCTCTCCAGGTTAAGTATAAAACAGAAAGCAAATGCCATTTCATATTAGTAGCTGCAGAATTTATGTGGAAGGGGGCATGATGGTTATAGTTTTGTTGGTAAAGGGGAGCCTGGGAGCTTGTTAACAGCATTGTTTCACAAGGATGCTATTGATATTTTATGCTTAAATGAAAAGAAACCCCCAAAGAGCAAAGTTTATCGAAGATGCTTTTATTTGTGTATTATATATGATACTAAGAAAAATGTTAACTTATTTTTCTTTAGGGTACCTTGAGGAAGCTGGATATTTTTGAAGGAAGAAGGAGCTACAGAACTCCACAGACACTGTTTCCTGATCGTTCCATCTAAAAATATTTACCAATGGGCTGGAAGGTGACACAGCAGCAAAATGCAAGGCTCTGGGAGGCTGACCCACACGAGAAGATTCTGGATTCATTCCTGGAGACCTCCCTGAGTGTACCAGGCATGTGTGTGTGCCTGTGATCTAGGTCTATCTGAGGTTGGGGTTGATGACAGTGTCAAGATCCTGTTGGGGGTGCTGTCTCTCTCTCTCTTTTGTCTCGTTCATGAGATAACTTTAAAAAAAATAGATTTATTGAATATTTCCAATGTGCCAAGCATGGCTCTAGGCACTGGAGATAGAGCAGTGTTCAGAACATACAGTAATCCATGTCCTCATTAAATTTCTTGCTTTCTTATTGGAGAGACAGGTAATGAAAAATTACCTGAAATATACAGTACCCAAGGACCAATAGATGGCATAATGATTATATCTCTGGACTCCCACGTAGTGGACCACAGATTGAGTCTTGGACCAGGTGCCTTGAAATTCATGCCAGGCATGTTTGCGTGCACGCCTAAAATCCTAAGAGGAGAATGTAGGAAAAGAGATTGCAGTATGCCCATCTCTACTTGAGGGTGATTTTCTAGCTTGATTTCTTCTTCTTCTTCTTTTTTTTTCTTTTGTGGGAGAGATTTTTGCTATAGGGTGTATGCGCTCACCAGAAAGACAGAGACAGAAAGTGATAAATCACCCCTTAGGAGGGATGGCCCACCATAATCCCTTCTCTTCCATCCTCCTCTTGGGATCTTGGGCATGTACTCACATGTGCCCAGTGTGAGTTTTAAGTCACCAGGTCCAGGAATTGAACTGTGGTCGACTACATGGGAGTCCAGTGATGTAGCCATTATGTCATCTGCTGATCCTGATTTCTAGCTTTCTATCTCTGTCTCTCTCTGTACCTTCTGCAAGTGCATGCACCCTATAACAAAAATCTCTATGTGTGTGTGTGTGTATAAATATATATATATACATATTTAGTATCCAAAGTAGGAGAATATATATGTTCTTGGAAAAGTTATGATGTATTTTTTCTATGCAAAAATACATCATGGCTTTTCAGCATACATTTATACACACACACACACACATATATATGTAAACTACAGAAAAGTAAAGGAAGGGGCAGAGTGTAGTGTGTGGAGTAAGTGGTGGTGGATAGGGGACAGTTTAGTTTTTAGAAAGGTTGGCCAAAATAGACCTCAATGAAACACTTGTGTTCATACCCAAAAGAAGTGGTCTCTGTACTTACCTGGAGAGGACATTGCAGATAGTGAGAACAGCAAGTGCAAGGGCCTTGAGATAGGCAGAAGCTTAACCTGATATAAATGAGGCTGATACAAGTTGAACAGAGTGGCCAGATACCTGAGATTACAGATGCCACCTACTGAGGTCAGACTAGACCTCATCTTATCTCTCCTTGACCCTAAGCTCTGAGGCCACCCAGATGCAAGCTGAAGGAATTGATTGAAGACCAGTACACTAAAAAGTCAGTCCCTGAAACAGAGAACCAGCCACATGGTCACCATGAACCTGACCCTGGGAGTGGGAGTAGGATCCCTGAGGGTAAAAAACTGAGGCACTGGGCCAGTGAAACGAGGCAGGAGAAACCCTGGTGGAATATGGTAAATTAAGCCAAATGTAACATGGTCTCTGTTTTTAAGACATCTCCTTTTAGAACTCCAGTGATTAAAGTATGTGCCCTAAAGAATAAACTAAGAAGAATCACAAAACTTTACAGAGGCTGAAGCAAAGTTAAAAATTGTTTGAGAGGTTAAATGGCACATCTAAGATGATACAGGCAGCTGAGAACAAAATCAGGTTGTCTGACTGCCATTTTGGGCCTGTTTCCTCTATAGCCACTTAAATGGTCCTTCCTCTTTTACGTGTGATGACCTTTCAGATTCTATTCCAAAAAAAAAAATGTTGCTTTCAAACAACAGAAATGGCTACAGGCAAAGGAATATAGCAGAAGGACTTGTGACTCAGCCCTAGTTCTAACTATTCATTCTGAAGGAATGGCCTTATTAACTGGATAGACCTGGAATATTATCACTTTCCTTCTCAGTTGGTTGAGAGGATTAAACCTGAAGTGCATGACACAGAGTAGAAATTCAGTCACATAAGCTATTATTGTGAGCAGAGGTTAGGCCTTCCATTACCTATGGAGGAATATCAGAGTACACATGATTGCCAAAAGATGAAACGCTCATCATCTCAGTTTGTGGGAAGTACATTAATTTTCACAATGCCTTCCAAGGGATCTTGTGCAAAGTGTTCCTTTGACCTGAGAATGCACAGGAGAATAAGGTATGCCTGCCTTGTAAGTGCATCAGAAAGATTTTTCCCTGAAGGCAGTCAAGCAGTGTTTTTAAAAAATCCATTATAAGTCAAGTTTCAGTGAAAGTACATGCCCATCTCACTGATGTCCTATTGGATAAAGTGCAAGACTGGGTTTCGGAGTAGGTGCAGTGAAGCTCCACAAACACTGAGTTTCCAAGGCAACAGTGTTGGAAATAATGTTAGGGATCACAGTCACCAGATTGGTGAAGCAAATGTTTTAATACAGGAACTCATTATAGACTTATGAGCTGTGAGCTCTTTCTATCTAAATGCAGGACCAACACTATCACATTTTTGGGACAACGGTGTGTGAAATGATCGTCCTTTTTAAAATAGCTGGAGTGCAGAAGCAAATGTTTTAAGGTAAAAGCTTTTTACAGACTTAGGAGTTGTAAGCTTCACTTCCTCTAGGCAAAGGCCTGCAGACATCTAGAAATTGCAGTCCTTTTCCTACTCTGGCAGTCAGGAATTTGCGGTCCACATATACTCACATGAACTCAGTGAGGTATGAGAGAAACTTGAGATTGTTCCTCAGATGCTAAGTCCTGCTTGCTTTGTGGCCACTCCCATGGGGCTCTCTGAGTAACTGCTTGAGTAGGGCTCTACAGTATGGCTATCTACTATGTGCTTCTTGAACTGTGTCATGGAAGCTCCTTTTTCCAAAAAAAATCTTGATGTAGGTATAGCTGTACCTAAAATTTCAACATATGATTCCTCTGGAGCAACCTGCCATTGAGAATATAAACATATCCTTGAGAGGAGTCAACCATTAGACCATTTTATTACAAGGTGAATGAACAGATTAACACATACTGGGTTACTGGAAAAGTCATGACTTATTTTTTTTCTATTTTTCTATACAAAATGCATCATGACTTTTCCAGCAATCCAATATTTTTATACTATTGTACTTGAGGGACATGGTCATATCTAATAACTGGTTTTACAGAGTTTTTCATGGCTACAAAATCTCTGTAGGAATGTTTGAAGACAGATCTTAAAAATCAACAGAGTGTGGATGAACAAGAAAAAGTGAGAGAGAAAGTGCCTTGGAAAGTGATTCCTTTCCTAGAATCAGTTCTTCAATTTATTTAGAAGATATTTTATTTAAGGTACATTTTCATTTCCAAGATAATTAAAATTTATAATAATTTCTAACGCTTTTCCTAGAAAGAGATAGACAGAAGTCCTTGGAATATGTATCTTATCAGATCAAAACTTGTTTTCTTCTCTTTAAACACTCAAGTATAAAAACGGCTTGTAAAGTACAGAAAGTAAGATCAAAGTTATGTTCCACTTTGACTCAAACTTTTAGAATTTTTTTCATTCTCAGAAGCTGAGAACATTCTATTTTTCTGACTTGAAAGACCAAGATCAGCTGTGCATATTATAACTTTCTATCTCAGGATAATCAAATGGATTTTTGGCTTTTGACCAAAATTTCACTCTACCTTTAAGGCTGAACATTATGATAAGGTACTATATGAAGAGAGGAGACAAAATTTAGTCCTAATGAGTCACATGTACACTTAGCATTTACTGGCATAAAAGAGATTATTTGGCTTATTGTCATAAACTACCAAGTCTACTGGGGATCCCATGATGCCTTCAACACAACAAAAAGAAATTATAGGAAATAATTTTTGCCTATAAGATTTGAAAATATCCTTTAATAGATAAAAATTAAGTATACAAAATATGTAATAGAAAAGAAGTACGATGAAACATTAAACTTGTGTACTAACTTGAGCTACTGAAACAATTCATCAGCCATCAATGGAGGAAGGGTAGATAAGAAAAGATGTAGGAAAGGAATGAGAGCAGCTTTCTGTAGACCTGGAGTTTCAGGAAGGCTTTCTAGGTTAGGTAGGATTTAAAAAGACAAAGAGAAAGGGGCTGCTTCAGTGGTACAACAATAAAATGCTGCTCAAGTGATGTTGGATCCATATGGAAGATCGAGGGTTTAATTGCCCAGTTGACCTGTACACGCCAGGCATGTTTACCCATGAACCTGACTGGAAAAGTTTGAAGGGGATCACAGCATGAGACCTTGTGGAAGGTGCTTGTCTCTCTGTCTTCCACTCTAATGAAAGAAGTTAAAAAAAATAGGAAGAAAATGAAAATTTCTCAGCCCCATATGAACATTGTAACCATAAAACTCAACTAAATCTATTGATTTTCAGAATCCACCTAGCAAAGAAACACTGTATGATATGTTATGAATTTGGAGAAGCAATATACTTTAGCTTTTTACCAAACTAGAACAATAGGAATAGAAAAGATAAGAGTGTAGGGATGGTCTCCCCAGTTCTTTCAAGAGGCAGCAGACAACATCAATGAGGGAAGAGAGAGGGGAAAAGAGTCGAAGTAGCAGTAGCAAAGAAATCATAGCAATAATTATCACTGTCCTTTTCCTAATCATACTATGAACATTTTCTATATTCTAAGCAGTGAATTGGACACATTACTTCTATTTTTTTACTTAATTTTCACCAAAGATTTTGGAGAGAAGAAAAACCTACTGCTGTATCCATTGAGCAGATAAAGAAACTGAGGTTCCTAGAGGTTACTTAACTAGCTCATGCTTATGCAATTAGATAACTGTAGAACTAATGTGAATCCAAGCTGTCCAATGAAATCTGTCTTCTTTATGCTAAGCTATGTTGCCTCCTAGAGAGAGGGAATAAAATAAGATTGATGTGACTGATGAATCCTAAGTATCTCTCTACACATATTTTTGGCAAATTCCCTTGGACCTTTCTCATTCCATGTGGCACCCCTGGCCTAAGAGGGCCATGTGGGCCATGCCTGGTCTATCACATAACTTGTACCTTAGCACACGATCCAACTGAGGCCAACCAAACTTGCTCTTTTCTGGAACTTTCTATTTCTAGAAGTTGGAAATAAGTGTGTTCTTTCCTTTAGGGTCACTAAGCTAGGATAATGTAATCTGAATCTGCTTTGGTATCCACAGAACCATGACTGCTCCCTCCAACCCATTCATAAGCAAAGGATGGCCTTAAAAGGACAGAATGAGGCCAATCCACAGTAAAACAAAAAGCATAGAGCTGCAAGAGACAGGAGATAAGGAGTCATTTCATTCCTTGAGGTTTAGTCAATCCCTGGACTTCAAATGTCCTTAGTCAAGTAATCCTTGTGTTTCATTTAAGCTCACTGAAGTTGGATTTTTACCATCTGTCAAGATGCTTTTTTTTTTTTTAATTACCATAAGGCCTATGCACTTGCTAGGTAGAGCTACAAAGGGGGTGAGGGAGAAAATAGCCCTCAACGGAGCATTGTCACACTGCAATCCCTTCTTTATTTCTCCATCCTGACAGCTTGACCAGTTCAAAGAAGACAAAGTTCTGGTTAAGCAATAGTGTCAGTCAGTTAAATGGTAGGTAGGGGTTAACATCAGGAAAAGCAAAAGGGAGGGGGTGATACTCGGAATTCCAAGTTGAGTCCTTTGGAAAATGAGACTGTTCATACTGAGTGCATGAATATCCAGGTTAAAGCAGAGTACACCATGAAGGAGTCATGAATTATATTACAGTTTAGCAGTGAGCTCACAGCTTGTCCACCCTTAAAATGCTGTACTTTTTATTTATATCTTTCTTACTGTTGAAAAATATACGCACTAAATATAAGCAAACAAATGCAAGCCAAAGGGATCTTTCTCTTTCATCTTTATCTGTGAATAAACTTTAGCCTTTATAATTCTTTTGCTGTAGTTTTTACTTGCATGTGTGACCAGACTGAAATATTTGTTTGTAAAGGTATCCAGCCTTCTTTCTTTCCCTCTGCCTGGTAAACAGAATTTCTTGTTTATCCCCTTTCCCCTTCTCTCTTTTGCTGACTTGGTTTCTTAATTTTGAAGTAAGGAAACAGGATATAAAAGAGAAAGAAACAGGGAGAGAGAAAAGGGAAAATAGAGGAGAAAATGACATAGGAGAAAAGATTAGAGCCAGGTAACTTGTTGGGAAGGGTGCCACCTGAGGCTTCTGGTTAAAAAAAAAGTCACCAAGAAGCTGTTTTGTGTGAGGAAATAAGAGAGGAGATAAAAGGGGATGAGTCTGAAAAGTCTAACCAGATTTTTAAAGATATACACTCACATGAATTGAAGGCATCTGTATTTATAGTAACTAACTATCCATCCATCCACCTCTCAAATCATTAACTTCCACCTGAAAATAGGAAATTGGTATATCTTTCTTGCTGTTGTAGAATATATGCACTAAATAGACGTGCACAAATGCAAGAAAGCCTGGGTAGATCTAGAGATTTTGAAAATCACTTCTCTCAACTATATTATTTGTGTTTATTATCTATTAAGACCAATGTTCAGGAACAAATGGAGGAATTAAAAGTAATGATCCTTTATTACCACTTCCCTTGAGCTAGCAACTCCATGCAGGGCATGATCTACCCGGAGATTGGACAATAAAGCTGCGGTTATCTGATAGGACAAAAGACTTTGTTGTCTCTGCTTATGCACTGGAGACTGCAATGCAGAACTCCCCCACATGTAAGGAGGTTGTCTCTAATGCAGGATAGACTAATACCATGAAACCAAAAATTTCTGTAATCATTACTGAAAATAAAAAAATTCTCCCAAGTACTTATGACATGCTTTACTCATAGTTGGATCTTCTAGCTCCAGAGAAACAAAGAAACTTCTGCTAAACGTTGACAAATCTCTGAGAACAACATCAACTCTTTTCTATTAGAAGGCCTAACTGACCTTTTTATTGAAGGGTGCGGGGGATACATTTCTGAATTAAACTTAACAGAGAGGAAATATTTACAGATGATTCCTTCTGACTTTCTAAATATGCCTTCCCAGTTCTATTACCCTGCTTCCCCCTTCTAGTACTCCCTCCCTTCAAGGAACACAAACCTGCAAACATACTTGAGTAAAGTTGTTTATGTAGCATCTTAATATGGGAACAGACAAGAGAAGGAGTGTAATATCTTACTTTCATTATCTCATTGGCTTTGGACATTTCCTTAATATGACTTTGGGGATACGTACCTGTCCATCAATGCTGGCTAGGAAGTATAGCTGGAAATCACATGGTAGTTGGCAGAAAATATGTATCAATGTTTAGAGAAAGTCTATTCCCACATTTTCCTGCCTTTGCATTTGGCTGTAACTTCAGGTCTGTTCAAGCAGGCACCTTTGTGATATAATCATTCCAATTCCAAAGGACTCTTTCGAATGTGATTGTTCCATCAATACAAAATAGAAGGTCAGAAAAGCTTGAACTTTTAGAAACACCAGCATTGCTCCCCTTCCTGGTGTCTAAATATGCACATTTAGCTGCAACTGAAGAGTTGATACAGCTCAGATGAACACGCAAGGTATGTGTTATTCAAAAAATTAAAATAAGGAAATTCTTAGCCTTGAAGAAGAACAACACAGAGTAAGCCTTACAGTGTATGTTTCTCATGTCTTGCATGTTTGTGAATAAAGAATTTAAGATTTAGACCAGAAAGGTTAAACAGCAGCTTAGAGATGTGAACACGTGAGGCCATGTGGGGACACAGGAGGGCATCATTCAAGACTGATGGAAAATGTAACCATTTTAGACTCCACATGAAAACCAAAACTGACCCTTATTATGAGTCTTTGAGTTTCTGGATTGCAATGCTTAAGTCAGAGTTTTATAATATCCTAGTTCTATTAATATTTAATTCTATCTTAAGTAGATTGTCACTTTATCCCTCTTATCATAATGCATTACTCTCCATTTCTTTTAGTTTTCAAATCTCATTTAAAATTCCTATCTTCGCACCAGGGGTATCTACTATTAAGTGGAATTTGATGGCTCTACTCTCTAGCCTATTTCTAGAAACATATTCAAGTAATAAGGTCCCATGACTTAATGTTAGACACCAGTGATGATGACGTCAATGATTTGCTCAGACTTTTTGAAACTGTTAGATCTTTCAAAGCAGTGAACTCCCTGGGACTTGGCATGGGAGTACCCATAGATGTATATAATAAATGAATGGAGAGCAACATGAATCATTGAAGAAAGTGAGGACACACTCTCCATCTACTAGGCAGAAGAGACAAAGAGTTTTAACACTCCAATGGGAATAGAGCATCCCTGACCTACTTTCTCTCCCTCTGTTTTATGTAAATAGCAAATGCATACATTGCCAGCTCTTAACAACACAGTACTCTTGTTCCCAGAGAACCAGTCATAGAAGCTGGGAGACAGGGGAGGAGGAGGAGGAGCTGCCAGAACTGAAGGTCCAAGTTGGCTCTGACCATGTCTCTATTACTCATACTACCAACCTAGGTTTACGAATCTGTATCTTTCTCTGATTACACTTTACAAAGATAGAATTTTTTTAAGGAGATAAAAGTGATACCACTATGATAGAATTTAGATGATTCCATCTCTTGGGTGAGGGAAAGTAGCAAGTGATATCTTTCCCCTAGTCTAGATAGGACAGAGGATGGAGGTAATAGTGCACTGAGAAAAGTTTCCTGACCCCTGAGGTTTGGATCAGGAAGGAAGACTAGTGGGGATAGGCATTTTTGGGAAACACACTATCTATACCCTGCTCAGAGAAGCACGCCCCAAAGTCAGAAGGACTTCAGATGGTAGATAATCTTGGGGGTACACACTGAGGCCAGATGTTAAGTCAGCTGGCTTTGGAAGCAAGAATGAAGGAGGGTCATTGGTGCTGAACCTCTTAATGAGAAGACCCACTGGCCATGACAGGCAGTCATTAAGGGCAGCAGAGATTTGCTGACCATGAAGAAGCAGCCCTCGCCAATGGCATCTTATGCAGAAGCAGCATGCAAGGCCAGGGCAAGTGGATGGATACACTGAAGTCTCTCCTCTAAGTTTTAGTCCTGTCTCAGTTCCAGAGTTCTAGCATCACCTCAGATTTGGTAGTGAGGACTGAAAAGTTGTTGATATAGGATTTCTCATTCATTTTGGTGAGGTCTCCATGCTAGATTTGGCTACACACTATCAAAGAGAGATTTCTCACCCTCTCACTATCAAATTGGTCAACCTATCTGTATCTCTCCTCCCCTTCTGTTGCCATAGAGTGGTTGTACTCATGCTCCTCCCTAAAGCAGCCCCCACCTTGTGCACAGAAGCCACTTGCTCCCACCCTCCCACAACCGACCAACGTTCCAGCCATTCCCCTCCACCATGATCAATAATGCATTACTCTCCATTTCTTTTAGTCTTAAATCTCATTTAAAATTCTACTATTCGCATCAGCACATCAACCAGCTGTGGTAACTCCCACCTTATAAGTCCATCCTCTTCTACCCTGTTTCCTTTACAGTAAAATTTCCTCAAATGGTCACATATACTGTGGTCTCCATTTTTTCACCTTCCCCTACCCATTCCCTCTTTGACCACTCCAGTCAGGTGTTATGTACATCAAAATGGAGTTTCTACCTTGCCAAGTTTATTGTTCATTGATCAGGGAAGTTCAGACCTCATTTTCCTCAACCTCTCAGCACCATTTGACCTTTAATATAGTTGTTTAGTGTCTCAAACCCTTTCTTGCATTAGCAATGTGCCTTCGTCACCCCTGCCATATCCTCCTCCTCTTCCCTATTTTTAATGGGAGAATGCCCCAGGAGTTAGTCCTTATCTCAGCTCACTCTTCCTTTCTCCACAATGTCATTGAGTCTTATGGACTTAAACGTTATCTATGTGTTGATGGATCCAACAGTTAACCTTCAGCCTTCACCTTTCCCCTAAATTCCACACTCACATTCAACTCCCACTCAGCATCTCTTACCTAATAAGCTCTTCAAAATCAGTATGCTCCATATTTAACTACTGAATACCAGGCCAACTCCCAAATATGGTCTTAAAGGTCTTATATTCCCTTAAATTGTTTCAACATTTACCAATTGTTAAGTTCAAAAACCTAGGAGTCATCTTTGGTCCTCTCTCTTACAGTTTATAGCATATTTTTTAGGTTGTCGGGAAAGTCATGACATATTTTTCTAAGCAAAAATATATCACAATTTTCCCAACAACCCAGTAGTAGAAGATCACACTGGCTCTAGCTCTGTGGATATGACTAGTCACAATCTCACCACCACCATGCTAGCCCAGGTAGCCATCATCCTTTCCTTGCACTATGGCAGTTGCTCTCCAACTGGTGTTTTCCCTAGTTGAAAATTTTTCAAAGGTTCCCCGCCATACTTAGAATAAAGTCAAACTAGGTGACAGAGTACATAATACCAGGCCCTAAATGACATGATATGATTTCTCTCTCTGGCCATACTCTTAATGTTGTCACCATCACCTATTCCCCACAAACTATCCAGAATGACACTCTAAAAGTGGAAATCTAATTGCAATACTCTCAAATTCAAAATTTTCCAATGTTTCTCCATCATACTTAGAATAAAGCCAAAGTAAGCAACAATGTACATAATTCCAGGGCTGATGCTACCTAAAACCATCTGTTTCTCACTCTGGCTTCATTTCATATCATATTTTTACGGATCTTCTTGCTATTCTCTTGCCTCCAGGCCTTCACATGTGGGCTCTCAGCTGAATCATTCCTTCCCCCAGGCATGTACACGACATCACAGACTCACTTCCATCCATGCCTGCCTAATCAATACCCTGCCTAATTATTCTCTAGAGATCTTATTTCTAACACACCACCAAGATCACACATGTACACACACACACAGACACACACTAAAGAGGTCTTCAAAAAGTTCAAGGAAAAACATTATGGAAAAACTATGCATGAGTTTCAAAATTTTGGGGGGCCAAAATAAACTGTACTTTAATTTCATTTTACTATAAACTTTTTGAACTCCTCTCAAACACACATACACTTTTCTGGGAGAACAGGGTATGACTGTATGACCATGATGTCAATCTCTTTCCTCAGCCTCCTAAGTAGGTGGGACCAGAAGTTCACACTACCACAGCCAGTTTTAGGTGGCTGAGAAACAAACCCTGGTCTCTCAAGTGATCTCAGCCTGCCATGTAGCAGTGTTTACTGTGGCTGGGTCCCACTGCAATATTTTAGTTTCATTATTTGATATCTTATTATTGCATACATATTATATATTATCTACATAAACATTTATACTAAATATAATGTCCTATTGTATATTTGTCTAATGTTTATCTCCTTCACAAGAATTACACTCCTAGAAGCAGGGAATTTGTGTGTTCTTTCCATTTTACCTGAAGCATATAAAGAATCTCATACAGGGACCAGCAGTTAGCATAATGGCTATGTCGCTGGACTCCCACGTAGTCGACCGTGGTGCGAGTCCCAGACCCAGCGGCTTAAACTCACGCTGGGCATGTGTGCATGTGTGCCCAAGATCCTGAGAGGAGAATGGAGGAAAAGGAATTGTGGTGTGGCCATGCC
This sequence comes from Tupaia belangeri chinensis, assembly GCF_000334495.1. Taxonomy (NCBI): domain Eukaryota; kingdom Metazoa; phylum Chordata; class Mammalia; order Scandentia; family Tupaiidae; genus Tupaia; species Tupaia belangeri. The sequence continues at coordinate 1,031,848 of NW_006160078.1, read as the reverse complement.
CCCTGGGGGGTGATTTCTTGCTTTCTGTCTGTCTCTCTATCTTTCTGGCAAGTACACATGCCCTATAGCAAAAAAAAAAAAACCTCTCCAAAAAAAGAAAAAAAAAAAGATTCTCACACAGAGGGCCAGAGTTCAATATACTTTTGCTGTAAATATATATAGTAAATTTATATTTAGATTTCAGTAACCTGTACTGATCTTGGTGGGTTAGCATGAAACTGCTTTAATAAATGTACTTATAACAGCTTCTTTATGATTAATCTGTGGTTATTTCAAATATATTTATTGAACAGAAAATTGCTGAGAGAAAAATCAAATTGCATTTATAAATGTTCTAGACCTTTAGTGAAAAAAAATTTTAAGATATATTACACAGAAAAATTGTTTTTTAAAATTACTTTGTTTTTAATTGCCTTAGAGTGTTTGTACTTCCTACTCTCTTTGCCTGGAACATTATTTCCCCTTAAAGGTTTCAATGGCATCACATCCCACAGGACATAAAGATCTCCTGCTATGAAAACAATTTCTTGGATGTTATTTAACTAGAACAAAAAATTGGTTTTCAGATATTCCTCATGTGTCTTTTTTCCAGCTTAGGCCTGGCAGAATGGCTCCCGCAAAGAAGGGTGGCGAGAAGAAGGGCCGTTCTGCCATCAATGAGGTGGTGACCGGGGAATACACCATCAACATTCACAAGCACATCCATGGCGTGGGCTTCAAGAAACGTGCCCCTTGGG
>NW_006160078.1:1018860-1030215 GCF_000334495.1 Tupaia belangeri chinensis | reverse complement strand
AAAAAAAAGTAAACAGGAGAAACCGCCAGCCAATGACATATATAAAATATATGTATAATATTAATACTTATATATAACATATATAATATATATTTACATAGTCAATATATTATATAGTCATATATTTATATATAACTGATAAAAGATTACTATGCAAAATTTATAAAAAATATACAATAAAATAAATCAATAAAAAGGCAAGAAAAATGGAAAAATAAGAGCAATAAATATATAAGAGTTTTATAGAAAAGGAAGTTTAAGTGGCCCATAGTTATATAAAACTTTGTTTAACCTCATAAGTTATTGGGAAAGGCAAAATGAAGCCACAATAAGAAACTATTTCTAGGGAAAGGGCAAAAATTAGAAAATTTGTGAAGGTAAAGAGCAACTAGACAAAATGCTGGTAGGTGAACAAATTGTTACATTTGCTTTGGAAACAGGCATTAACAATTGGTGTGAAATCTATGCTCACTCTTCAAGTTGTGTATCTCTCACACACACACACATGTTTATAAATAAATATGCATACCATGTGCACACATATATGGAAGGGGTCTTTAAAAACAACAGGAAATGAATATTATGAAACAATTATGCATGGATTTCTAAATTTTTTGTATCAAAACAAAGTTATCCTTTAATTGCATTTTTCTATGAACATTTTGAATTCCCCTAGCACATGCATATGTGTGTGCATCTCTATGTGTGAAATTGGTCTCATGATTTATGTTATAAGATCATACTTTCTCCCAATACTTATGTTTGCACTTTATTATGTAGATGTCTCACACAAGCCAATCAAGCCATCACTTCCATAACCAATTTTGGCTTTACTGTTTTTCTTAGAAAGGCTTCCTCAATCCTGTAGTCCTAAATTTACTAGTATATATTTAATTAAAACATTTAAAAGTCTTACTTTTATGTATTGTGTAAGACAGAGACTATATTACATGTATTATTTCAATTTCATCTTCAAGAGTCACAGCTTATATACCTGACCTACCCTATCTGCTCACCACTGGGATAACTTCACTGCGGTAGGCGGCTTCTAATGGCTCCAAAGATGCGTATCCCCTAACACTTATGTCTTATATTATCCTCCTTCCCCCTGGGTGTGAACTGGGTTAAGTGACTTGCTCATTACCAGCAGAGTAAGGCAACACTGCCACAAAGACTGCGACTTTTGTTTGCTAGCACCCTCTGTTGGTGGCTCTCTTTCTGCTTGCATGCTCTGATGACTAGGCTGCCCTATGAGGCCCAGATGGCAAGGAGCTGAGGGCGGCCCTTGGCTAGTAGCCAGTCAGAAAGTGAGGCCCGAGTTCAGTCAAAGATATCAGGAGGAACTGAGTTCTGTCAAGAAGCACTGGCGTGAACTTGGAGAAGAACCTTCCCCTGACCATCCTTGAGGTAACACTTCAGACTTGTCAGTAATCCTGAAAAGAGGATCCAGCTAAGCTATGCCTTGATTGGTGAACCACAGAAGCATAAGATAATAAATGTTGATGTTTTAAGCCACAAAGCTTTAGGTAATTTGCTATGCAACAATAGCTTGTTAACTTTTTCATAAATTTCTACTTGGTATTTCTAAGGGGTTCATAATCATTTTTTTTAAGAGAGATTTTTTTACTATGGTGTTCATGTTCTTACTAGAGAGACAGAGAGACAGAAAGTGGGAAATCATTCCCTGGGGGGATGGCCTCACCACAATCCTTTCTCCTCATGAGTTTCAGGCCTCTCAGTCTGGGACTTGAACCATGGTTAGTCATGTGGGAGTCCAGTGACGTAACCATTATGCCATCTGCTGGTCCCAAACTTTTGAATTTTATTTTACTGTGCCAAGAATACCTTTGACTGATGAAGTCTATAGAACACTCTTAATTATAACCTTTTAAAATGTGTAAACTTTGATATAGTTTTGGAAAAGAAACAAATTATATTAAAATCTGGATTTATAACCTCAGCTAGTCCATTCCACTATGTTTTAGTTACTGTGACAGATTCATATTGTTTTAATTATACTTAACCTTTAAAATATTATACCTAACTTTCTATTAATAATGATTATCTTCTAAATTTTTCATGGCAATTACATCACATTTTAAAATACAGTATCAGGGACCAGCAATTGATGTATTGGCTTTGTCACTGGACTCCCATGTAGTCGACTGCAGTTCGAGTCCCAGATCTAGTGGCTTAAACTCACTCCAGGTGAGTGTGCATGCGTGCCCGAGATCCTGAGAAGAGAATGGAGGAGAAAGGATTGGTGCATGGCCATCCCCTTTGTAGGGGTGATGTCTTGCTTTCTGTCTCTCTGTCTTTCTGGTGAGTGCACGTGCCCTATAGCAAAAAGTTTAAAAAAAAAAAAAAGAAACACAAAAAAATGAAATACAGTATCTAAAATAATTTTATCTTTCTTAAAACTGATTGGGATTCTGACTGAAAATGAATTAAATGTATAGATTGATTTGTGACTCTGCCATTTTAAAAATACTAGATCTTTGGGACCAGTAGGTGGTGTACTGGTTGAGGTGCTGGATTCCCACATGACTGAACGAGCTTCAAGTCCCAGAACTGGAGGCTTGAAACTCATGCTAGGTCCATGTGTGAGTGTGCCCAAAATCCCAAGAGAAGAATGAAAGAGAAGAGATTGAAGTATGTGACATACTGCATGCTAAGTGTTCTATATAGATTAGGTACTCAAAGGCTCACAACCTTATGAGGTAGAGGTATTTGACCTATGCCTTCCTCAAAAATGTAAAGAACAAAGACTTAACATCCTACAGTACATATAATGAACAGTTACACAAATGGAATTTTCCATTTTCTAAATGTATAAAAATGTATTTATATAAATAATCTAACTCTATTTTTGTTGTTTGTTGACAACTTTCAAGCACCAGCTCTCTCCTCCTATCCCTCATCTGGGAAAATTAATAACAAAGTCCAGGTACACCAGGCTAATAGTAAGTCCTGGGTTCATCTAGGGAAGCTAAGAAGAAAGCCAGGCGCTCCTTCAGCGCCAATGGGAACTTCAAGTACTCAAGGCCTAGCCTCTGTCAGGGAAGCCTCATCTTATCCCCTCTCCTTAGTCCTCAAGAAACCCCAAGCTAGTCTCTGTTCCCTACTATCCCAAGTAATTTTCAGAACTACTTGGGATCCTTCCCACATAACAAGAAAGCCTTATTATGTGAGTAATAAACTCACACTCACTTGGTGCACAAGTGGCATCATTAGTTTTGACATCTGAACGAAATTTTGACTAGAAATTCATCCTGCTTAAGTCAGATCATCATAATAACATTGAAAATTTCACTTCATATTTTAAATATGACTATTTTAAAACCACAACTGATCACAGTAAGAGAATTTTATAAAGTAGCTAGATGCAAGTCAATTACCAAAAAAGAGTAATACATTTCCTTTATACTACATAAACTTAACTAGAGTAATTTCTCCCAATGGCATATTAAATACCTATTATGCAGCACACTATTCCAGGTGCTATGAAAGTTACTAAAGAAGTTGTCACCATGTGACTATAAGACATAATTCTAGCTTTGGCAATAGAAACTTAACTAGAAATCCAAAGTCAAATACAAAGGGAAAAAAACAATATATTAATTCTTTATCAATGTACTATTCCCTATGGAAAAAGATTAATATTTAGCTAGTTATTTAAAACATTTATTATTCTAATCATTTGAAAAATCATTTAAAAATTACTATTCTAATCATATGAAATATTTTGACAGACAAAGTAATGCTCACAATACATGTTTGCCTTAAAATTAAAAGTCACTGTTTGCCAAACAAACTTTTCTATAGATTTAAATTTCTTTCATTATAGCATGGCCTTTTGCAAATATTTTATGTCATGTAATAGACTGTAGTTAAAATATTATAGTTAGAAAAATAAAAGGTTGGTTTCTTTGGGTTTTGCTTTTTTTTGTTTGTGTGTTTGTTTGTTTGTTTGTTTTTTAGATATTTGCTATAGGGCACATGCATTAGCCAGAAAAAGAGAGAGAAAGAAAGAGAGAAATCACGCCCCCCCAGGAGGGATGGCCACACCACAATTGCTTCTCCTCTAGTCTCCTCCTGGGATTTTGGGCACGAAAGCACATGCCGGGTCCAGGACACAAACTGTGGTTGACTGTGTGGGAGTTCAGCAGTGTAACCATTTTGCTATCTGCTGGTCCATGAAAAAATAAAAGCTTTAAATTAGGTTATCAGAAAAGTCATGACACATTTTTGCATAGAAAAACAAGTTATCACTTTTCTGACAATCCAATACTTTTTATCGGGTATTAACACACTCAAGAATTCATTAATTTGATTCATTAATTTGCCAAATAATTACAGTAAATCTGAAAGGGCTTGTGGATATATGTAATAAAATTGTGATTTCAGAATATATATATTTGCACAAATTTTAGTATTTCTTAATCAGATTTTATACTTTTCTTCAAAGTTGGTCTTGTGTCTTTCTTGCCAAATTTAATTCTAGGTCCTCACATTTTGTTTACATTGCATTATTTTTTTCTCATTTCAATTTTTATTGGTTATTGTAATACAAAAGCAAAGCATTGCTTCACTTGTGGTATTTATCTTACATTTAGTTGCTTTACTGAATTATTAGTTTCAGCACAATTTTCTTACTTGGAAATTAATCATCATGTTATCTGTAAATAATAATAATAATAATGGTAATACATGTTTTCTCTCTCCAAATATCTATATAATTTATGCCAGGTTTGTCAAAATGAATTAAGTAAAACTTCCAAAATGATGTTGGATAATAATGATAAATGTAAACATATTGGTCATATCCCTGATTTTAATAAGGGTGAGATTTAGTAAGACATTCATTCATGGTTTCTATTTAATATTCATTTTATCCTATTTAAAATAGTTTTCTATTCTATTTTGCTTTTTTAAATTAAAAATCAATGAATTTGAAATGATCATATTTAAAATGTTACTTGAACTCATATGCAGTTTAGTTTGCTGGTTTAGTTTGTAGCAATAATGTTCCAGAAAATCATTCATGCATTCTACTAATAAATCAAGAAGAGCCCTTTGGAACAATTTCCTTTTTAGAAATAACCACCACAGGTTCTTCCTTTATCTTTGCTTCAGTCAAATACCAATTAAACATCATCCTAAGACTTCCTGTTATCTCGAGGACAACTTTGCATATATAGCTTGAAGAATCAGAATAGCACTTGTGGAAAATTTGGAATATAATAGGTAACTGAGTTACAGAAAGTTTTTGTCTTGTTTTTTTGAGAGATTTTTGCTATAGAGTGCATGTGCTTGCTTGAGATAGAGAGAGAGAGAGAGACAGAAGGCAAGGAATCAGCCCCCAGGAGTGATGTCCACTCCAAAATCCCTTCTTCTCCAATCTCTTCTCAGGATTTTGGGCACAGACCTCTATGTGCCTGACATGAATTTGTGCCTGGGTCTGGGACTCAAACTATGGTTGACCATGTGGGAGTTCAGCAACATAATTGCTATGCCATTTGCTGGTCCCCAGAGAGTTATTTTTTTATGAGTTATATTGATACAGCTTATGATTCTAAACTTAATTGGGATTTGGCATTAATTTAAACTAGGTACAGACCTAACAAAGTAGGTGACAATCTACTTCTACTTCTACTACATGGGCACAGATGGCCCATGACAAGATATATTTATCAAAAGAAAAGAAATGGGGAAAAAACCTAATATTCAACAATACTTAAATAAGGCTTTCCAAAGTGCTAAAACTTCTAAGGGGATAATGCAATGAAAATCCAGTTGTTACATCTGTCTTCTGATTCATTTCAAGTGTATTTTGAAGTATGATTAATGGTTTTATAAATACTTTTCTTACTTCATCCATACCAACAAAGGATTTTAAATTAATTCACTATTGCTGACTCTATCCTTAATGGATTTTTAAAGTCCATGGCAACAAATCAATCCACTCACACTCAAATCTGTGCACTGTGATATATTCTTTTCTATCAAGAAAGGAATTGGAATGCAGCACTAGAAGGGATACTGTGAAGTATATTGGTACGTTCACCCTAAACGAGAAAAATGGCATGCCTATTTTAAGATATTTAGCTTCTAATACCAAAAATAGTTTTCTTTTTTTCCCACTTTTCCTAAGCAACTAATAGTCTCTGGAATATCTTAAAGACTTCTAACATGTACACTATACATTTTAATGGAATGTTTTCTTAATTTAATTTTTTTCCACCACATATTTGAGCCTTTAAAATGGGCATATAAGATTATAAGCACTCAAGAGATATAAATAAGTCCTTGCTCATGAAGTCAACACTCGTGCTAGAAGGTGACACTGTCAAGTGGAAAGCAAAGAATCTCAAGAACTGCCAAGAGAGAAGCTGGCTGGCACAGCAGTAATACAATGCTCCATGAGGCTGGGTTCCGGGTTCTTGTCTGGAATCCTCCTGAACACATCCAGCACACAGGTGCTCATGATGTGGAGCTGGCTGAGCCTGGGGGTGTACTGCAGTACCACGACCTTGTGGGGAATATCCATCTGTCTGTCTATTTCTCTGTCTATACCACTGATGGAGAAAAGAAATAACTTAAAAATTTTTTTCCAACAAAAAGATTTTTTGAAGACTCACCAGACAGAAAATTACAAAGACTAATGCTGAAAAGCTGTAATAGACAAATAGATCCACAGCACCAAACAGACTTAGAATAATCCCAAATACAAAAGAGAACATTGCATATGACAGAGTAGGGAAACAGCAAATGAATGAGAAAGGAAGACCCATTCAATAAATGAGGTGAGGAAATTTGCTCTGCAGGTGGAAAATCATATAATTAGATCCTGACCTTACATCCTTCCCAGTTGGATAAAAATTAGAAACGCCAAATGCAAAGATCTTAGATTTTATTTTTTTTAATATTAGGCTAGAGAACACTTTTTTAAACAAAGCATAAAAGTACAAACTGTAAAGGAGAACATTATCAGGTTTATCTACATTAAAATAATTTTTTGTATATGAAAAAAGATATACAATGTTGTCAACTCACAAGAGTTTCTCACTAAGAAAATTATTGGTAACACTGAGTGAACTCATGCTCAAAAAGAACAAAAAAATACAACAGTAAAACAATGTTTAGTATGTGCCAAGCACCATTCCAAATGCCTTAAATACAAACTTGTTGAATCCCCACAGAAAACTTAAAAGTATTGTTTTCTCATTTTACAAAGGAGGAAACTGAAGGGAGAAATTGAGTCTGAAGACAAACAACCCAACAAAATGGAATCATTAGAATATATAAAGGTCAACAAATTAAAACAAAAGATAAGTAATCCAAAATTTACAAAATAGAGACGAGTAGATGGCTTAACGATTATGTCATTGGACTCCCACATGACTGATTGTGTTTAAAATCTTGGTGACCCAGAGGCTTAAAACTCATTCTGGGCATGTGTTTTGTGTGCCCAAAATCCAAAGAAGAGAAAGGAAAAGGAATTGCAGTGTGGCTATCCTCCCTGGGGGGGGATTCCTTTTTTTTTTTTTTTTTGTCTGTCTGGCGAGCACGTGTGCCCTATAGCAAAATATCTCAATATATAAATAAATGTATGAATAAATAAAAGTAAAAAAATGAAAAAGGCTATGGTTGTGAACCTCAAATGGCTAATATACATATGAAGGCTCGGTCAATTTGACTATTAATGAGAAAATACAAATTAAACACTAAGATACAATTACACATCCATGAATTGGCTAAACTTTGAAAATCTGATAATTTCCAGTGTTGGTAAAAATATAACAAATGAGAATTTTTATACAGTTGTCATTCAGAAAAGTCAGTTTTTGTTTGTTGTGTTTGTTTTTAAAGGTTTTTGCAATAGGGTGCATGTGCTCACCGAAGAGGGATAGAGAGGGGAAATGTGACATCATCCCCTGGGGGCATAGCTATGCTGAAATCCCTTCTCCATTCTCTTCCAGGGATTTTGAGCATGCACATACATGTGTCCTGTGTGGTTTTCAAGCTGCCAGATCTGGGACTTGAACTGCGCTCAGTCATGTGGGAATCCAGAGCTTCAACTATGCCACTATTTGCCCGAATATCAGATGTTTTTATTTTGGGATTTTTGTTATTTTCGTTTTTGAGAGATTTTTGCTGTAGAGCATGTGCATTTCCCGGAGAGACTGAGTGAGAAAGAAAATGAAAGATCATCCCCAGGGGTGATGGCCATGCCACAATGCCTTCTCCATCCTTCTCTAGGGATTTTGAGCATGTATGCACATGTGCCCAGTGTGAGTTTCAAGCTGCTGGTTCCGTGTCTTGAACCGTGGTTAATCACATGGAAGTCTAGCTCAGTAACCATTATGGAAACTGCTGGCCCCTAAAATCAAATGTTTTAAGTTTAAAATTTTAAACTCTCTCAATCAAGAACTATGTACTGGAGATGCTTTCATATGTGAGAACAAAAGTAATGTATGAAAATATTCACTGAAGTACTGGGTATGTTAATTAAAAATATAAACAGTCATAATTGTATAAGTTGAAATGATACATTTAACATGGGAAAAAGTAAATCTAGCTGATAAATGCACAAAGCGAACACGTGCGCACGCGCACACACACACACAACACACACACACGGTAAAAAACTTCAAGAAAACACATGATTTTTAAAAAATAACTATTATAAACTTTTTAAATGTTTTTAAAAACTTGGTTTAAGAACTTTATTAAAAAATTAGAGCATAAAAAAAATAAAAGTCAATATAAAAAAAGAGCTTCCCATTCTTCCCTCCCCATGGGGAGCTGAGGGGATCATGGCCCTAGCTGCCCTAAGCTTCACTTATCTTAAAAGAAATTAGAACAACCTCAAAACAGGTCCCTAAGAAGTAAACAGGGCAGCTATAGCGTCAGGTAAGTTTTTATCAAGGTCCTCACTCACTCCTACCCTGTATCCCTGACCCACCCCATTTTGAATGGGGACTCTATACCCAAGGCCACTCCCAATGGAGCAGGGAATTCAATCTTATTTTGTGCATGTCCCCACTTCAGTACATGCCCCTGCACCTCTCTCTCCTGCAGAGCCAGCTCTCTTACAGGGGAGGAGGGAGGTGAGATGAGCAAGAGATAAAGGACTGGGGCAGGGTGGTCTAGGGGGTCTTGTCTTGTAGAGCCCTTCCTGCCCCATCTGGCCTGGCCCTTTCCCCTGAGTCTGAATCACTGGTGTCTGATGAGGTAGAAGATGAAGCTGAAACCTGAGCTGGAGCTAGACATACTGAGGTGAGACACTGGTATTTGCTGTGTGAAGGATGACTACTCACTCACTTGCTTTCTCACTCCCTATTTCCCCACAAATTCATCATGGTTCCACCAATCCATTTTGTTTACTTACCTGGTTTCGGAAAACTGAGTTTGCAATTCTTACCAAACAATAAAGCCAACAGAGAAGGCATTCAATTTGGAATGCAAGAAAAATACCTCTGCATTAGAAACAATAGAGGGGAAAAAAAGAGAAGAGACGGAAAAACACTTGGCAAGGGACTTTTGGGAATATGACACTTTGAATAAGAAAAATGTCAAACATTAGAAAAGCATTAGTAAGGTTACAAACTGAGAAAACACCCAGATATACCTTTAACCACCACGTAAATGGGTTTTGGTAAACCCATATTGTTAAAAGCATTTTTACTGAACAGTTTGCTCCAATCTCTTATATTATTTCTGTTTCCTGTTTACTAGATATGTTTTCCTATTTCAAACCTTACTTCCTCTCATAGGTGTGATATTTAGTGTTATTTCTATGACTTCTGGATTCCATCCTTGACTATGATTGTGTTCCTTCTGGGCTTCTTTGGGTTAAACTCTCTGGTCTGGTCTGGAAAGGGACTGTGGCACTTTCCAGACCAGACAAAAATTTTTTTGTGAAGAATTTCTTCACAAGTGCATCTGTTTGTGCAATGTTCTTGAATATATAAGGAGCTATCTTTTTACTGACTCTCGAAAGGTCTCAGCCATTTTCTCCTCAAGTTCATTTTCTTTCTCTTCTTCCAAAATTTCAAAACATTGCCTAGAAATCTTTACCACACTTAGAAGTATGACACTGGTGCTAGAATGTTGGATAAGGTTGTGTGATGGTCAGCTTGTCAACCTGGCCGGACTAAGAAATACCTAGAAAATGGACATGGCATTATACTTGAATGTGTCTGTGGGCGTGTTTCTTGAAAGAGATTAACATATGAGTCTAACTAAACCAGGTGGGGAAGAACCACATTCAGTGCAGGCAGGCACAATGTAATCAATGAGAGCCCTGGAGAGAACCAATATAGAAGATGGAAGAGTCTTTTATGAGAAAAAACAACACAGATTTCAGCTGCCTTGGAGATCAAATCTCAAGGCATGCTCATCTTCAAACTCCAAGATTCAGACCAGCAGTTCCCTGGATTCTTTGGAATCTGGTCTTGAACTGCAAGTTATATGAGGCTTTTAGACTTGGTCTGAGCCATGTTTCTAGCATCCCAGGACCTACAGTTTGCAGACGACTGACTGTGGGACTTTTCAGCTGCCATGACTGCATGAGTGGATTCTCTCAGTAAATCCCCTCTTATAGATGTATATCTATAACTGTAAGTATATCTTTATCTATATCTGTATATACCGTATTGGTTCTGTTGCCCTAGAGACTCTTAGTACAGGTTGCATCTCCAAAACACCAGAATAATTGACTGATTTGGTCAATTCTGTAAATCTTTGCTTTTCTTTTTCATAAGGAAAACACTGTCTAGTCAATATTGTTCCTATGAAAGTGGTAGATTTACTATTTCAATTGAACTGACTGGTCAATCCAGTCAAATGTGTGGTTTATTGTGTTTTTTTTTATAGTAAATTAATTAGTTGTTTAATTGAACAGAACAGATTTATGGGTTTCTTGGGCACTGCACAATTATCAATGAAAATTAACACCTCAATGTGTCACTATATAGACAAATTATTGCATTTTTTCACATTTGCAACTAAGTTTGGTTAAGATTTTTTGTATCCTTGTGAAGTTTTGTTTATGTAAATCCATATGTAAGATATCTAAAAATGCACTCAGTACATTGGCTGACTGGTCAAAATTATTGAAAGGTGCTAGGGTAGGGGTGGGGAATTGGTAATGGCATTTATCAAAGGCTTAGAGAAAGAGGTGTTCAGTTTATTCATAAAGAAATCGGTGCACTTGGATCAATATTTATACAGACTTTATATGTGAATTGTGAATTCTTTTACATGCAAAACACTATGCTAAGTATTACAAGGGCTACAAACATAAAAATGATGAAGTTCTACCTTCGGTGAGTATTTTTTTTTTTTTAA
>NW_006160078.1:909204-1017692 GCF_000334495.1 Tupaia belangeri chinensis | reverse complement strand
GTCCTCCCTGGGGGGTGTTTCCTTTTTTTTTTTTTTTTTGTCTGTCTGGCGAGCACGTGTGCCCTATAGCAAAATATCTCAATATATAAATAAATGTATGAATAAATAAAAGTAAAAAAATGAAAAAGGCTATGGTTGTGAACCTCAAATGGCTAATATACATATGAAGGCTCGGTCAATTTGACTATTAATGAGAAAATACAAATTAAACACTAAGATACAATTACACATCCATGAATTGGCTAAACTTTGAAAATCTGATAATTTCCAGTGTTGGTAAAAATATAACAAATGAGAATTTTTATACAGTTGTCATTCAGAAAAGTCAGTTTTTGTTTGTTGTGTTTGTTTTTAAAGGTTTTTGCAATAGGGTGCATGTGCTCACCGAAGAGGGATAGAGAGGGGAAATGTGACATCATCCCCTGGGGGCATAGCTATGCTGAAATCCCTTCTCCATTCTCTTCCAGGGATTTTGAGCATGCACATACATGTGTCCTGTGTGGTTTTCAAGCTGCCAGATCTGGGACTTGAACTGCGCTCAGTCATGTGGGAATCCAGAGCTTCAACTATGCCACTATTTGCCCGAATATCAGATGTTTTTATTTTGGGATTTTTGTTATTTTCGTTTTTGAGAGATTTTTGCTGTAGAGCATGTGCATTTCCCGGAGAGACTGAGTGAGAAAGAAAATGAAAGATCATCCCCAGGGGTGATGGCCATGCCACAATGCCTTCTCCATCCTTCTCTAGGGATTTTGAGCATGTATGCACATGTGCCCAGTGTGAGTTTCAAGCTGCTGGTTCCGTGTCTTGAACCGTGGTTAATCACATGGAAGTCTAGCTCAGTAACCATTATGGAAACTGCTGGCCCCTAAAATCAAATGTTTTAAGTTTAAAATTTTAAACTCTCTCAATCAAGAACTATGTACTGGAGATGCTTTCATATGTGAGAACAAAAGTAATGTATGAAAATATTCACTGAAGTACTGGGTATGTTAATTAAAAATATAAACAGTCATAATTGTATAAGTTGAAATGATACATTTAACATGGGAAAAAGTAAATCTAGCTGATAAATGCACAAAGCGAACACGTGCGCACGCGCACACACACACACAACACACACACACGGTAAAAAACTTCAAGAAAACACATGATTTTTAAAAAATAACTATTATAAACTTTTTAAATGTTTTTAAAAACTTGGTTTAAGAACTTTATTAAAAAATTAGAGCATAAAAAAAATAAAAGTCAATATAAAAAAAGAGCTTCCCATTCTTCCCTCCCCATGGGGAGCTGAGGGGATCATGGCCCTAGCTGCCCTAAGCTTCACTTATCTTAAAAGAAATTAGAACAACCTCAAAACAGGTCCCTAAGAAGTAAACAGGGCAGCTATAGCGTCAGGTAAGTTTTTATCAAGGTCCTCACTCACTCCTACCCTGTATCCCTGACCCACCCCATTTTGAATGGGGACTCTATACCCAAGGCCACTCCCAATGGAGCAGGGAATTCAATCTTATTTTGTGCATGTCCCCACTTCAGTACATGCCCCTGCACCTCTCTCTCCTGCAGAGCCAGCTCTCTTACAGGGGAGGAGGGAGGTGAGATGAGCAAGAGATAAAGGACTGGGGCAGGGTGGTCTAGGGGGTCTTGTCTTGTAGAGCCCTTCCTGCCCCATCTGGCCTGGCCCTTTCCCCTGAGTCTGAATCACTGGTGTCTGATGAGGTAGAAGATGAAGCTGAAACCTGAGCTGGAGCTAGACATACTGAGGTGAGACACTGGTATTTGCTGTGTGAAGGATGACTACTCACTCACTTGCTTTCTCACTCCCTATTTCCCCACAAATTCATCATGGTTCCACCAATCCATTTTGTTTACTTACCTGGTTTCGGAAAACTGAGTTTGCAATTCTTACCAAACAATAAAGCCAACAGAGAAGGCATTCAATTTGGAATGCAAGAAAAATACCTCTGCATTAGAAACAATAGAGGGGAAAAAAAGAGAAGAGACGGAAAAACACTTGGCAAGGGACTTTTGGGAATATGACACTTTGAATAAGAAAAATGTCAAACATTAGAAAAGCATTAGTAAGGTTACAAACTGAGAAAACACCCAGATATACCTTTAACCACCACGTAAATGGGTTTTGGTAAACCCATATTGTTAAAAGCATTTTTACTGAACAGTTTGCTCCAATCTCTTATATTATTTCTGTTTCCTGTTTACTAGATATGTTTTCCTATTTCAAACCTTACTTCCTCTCATAGGTGTGATATTTAGTGTTATTTCTATGACTTCTGGATTCCATCCTTGACTATGATTGTGTTCCTTCTGGGCTTCTTTGGGTTAAACTCTCTGGTCTGGTCTGGAAAGGGACTGTGGCACTTTCCAGACCAGACAAAAATTTTTTTGTGAAGAATTTCTTCACAAGTGCATCTGTTTGTGCAATGTTCTTGAATATATAAGGAGCTATCTTTTTACTGACTCTCGAAAGGTCTCAGCCATTTTCTCCTCAAGTTCATTTTCTTTCTCTTCTTCCAAAATTTCAAAACATTGCCTAGAAATCTTTACCACACTTAGAAGTATGACACTGGTGCTAGAATGTTGGATAAGGTTGTGTGATGGTCAGCTTGTCAACCTGGCCGGACTAAGAAATACCTAGAAAATGGACATGGCATTATACTTGAATGTGTCTGTGGGCGTGTTTCTTGAAAGAGATTAACATATGAGTCTAACTAAACCAGGTGGGGAAGAACCACATTCAGTGCAGGCAGGCACAATGTAATCAATGAGAGCCCTGGAGAGAACCAATATAGAAGATGGAAGAGTCTTTTATGAGAAAAAACAACACAGATTTCAGCTGCCTTGGAGATCAAATCTCAAGGCATGCTCATCTTCAAACTCCAAGATTCAGACCAGCAGTTCCCTGGATTCTTTGGAATCTGGTCTTGAACTGCAAGTTATATGAGGCTTTTAGACTTGGTCTGAGCCATGTTTCTAGCATCCCAGGACCTACAGTTTGCAGACGACTGACTGTGGGACTTTTCAGCTGCCATGACTGCATGAGTGGATTCTCTCAGTAAATCCCCTCTTATAGATGTATATCTATAACTGTAAGTATATCTTTATCTATATCTGTATATACCGTATTGGTTCTGTTGCCCTAGAGACTCTTAGTACAGGTTGCATCTCCAAAACACCAGAATAATTGACTGATTTGGTCAATTCTGTAAATCTTTGCTTTTCTTTTTCATAAGGAAAACACTGTCTAGTCAATATTGTTCCTATGAAAGTGGTAGATTTACTATTTCAATTGAACTGACTGGTCAATCCAGTCAAATGTGTGGTTTATTGTGTTTTTTTTTATAGTAAATTAATTAGTTGTTTAATTGAACAGAACAGATTTATGGGTTTCTTGGGCACTGCACAATTATCAATGAAAATTAACACCTCAATGTGTCACTATATAGACAAATTATTGCATTTTTTCACATTTGCAACTAAGTTTGGTTAAGATTTTTTGTATCCTTGTGAAGTTTTGTTTATGTAAATCCATATGTAAGATATCTAAAAATGCACTCAGTACATTGGCTGACTGGTCAAAATTATTGAAAGGTGCTAGGGTAGGGGTGGGGAATTGGTAATGGCATTTATCAAAGGCTTAGAGAAAGAGGTGTTCAGTTTATTCATAAAGAAATCGGTGCACTTGGATCAATATTTATACAGACTTTATATGTGAATTGTGAATTCTTTTACATGCAAAACACTATGCTAAGTATTACAAGGGCTACAAACATAAAAATGATGAAGTTCTACCTTCGGTGAGTATTTTTTTTTTTTTAAGAGAGAGATTTTTGCTATCAGATGTGTGTGCTCACCAGAGACACAGAGATAAACAGAGACAGAAAGTGAGAAATCATCCCCCTATGGGGATGGCCACACCACTATCCCTTCTCCTCCATTTTCCTGTCAGGATTTGGGGCACTCATGCAAATGCATCTGGCATGAGTTTTAAGCTACCAGAACTGGGACTCAAACCGTGGTCAGTTACATGGGAGTCCAGCGACGTAACCATTATGCTATCTGCTGGTCTAGTCTTCAGTGAGTACTTAGCAAACATTTGTTTGTTAGAAACAGAACATATTATCCTTACTGAAATAGAATTAAAAGACAAATGTGCTATTTCACATAACTAAAATCTTAGCCCAGTTGTAGTTGGGGTTTTGGTTTGTTTTGGTGTGTTTCAATAGTCACTCAATTACAGCATTACATTTTTTTTTATTGTTCACCTTGATATGCTCATAGTCATATCTACTTGAAACCAGATTCCTTTTTTGATTACACGGTGGCTGTTAGTGGCAATTAAGACTATACGCTCTTTTGTTGATACATGGTATGTGTGACTGAAGGTGTGAACGAAGAAGGAAAAATTCTGGAAAGATGGATAAAGAGAGAAAGTGAAGAGGGAGAAAATAAGAGCACAAAAATGATGAGAAAACTTTTCTAGAATTACAGAGTGTAAGCCTTTCTCTTTCATCTGGTGGGGCTATCATAATACAAATGTTCTGGATAAAGAACAAATTCCATGAGGAATGCCAGGAATTGGCTTAGAATAACGAGTAACCACACTCCCAAGCCCCATGTCTAGGGAAGGACTAGATATAGAAATAAAATCATGGATCTGATAGAAAGCAGAAATAGACTTGGATGTTGGACAAGAAACTGACAATATCTTCTGCATAGTTTTGCAATTAATTTTTCAATAATGGTAGGGGTAGAAGGTAAGAAAACATACACATAATTACAACATAAGGCATAATATAGACAACCAACAGCCTCACAAGTCAGAGTTGATATAAAAGTCGAAACATGTCTCTAATTCCTGAATTAAACTCTTATAACACTGTATGAATACATTCTCATCTTCAAAAATCCTCACTTAGTGAATGATAGTTTGTACAGATTACTGAATTCTCCTGGAGTTATGTTTCATTTCAGGTGTGTGCGTGTGTGTGTGTGTGTGTGTGTCCTCACCACATCTGTTAACCTTTTAACTCTTATTGCAGATTTCCCCCTGATTTATGGCCATTTTACACAAAGGAGCAAAGGTTTAGATTACTGCAGAGAAATTACCATATATCCAGCGAGGAAAGAATAATAGAAGCTTATTGAGATGTGGGTGTCAGACAGTGAGCTAGCATTAGCCATTAGCTCAGTGACTTGTTCCCATGTATCATTTTGTCTGTATGCTCAATTTGAATATGTACCTCAGTATTATTTTAAATCAAAGTTATGTCGTGGACTATCAGGGTCATCTGCAAACAGTCAAAACCACTTACATAAAATCCATAAATGCCAAGGGTCCTCAATAAAAATGTAAGCTATTAAAAGATGAGTGAACCAATTATTGTGGGAATTTAAGGAGGGGAATCCCTTCCCAGCCAATAGTCACTAGAAATATTCATACAAATTGTCAAATATTCATGACAGATAAAGAAGCTTCTTTTGCATCTTTTTGGGTGATGATTTAACGGCGATGACTTTAAGTCTGCAGCTCTGTAATATCTTCTTCAAGAAAATGAAGCAATTCTTGATCTAAAGAATCACTTTGGAAAGGGAAAAACGAGAACACATTCAATTGCCTTTGTCTCGACAGACACATTAAACTGATTCTAAAGGATTCTTTGAAAAGTGCAAGGAATAAAAAAATGTGCTATCAAGAAAATAAGGAAACTATTTTCAAAAGAAGAAAATAAGCAGATCAAATAGGTCACTTTACATAACAATCAAGTATGTTGCAATAAACTGTGTGCGTGCCCAAATCTTAAGTAGAGTAACAATCTGGAAAGATAGGGAAGGAAAAGAGTATCAGCAAGAATAGTCTCGCCTCTCTCCATGGTGCTGAAGTACAGGTACTGAAACTTGGTGCACTATATTGTAGTACGACTAAGCTCATGCAGTGATCCAGACAGACAGTTAACATTATCCTAATAAAGCAGTTATACTATTAGTTTTAGAGAAGTGCTGGATTAAGTTAGATAGTAAATTAGTCACCAATGGAAAATTACTTCTTCAGACCACCTCTAGTCTTGCATTTTATGAGGCTGAATAACTACAGTAACAAATTTGCTCATATTATAATTAGCCAGGAGATTTGGCTGGCTGTGTGTGAAGATACACAGATGTCTCAGACTTTATAATAATTTAGTATGGAGGCTGTAATAAAAATACGTTCAGCTGTTTGCCTAGAACATTTAGAATTGATTGTTACTAAAGCTCAGTTGGCTGCAACTACTCAACCTCCCCCATTAAAATATCTCCCCATGCTATCTGGAACACATTACTCCACTTTATTTCACTAACACACAAATATATAAGGATATTCAGATAAACTCATATCTTCAAAAAACCATAATAAAGAGACCAGCAGATGGTGTAATGGTTACTCACTGGATTCCCACGTGGTCGACCACGGTTGAAATCCTGGGCCCAGTAGCTTAAAACTTACACCAAGCACATGTATGTGCATGCCCAAAAATCCCAAGAGGAGAATGAAAGAGAAGGGATTGCAGTGTGGCCATCCCTCAGGGAGTGATTTCTCACTTTCTGTCTCCCTGTTTTTCTCTGTCTCTCTGGAAAACGCACACACTCTACAGCAAAATTCTCAATTTAAAAAAAAAGATAAAAAGACTGATTATTAAATATCAACACATTAATTATTTTAATGAGATAATGCAACACCTAACACTTAGTTGACATCATATGTTCAGTGAGGCAGTGATAATTTTCATGGGAATAAAAAGAATGGGATACCTTGTCGGGGGGAGGTTGAGGGGGACAACGAGAGGGGGAACTCTGGGGAATGTAAGAGTTCTTTAACATCTACAACTAGAGAGGAAGATATCAGATGGACTTACCAGAGTTTGTTTCACATTCCTATAACCTAACAAGGTAAGGGATACAAAGTGGGAAATCTTAAAATTGATCTACCATCTCATAAATCATCGTTTCTTTCACTATTAATGGCTGGCTACTTGTGTATTCATGTATTGAATCACCACCATGATCAATACTTCAGAAATTTATTGAGCACCTACTATATCCCAGACATTCTACAAATTATCTTTCACAGATTATTGTTTATTCCTTAAAACAGTAATAGGTATATAATACATGCTCAGTACTGAATAATTTAATACTACTTTTCTTCAAGGGGAAAAACTGGTATGTGAAGCTAGGTTTTCTTACTTCAAAGACAATATCCTTAATCCATGCTATATATTCTCTGGATTCTTACTTCCTGTTTGCTCTGATCTTCTTTCTATATGGCTTTCAATTTTTTTTTTTTTTGAGAGGTTTTCACTATAGGGCGCGTGCACTCACCAGACAGACAGAGAGAGACATAGAGACAGAAAGCGAGAAATCACCCTCCAGGGGGGATGGTTACACTGCAATCCCTTCTCCTCCATTCTCCTCTTGGGATCTTGGACATGCATGCACACGCGCCTGGTGTGAGTTTTAAGCCACCGGGTCTGGGACGCGAACCGCGGTCGACTATGTAGGAGTCCAGCGACATAGCCATTATGCTAACTGCTGGTTCCCTATATGGCTATCATTTTTTTTAATCTCAATTACATCTCTATCCTGAGTGCTCCTTTTTTCTATGAAGTCATTCTTGTTTTCTTGTCATGGCTTTTTTTGGTGATCAATTTTTTTCTGATTAGGAACTCTATTCTTGCTAACTCTTGGTAATCTGCAGTTCCTGCCTGTCTCTGGTGGCCTTAGCTGACTTTAGCCAATGATAACAATTAAGCCTCCAAGTCCTTAATTTGAGAGAGGTGATAGAAGAAGGGACAGAAAAGAGAAGTTTTATGGGACCAGAGACAGTCTTCTCTTACTTTTAACTTTTAAATCTAAGGTTAGCAGTTACACGAGGGATCTTTCAAAGTCATACCATGACCTGCAGTTAAATTACTTTTCTGCCACGTTCAATTAACACATAGAATCTGATGCCTACTCTGGGCAAAGACAACATGTTTCTTGTCCTTGGGGGCCCTACGATCTACAATGTTGTGAGTAACAATCATATTCTTGCAGAAGAGTTGTAAAGTATAAGGGTGAAGGTGAAGTCCATCTAGTCCCCTAAGGTCATATGGTCAGCACTTGCTAATATTTAGTCTGCTTCTTCTGGGTAGAAATCAAGTATTATCTATTCAAATTTCTTTAAACTAAATTTTAACCCAGCTGCAATCGTGCATGCTGTTTTGAGGCCATATAGGAGGCTCAGATTAGATTACCAGCCCACCCTATAAAGTCAGGTGCAGTGGTAATTCCAGTGACTCAGAAAGGCTGAGGCAGAAGGATTGTGACACAGAGATTCCAACTAAACAAACAAACAAAAACATCAAAGCACTTGGGATCAGCAGGTGGTGGAAAGGTTATGTTGCTGAATTCCCACGTAATCAACTGTAGTTTGAGTACCAGACTTGAAGGCTTAAAACTCATGCAAGACGTGTGTGTGCATGCCTTGGATCCCAGAGGGAGAGTGGAAGAGAAGGGATTGTGGTGTGGCCATCCCCCTGGAGGGTGATTTCTAGTTTTCTGTCTATCTCTCTGTCTTTCCAGAGAGTGCACATGCCCTATAGCAAAAATTTCTTAAAAAAAAAAAATACAATCACACACACACAATAGAAAAAATAAATATACAAGTTAATTAAAATACGTCTTGCATCTATGTTGGTATTACTATTATTTTGGCTGTAAAACGAAGGCGACCATTGAGTTCTCTTGTCTTTTTAAGCCCATGCCTACTACAAAAGCAGCTGCTAATAGGTAAATTGACTGAATTTCAAAACTGAATTACTGCCGAGTGCTTTTCCTATAGAGATTGTAAGGCTTTCTAGTCATTGTTGCCCAGATTAAGAGCAATCTCTTGAGAGAGAGAGAGAAAGAGAGAGAGAGAGAGAGAGAAGAAAGTGGGGCGGGGGTAGGAGAGAGAAAGAAAAACAGTAACATTTGCTTGAGCAAACTTTTTTCTTTTTTATTTCTTGGAAAATTAACTTATAGCTATGGTATTGTGTGTTCCTAACTGCATGTGAAATAACACCGTTACTAGTAAGGTCTGTCTTGATGAAATGACATGAGGAGAGAGACATAGTACCATTCTAAAACTTAGGATTTTATGAGTATTTCAGCAACTCTGGGTGAATAAAACATCCTCTAGAATAGAGTATCAGTATAAGGAGTGTCATTTCCGTTTTCAGAGAGGTGAGATTTACCTAATACAAAGGTGCAGCAAAAAGGTTTCAGGTAAAAATACACACTAGGATTCTTTGACTATGAGTAACAAAGAACATAAATCAAACTGATTTATACATAAGGCAGTTAGTTGATATGTGTACCCAAATCCTGGCAAGATGAACATACTATAGGCAAGTCCAGCTCCATGGATATTTTCAAGAATATCTTTACCTTTGAGAGAGTATGTCTACATAGACAAACACGCACGTGCGCTTTCATCTTTATAAAGACATATAGTATACACCCAAATATTAACATAGTTCAGTGAGTTTTCATAAATGCATATAAATATCTATCCAAAATACCAATCAACAGAGTGAGCATTCCTTTTTTTATTTTATTTTATATTTTTTTAGTTTTTGCTATAGGGTACAAGCGCTTGCCAGAGGGAAAGGGAAGAGAGAAAAAGTGAGAAATAACTCTCTGGGGATGGCCACATTGCAATTCTTCCCACTCCATTTTCCTCTCAGGATTTTGTACATACACATATATGTGCCTGGTGTGTTTTTCTAAGCTGCTGGCTCAGGGACTCAAACCACACAGCCAGTCATGTGGTATCCAGCCACATTAATTACCATACCACCAGATTGGCCCACAAGTGAACATTTCTATTACCTGCAAATATTCTGTTATGTCTCACTCTTCTGGAGAAACCATTTATGATTCATATTGATCTGAGTGTCCATATTTCAAGAAAAGTTCAAACTGACTATAAACCTCCTCAAAGGATGCGTTTTCACACTCCAGACATTTAAATGGCTTTTCCAGTATTTAATTAACCAACATTAACTGATTATTTATCCCAAGTGCATGTATGCCTTATAATCTCATTAAACTGTTGCCAGCTTTGTGTGTTTACCAGGGAGATAATAAAAGACTAATAGAAGTGGATTTTAGAATTTAAAACATTTGATATTTCATAAGTATATTTTTGATTTTAGCTGTGGTTTGCATTTTCTAAACCTGTATATTTTACTGAAGATTAATTATCAGGTTTATGTAAATAGGATAGCTGATTCCCATGCATATTCATTCATAAATTAAGAACAATGCTTTCCACCAGTTAGCTCCATAAAAGGGAAATAGACCTTGACTAGATATAATGAGGCATTTGTGTTCACCATAACTGTAATTTACTATTAGTGTTGGAAGAACCATCCGTTCTCATTTATTCTGTTAAGTGACAGTAAGTAAGACTAAAGTAAATTCAAATCAACACCCATGGGTCACCTTAGTGAATTCATAGAGCAAATCTTAGCATTATTTGAAACAACTGTAGTTTTTGGTTCTTTTGCTCAATAACATGAACCACTAGTTTAATCAGTCATCTAGGATATCCAGTGATACTCAAAGTGCATGTCCTCAGGAAGGGTGAACTTGAGCACAGACCTGGCTCCATGCTGCATGGTGTGTGCTGTCATTAACACACAATGCTCCAGGCAATCCATGTCTCAGGACTCCCCACAGAGTCAAATTCTTAGAAAAAGTAATAGGAATAAATATTCATAACCATGGATTTGGCACTGGATTCTTAGATATGTCACCAAAAGCATTAAAGTTTTAAAAAATGAATAAATTAACCTCATTAAAATAAAAACTTTTTATGCCAAAGGATATTATCAAGAAAGTAAAAAGATAACTAAAATAGGAAGATATTTGTAAATTATATATTTGATAAGAATTTAAGATGCAGAATATCTAAAGAACCCCTATAACTAAACATTAAAAAGACACACAATCTAACTTAAAAATGGATTAGGACTACACAGTAGTATAGTGGTAACCTGTGACACTCAGCAAGGCAAGCCCGCATGGAAAGGTTCTTGGTTCAAGTCTAGAGACTCCCAGAGTATGCTGGGCACATACTTGGCTCTGACCCAGGGTGGCTAAGGCCAGAGTGGGTCACAGCATCAGGGCCATACTGGAAGTGCTCTATGTCTCCCTAGCTCAAGGAAGAAATAAACTTTAAAAATATTAATAAAAATTAAAATAGGCAAAATATTTGAATAGACATTTCTGTAAAGAAGATACACAAGTGACCAATCATCATTTGAAAATATATTCAACATAAGTCACAATCCCCTCATCAGCCTTCCTATCCATCCAGAATCAAGGATGTGTGTGCACCTGGCATGTACAAGTCAACCAGGGAACTGAGCCTATGATCGCCCAAGTACATCCGGCATCACCGAGCAGCGCGTTACTACTGCACCACAGCTGGGCCTGCACGTATCTCCTTTTGCCAGTCTGCATTGTTTTGGTTACTATAGCTATATGTATCACTGGTTGATTTTAATTATAATGCAAAACAGGACCAGAGACAGTAGAGCTTGTTGGTTCTGACCATGGCCCATGGGAGATGCTTTCTCACTCTCTTTCCCCTCCCTCTCTCTGCTGGGAAATGCATGCACTCTCTGGTCATTTTTTTAAAAAAAGGAAAAAAAAATATCAGTATCTTACATGTAATCAGCACTTGATCAGTGGTAGTTAGATTATTTACTCTTTTTTTCTCCTCTTTCAGTGCTTCTAGCACCATGACCTCATTTGTGCCATACCTACACTGAGACCTAGAGGGACATCTTTTTTTCAACTCTACCTTATCACATTTCATGCCACTTCAAGTTACTACTATAAAAGTTATGATCTTTCATCTTACTCTGCCTTCTTTTACTATTATAAGATCTTTTACTATTATAAGATCTTTGTCCAAAAGTAAATATTAATCCAGATACCATTCAGATATTGGCCCAGGCATTGTGAAGGTGCACGGGCCTTCCACAAACTCCTGCCTTCCAACCTTTCCCTTGTTTTCAGGTGGGTGGGACTGGCATACAGACCAAACTGGGGGATGCTGAGAGACCCACACATAGCTAATACTGCACTTGTGTCTTTTGTCCTTTTCAGGCGTGTGGATATGCGTGCACACGTGTGTGCCCAAAATTCTGAGAGGAGAATAGAAAAGGGACTGTGGTGTGGACATCCTCCCTGGAAGTGATTTCTTGCTTTCTGTCTATCTGTATCTCTGACAAAACAAAAAACAAACAAAAACAAAACAACAACAAATTCTCTAAAAAAAAAATTACTTCTCTGTTTCCAAATTGTCCTTTATTGTTTATTCAATGAATTTCTCCTTTGAATCATTTCTGATACATTCTTAAAATGTATATCAGAGCTCAAAAGCTTCAACTAAGGATTATTTTATGTTCTAACCTAAAAGATCAAGTTTTGAAGGCTCTAATAATGTTATATAAGAATCCTTTCAGTTTGTTGATTAGAGAACCTCAGCCTTCCTAGGGGAAATACAGATAATTTAGTGGCTTGTGTAACTAACAGTCCCAGGGTTCTGTCTTCAGGTACAATTTGATCCAGTCAATAGATAGCCTCAGGATTTACCACTTTTTGGCCCTGCCACCCGTGTTAGTTTCATGTTCATTTAGAATTTTCTTAACTGCTTGTCCCCTGTGGCACCAGGCCTGTAACACATTTTCTTAACATTCACATTGGTAAGACATTGGTAAGATAAGGTCTAACAGTTCAAACTGTGGTTACAACCAGTATTCTGGGATTACCTCAGAGCACCCAGGAAAATGGACTACATCGAATAGCCATATCTGGGTCATAGTCTCGCCTTTAGAGCTAGGTATTCAATCTCACCTGAAATGTGAGGACAGAAAGTGAGAGGTGTCTCCAAAAATCTCAGGCTGCTGCTTCCAAAAAAACAAATGCTGAACAGGCAGAAAGTCTCCCCTTCTAGGCTGGGTCAATTGTCTTCCAATGTGGAAAATGACTCTGAGCTCCCATTTCAGTTTCTCACAGCGACTCAAAACCCTAGGGTAAAACAGCTCTCTGCGCTGGTGCTTCCCCATCTGTGGTATCCGAATATTCAGTTACCTGGCTTGTAGGCATGCTATTTACACTTAATGCTACTAAAATGCTCAGAGCATGAAACATGCTATATAAATGCAAAGTATCAATATAAATTGTGCTAAAAGAGGTATTCCCCAGTTAACAGACGGAACAGCATGCCTGAAAAGATACATCAAATGCTATAAAAGAAATGCTAATTTCTTTCCCCTTCTCACCACGAAATTTAAAAATTGCTTTACCCACATCCTATACTTTAGAGGTTATATTTTATCTCGGAATGTCTGCACTTCAATCACTTGACTTTCTAAAGGTTATCATAACACAACTTTTTTTTTCTTTTCAACTCTAGAAGGTGATAGAGTTTGTTAGAATTCCAGGATAGTGACAAAACTCTTTGCCCTCACTCTCAGACCTGAGAAAAATTGATTTTTCAAGTGCCTCTGATAAAGAATTACAGTCATTTGGATTTTTTGTCTTTTTGAGAAATAAAAAGAAGTGGTTGGGTTAAAGGTATAAATTCCCCCTATTTAGTCACAGAAACAAAGTCTAGGTCTTCACAGCACACAGTGAAGATGAATGAAAAGCTGACACCACATGGGTGCTGCCAGGATGAGAGCTAGAAACCTCACCAGACAGTTGATCAATGAGACAGTAAGGGTTAGAAGAATTATTAATGTGAATGCAGAAGAGCAAAGGACAATGGAAAAGGCAAAAAAGCACAACTCTTTCTGGTGAATTCTTTAATAAATCACAACATAAAATGGTCTGTGTGTTACAAATTATCTCTTGCAACTGCTGCTATAGCTTGCAGCCAAGACAAAGCGCCTCCAATTACTGATCTAATTGTGTGTTTTGTGGTAGTGCGGGTGGCAGTGGATTTTAAATTTTCTTCTGTTTTTGCTTTGATTTGATCTTTAGTAACGAGAACAGATTTGGATTAAGGTGTTAAAAAAAGGGTAAAAAGATATTTTCATTAAGTGAACATTAAGGAACAATAATGTGTACCAAAGTAGTTATGAATCAGCATGTAATACAACCCATTTATTTTAAACAGAATGACAGTTATTTTAAGTAGCACTTAGATGGCTGTCCCCAGGGAGAAACAAGCACATTTCTGAGTGTTTTACATCCGTTCACTCATTAAATCCTCATTCTATAGGTGATAAGAATTACTATTTAATAAACGAGGAAAATAAGACACAAAGGGTTAGGCAGTTTAACATGGTCTTGGTGGAACAGTAGATAAATGAAGACACAGGCAGATAGATCAATGTGCAGTAGTTTCATAAAAATTTAATAGTGATCATCTCTGGATATTTGAATAGGATTCTTTGCCATGCTGATTTTATTACTTAAAAATGCAGAAAATTATATTTCTCAATGAAAAACATATACATCTTTATAATCAGGAAATAGGCATTACTAGCTATTGTCATTTTAGGAGAAATGTTTCATACACTAAATATAGTTTTACCCACTTTGACGATTCAGTTATTCCATGGGGCATCTTAATATGAAAGTTGTACAATCTACTCTAATGCAACCTTTTCCAAATAGACAGAAGCTAAACTCCTCTACAAATCTTCTCATCCTCATTCCTTTTCTCAGTGAATGGAGCCAGCATATACCCAACTATCTGAGAGAGAAATCTGAGAGTCCTCTTCACGTTTACCTCATTCTGCCCTATCTGTGTCATTAGTGAGCAAGTTTAGTTAGTTTAGCCTGGTCTCAGATCAGATCAATGTTTTTCTCTCATTCACCAACACCAATTCTCTTTCTCTCTCTCTCTTTTTTTTTAGTTTTTTTTGTCCCCTATAGGGTGTGAGACTGAGACAGATGAGACAGAGATGGAAAACAATAAATTTCTTCCCAGGGGAATGAGCATGCCAAAATCCCTTCTCCTCTACTCTCTCCTCAGGATTTTTGGCACACACATACCCAGGGTGAGTTTTAAGCTGCCGGGTCCAGGATTCGAACACGTGGAGTCCAGTACCTTAACCACCACACAACCTGACCACCCCTCCATCACTCTCACTATCTTTACCAACCTAGTTAAAGCTCTCAGCTACCATTACTCTAAGAGCCTCCTACCTGGTCTTCATACATCACACTCCTCCTTTGAACTTATCTTCCATCTTGCCTACAGAACTATTTGTAAAACTATGACTGCATCATGATCCTGCTTAAAATTCTTGAGCTGTCCCTTACTATGAAAAATAAAACTAAAGCCGTTGGCATTAAACAGAAGGCCCTGCATGATCTGTAACACACACCCCTTTCTCATTTACAACACACACCTTCTATTCTGTTACTTCTCAATTACCAGAGTTTGGAATGTCTGCACTTCAATCACTTGACTTTCTAAAGGTTATCATAACACAACTTTTTTTTTCTTTTCAACTCTAGAAGGTGATAGAGTTTGTTAGAATTCCAGGATAGTGACAAAACTCTTTGCCCTCACTCTCAGACCTGAGAAAAATTGATTTTTCAAGTGCCTCTGATAAAGAATTACAGTCATTTGGATTTTTTGTCTTTTTGAGAAATAAAAAGAAGTGGTTGGGTTAAAGGTATAAATTCCCCCTATTTAGTCACAGAAACAAAGTCTAGGTCTTCACAGCACACAGTGAAGATGAATGAAAAGCTGACACCACATGGGTGCTGCCAGGATGAGAGCTAGAAACCTCACCAGACAGTTGATCAATGAGACAGTAAGGGTTAGAAGAATTATTAATGTGAATGCAGAAGAGCAAAGGACAATGGAAAAGGCAAAAAAGCACAACTCTTTCTGGTGAATTCTTTAATAAATCACAACATAAAATGGTCTGTGTGTCACAAATTATCTCTTGCAACTGCTGCTATAGCTTGCAGCCAAGACAAAGCGCCTCCAATTACTGATCTAATTGTGTGTTTTGTGGTAGTGCGGGTGGCAGTGGATTTTAAATTTTCTTCTGTTTTTGCTTTGATTTGATCTTTAGTAACGAGAACAGATTTGGATTAAGGTGTTAAAAAAAGGGTAAAAAGATATTTTCATTAAGTGAACATTAAGGAACAATAATGTGTACCAAAGTAGTTATGAATCAGCATGTAATACAACCCATTTATTTTAAACAGAATGACAGTTATTTTAAGTAGCACTTAGATGGCTGTCCCCAGGGAGAAACAAGCACATTTCTGAGTGTTTTACATCCGTTCACTCATTAAATCCTCATTCTATAGGTGATAAGAATTACTATTTAATAAACGAGGAAAATAAGACACAAAGGGTTAGGCAGTTTAACATGGTCTTGGTGGAACAGTAGATAAATGAAGACACAGGCAGATAGATCAATGTGCAGTAGTTTCATAAAAATTTAATAGTGATCATCTCTGGATATTTGAATAGGATTCTTTGCCATGCTGATTTTATTACTTAAAAATGCAGAAAATTATATTTCTCAATGAAAAACATATACATCTTTATAATCAGGAAATAGGCATTACTAGCTATTGTCATTTTAGGAGAAATGTTTCATACACTAAATATAGTTTTACCCACTTTGACGATTCAGTTATTCCATGGGGCATCTTAATATGAAAGTTGTACAATCTACTCTAATGCAACCTTTTCCAAATAGACAGAAGCTAAACTCCTCTACAAATCTTCTCATCCTCATTCCTTTTCTCAGTGAATGGAGCCAGCATATACCCAACTATCTGAGAGAGAAATCTGAGAGTCCTCTTCACGTTTACCTCATTCTGCCCTATCTGTGTCATTAGTGAGCAAGTTTAGTTAGTTTAGCCTGGTCTCAGATCAGATCAATGTTTTTCTCTCATTCACCAACACCAATTCTCTTTCTCTCTCTCTCTTTTTTTTTAGTTTTTTTTGTCCCCTATAGGGTGTGAGACTGAGACAGATGAGACAGAGATGGAAAACAATAAATTTCTTCCCAGGGGAATGAGCATGCCAAAATCCCTTCTCCTCTACTCTCTCCTCAGGATTTTTGGCACACACATACCCAGGGTGAGTTTTAAGCTGCCGGGTCCAGGATTCGAACACGTGGAGTCCAGTACCTTAACCACCACACAACCTGACCACCCCTCCATCACTCTCACTATCTTTACCAACCTAGTTAAAGCTCTCAGCTACCATTACTCTAAGAGCCTCCTACCTGGTCTTCATACATCACACTCCTCCTTTGAACTTATCTTCCATCTTGCCTACAGAACTATTTGTAAAACTATGACTGCATCATGATCCTGCTTAAAATTCTTGAGCTGTCCCTTACTATGAAAAATAAAACTAAAGCCGTTGGCATTAAACAGAAGGCCCTGCATGATCTGTAACACACACCCCTTTCTCATTTACAACACACACCTTCTATTCTGTTACTTCTCAATTACCAGAGTTTTCTGTACTTACCTGATCATATCCTGAGGTTTCTCACATCCACAACTTCACAGATGCTATTCCCTCTGTCTGGAATGCCTTCTGCTGGATTTAAACCTTTCTACTCTATTTATGGCAAAGCCTAGTATCTATTCACTATTCAATTAATATTTATTATAAACTTACTATGCATTAAGCAGTTTGCCAGTGCTGGTAAGGTAAGAATAAACCTAAACAGACCTGGTTCTTGCAAAGGGTAAATGACTCCTCATAGTCTGCTCAGAACTACTAGTTTTACTCCTCAGGCCTGAGCAAGCCAGGACTATTGCTCATCTGATTCCTGCACCTTATGGTATTGCAAGGGCAGTTGTTTAACAAATGAGGATGGAAAAAAGTGAGTAAATGAAAGAATTACTTTTTATAGTACCTGAATATTGTGCTGTAATAATGCTTTCATAACATTTGAGTATTGTCATTATAAACATCTTTGATCTTTATATTATCAATAGGTTTGTACAAAAGTAATTGTGGTTTTTACATTGCTGAAATTTGCCATTTGGTAGTGGACACATTCTTAAATAAATGTGATTATGTTATACATCATTTTAATGCATATTGAAGAAAAATAGCAAAAACCTATCACTTGCAAAACTGCATGGAAAAAACAATTTCTGATATATCCTTTTAAGAACTCCAGTTCAATGAAGGAAATGCCCTGGGCTGGTGTGCTACAAAAATCAGGCGCAAACGCTGGTGAGTGAGTATATTACTTTTGCTTGCTGTTTACGAACTGCACTAGCCCTCCTGAATGAATGTACTCCCTTGTCCTCGGCTCAAAAATGACCAAGGACAGTGTGGCTGCTATCTTCATAGCCCCGCACTTTCTCCCCATATCTCTCAGACCTAGCCCCTGCAAGAATGATTTTAAAGAGGACACTGCATCCTGCCCTTTCTCTTATTGTAGTTTGCTGATGCAGTACCCTTACTGCTTTCTAACTTCTGAAAATGATAAACTGACTTGTTTCTTTATTCCTCTACAAATGAATATGAGGAAAAATAAACTTATCTCAGGGAGTCATTTTTCTGGTAGTTTCACCCTTTTGCTCTCGATTCAACATTTTGTGTCTTGATACGTCTTTCCATGCATTTCAGGTGACTCCCACCTGGAGGGAGAGTCACAAACGGTGACCCAGAATCCCAGCAAATTTATTTTTTTTAAATTTTTTCTAATGACTTATTACTTGCTATTTATTTCATATGTATTTCAGTGTAGAAACAATGTTAGACAAAAATCAAATTCACACGATTTTCTTATTCAAGTTCAAAATGTTCATAAAGCAACAGGGACAACTCACAACAGCATATTTGGCCTAGGATCTGCCACTGAACTTACAGGGCAGTGGTGGTTGAAGAAGTTTTACAAACTCCTTCGCCTTAAACAGAAGCCCTTGAAGACGAGAAGTGTAGTGGCTGGCCATCTCAAGTTGACAATGCCCTATCAAGAACAATCATCCACACGAATCCTCTTAAAAATACACAAGAAGTGGAAGAACTCAGCCAATTTTACAAAAATAGCCAGGAGGGCTCATGGAGAGCTCCCTGGGGTAGGGGGGCCACAGATGAGAAGGGAAAGGGCCTGCTTTTCACCATGACCAGTGTTACACAGGATAAAATGCTCCTGGGACAGTTTTGAGGAAAGAGGTAGAAACTCAGGAAATAAAAGAGGAAAAAAGGTTTTAACATCCTCCACTGGAACTTTTCATCATCCTCATATGTAAAATAGGGGTTATAGACATATCTAACACATAAGTTCTTATGAATATTTTTTTCCCCAGAGAGTGAATATACTTACCAAGGCGAGAAGAGGAGAAGAGAAAGCACTCTTTAAGAATCACAGTCAGGCTGTGGTCCCTTCTTTCTGTCTCTCTCTCTTTTCAAGATTTTTGGACATGTACCCAGAGCATTTCTCAAGCCACTGGTCCAGGACTGAAACTGCATGCATGGCCATGTGAGGTCCAGCTTAACCACTAGGCCATGGAGCTGGTCCCAGGATTAAATTCACACACATATAAAGTGCTTAGGATAGCCCTTGTTACATGGTAATGCTACCACTATGTTGGCTATACAAAAAAAAAAGATGAACTTTTTCATCTTTTAGCCAAACATTATTGAATTTGAAGGTCATCATGAGTTTAGGCTGTTCACACAGGTTTAAATTAACCCTAATAAATAAGAGCAAAATTTCCATCTCTTACCCAGAGACTTACATACAATCTGATATTTATATTCTAAAAATAGGAATATATTCATGCCTTTTTCAAAGTTAGTTGAATTAGACAGGCAAAATAATCAATCTGAGTATATGCACTGACATGATTCTGGCTCCCTCTTTAAAAACTGGTTATTTTGAATTAACTCAAATATGTAAAGATAAATATATCCAGGACCCAAGCACCAAAATCCCAACCAGATGGTCCAATGGGATGTGTTTAAATTCAGTAGTTTGCATTCCAATGACCTCCACAGGGGGCTCTCCAGTGCAGGTGACCAGTGCAGCATATGCCTCATCCATCTTCAGGCATCTTGCCCAAGTACATGGCCTCAAGGAGGGACAGTTGATTATTAGGAGTTATAATGGAGCTTTAATCTCAGTTATTTTGAAAGTAAAAGTCAGGCTACAATCTGGGTAAGAGCTGGTTTGAGCAAAGACGTACCAGGCAGAGGAAGGGAGTATGGGGTAGGGGTCTCTGCATGGGAAAGAGAATTGGTAAAGAACTGTTCCCCGGGAAAGCTCAGGCCCCTTTTTCTGCAGTTCTCTGTGAAGCTCATTTCTCAGCATCCAATGCCATCACCACTGTGGACAGACAAGAATATGGCCATGACTATCATAAGCCAAGCTGCATCTCACATTCCCAGAGACTCGCCCTCCACGTTAGCCCCACCTCCACTGGCAACACAACAAATACAAACCTTCTCTCTATTGGCATGCACGAGGGTATGAGCTGAGGGAGGAGAAAAGTTATCTATATATTTTAAAATCCGATTCAGCATGTTTAAAACTTTTAGTTCCTTTCCTGTCTAATTAAACAGACATGAAAATAGCCAGTGGTCTGCTTAACTCATTTCCAATAGAAATCATGGCAGTCTAAAAAGTGAATTGTTCAATAGTCCTACAAAGCTCTACTTACTATGGGTTATTTTGTACCCTACAATCTGCAGAGTAGTTTTCCCAAGACAGCATACATTGTAAGGATTCAGATGGTATTTATTTATTTTTACCTTGTAACACAAATTTGACACAAATTTGATCATGTTGCTTCCTTGCTTAAACCTTTCAATGACTGATTAGAAATTGCTCTGATGAAAGTGGCCAAAAATTATTAAGAGCCATAATAAAACAGAAGAGTAGGACAGGACTAGATCTTGACCTGCTGTACTACTCTCCCTGTTAATGCTTCTGTTAGCTCTGCCACATTTCTTTATTCCTCCAACTAGCCATGTTAATCTCAAGCCTCATATACACTATCCTCACTGTATGATTTCACATCCCCTTTTCACCTGATCATCTCTTATTCAATTCTCTTTTGGCTTTTAAGCAACAGTTAATTACTTCCTTGGGAAGCCTTTCCTGTCTTTCCTAGACAATTTGAGACTCTATTACCAATGTTTAATCGGTAATATTTACCCCTCACTTCTCTCATTATAATTACAACTATTTTTTAAATAATTTCCTTAATCATTTTTGTAATTATTTAATGTATTTCTCCATTGTTGGACTAGAATTTTAACTTACAGATTCACCCCAGTTCCCTGTACAGTGCCTGGCTTCCATGACTTGGAAAAACAGCTCACATGAGTGAACCAGTAAGTGATGACTGTCTGACATGCCAAGCAGTGAGGAGGCAGAGGGCCTCTGGAGAAGGCAAAGGTCATGACGCTGGACACACAGGTGGGCCCAATGTGAAGACTAAATTCAATGACAAGGTGAAACTCTTGAGGAACAAGAATTATGGATTCCTGCTAAATTTGTTCCCAGAATTACCTTCTGAAAAAAAAAATGAGAAAGCAGACAATGGAACATTCAGTTATATTTCACTACACCACAATTTTCTCTGTGTTTTTCAAATTAAAATGTGGATAATTTGGGGACAGCAGGTAGCACAGTGGTTAAGGCACTGGACTCCCACATGACTGATCATAGTTCGAGTCCCAGACCCAGTGGCTCAAAACTCACACTGTGCATATGTGTACCCAGGATCCTGGGAGGAGAAAGGATTATAGTGTGGTTATTCCCCCAGGGGGCTGTTTCTCACTTTCTGTCTCTGTATGGCTCCAGTGAGTGCATGTTCCTTATAGCAAAAGTCTCTTTAAAAAAAAAAAAAAAAAGAAAGAAAGAAAGAAAAAGAAAATTTTAGTGCCAGCAGGTGGCACAGTAGTTAAGGTGTTGGACTCCCATATGGCCATTGCAGTTCAAGTCCTAGACCCAGCGGCTTGAAAATCATGCCAGGCATGTGTGCATGCATGCCCCAAAACAGAGGAATTGTGGCCATCCCCCCACCCAGGGGAGGTGATTCCTCACTTTTCCTCTATTTCTCTGTCTCTCTCCAGTGAGTACACAAGCCCTATGGCAAAAAAATGAAAAAACAAACAAACAAACAAACAAAACAAAACAAAAAAGAAAAGAAAAGAAAAGAAAAAAGGTGGGGGGAGATTTTGACATCTTTATCTTCCAAGTATCTGTTAATAAGTCTCCCAAAGTAAGGCCTCTCAGTAATTGAAGTTGGCAATTGGCAATTGTTTCTAATGTAACAGTTAAGAACTTTTAGAACCATCATTTACTTGAGATGACTCACTATTCATCTGAATATGACCTAGGCTTACAAATTTTCAAAAAGGAGAATGGAAAGATAACACATAGCCCTTCCTTTAGTCTTATGGAAATGATTAAAATGTGATCAAACATGGCTATTTTACATATTAAGTGGGGGAGATGGTTGTCTCAAATCATGGATCCCAAAGATACTCAGAGGAGTAACACTGGTAACACAACTGGTGTCTGTATGAAGTTGCTATACTGTTATCTAGCCATGCTAATTTCTGAAGAGTAATTCTCTAAATTTCGTTTAGAAATTTTATCTTTACGTGAAAACAGACTCTTAAACCTTTTTGTTGTTGTAGAGAGATTTTTGCTATAGGTGCATGTGCCTGTTGGGAGAGAAGAGAGAGAGAGAGAGAAAAGGAGAGAGAGAGAGAGATCACTCCTTGTGGGAATGGCCATACCACAAACACTTCTCCTCCATTCTCCTCTTGGGATCTTGGGCACATATGCACACGCACCCAGTTTGAGTTTTAAGTCGCTGGGTCCAGGACTCGAACCGTGGTCAACTATGTGGAAGTCCAGCGATGTAACCATTACACCATCTGCTGGTCCCCTTAAAGCACTTTTAAAATCACATTGGCTTATGTGTATGAACCTTACTATGAAGCTGAACCAAAAGGGTGAAATATGAATGCCTAAAACTCCATCTCAACAAATTAAATGTTTCATTCAATGAATGATAATGGAGTCTTTTGCAAAGTTGCCTTACCTGTGTTGTTAATAACAAGGTGACATTTATGAAACTAATAAACTGTAAAGTCCATTATGGCTTATTACTGATTCTTGAACATGAACTTTGTAATATACTCATTTATAAAAACCATTTGAGGCATTTAAATATCATTAAACCATGGCAGAATTAAAATGAGTTTTCTCCCTGTGGGCTCAGGTGCATGAGGGTAGCATTATTATTTTAGGCTAATCATCAATGTGGAGCCTGATGTTTGAGAGTGGTGGGCTTCACCTGCCATTGCCATGATGGAAAGTCAGAACAAGATTGGCCAGCTTGGGACCAGCAGTTACTGTAATGGCTATGTCGCTGGACTCCCACGTAGTCGACCGTAGTTTGAGTCCTGGACCTAGTGACTTAAACTCACACTGGGTGCATGTGCGTGTGTGCCCAAGATCCCGAGAGGAGAATGGAGGAGAAGGGATTGAGGTGTGGCAATCCCCCCTGGTGAATGATTTCTCACTTTCTGTCTCTCTGTCTCTGTCTGTCACGTTCTGTCTCTCGTTCTCTGTCTGTCTGGTAAGCACACGCGCCCTATAGCAAAAAAAAAAAAAAAAAAAATCCTCTCAAAAAGAAAAAAAAGAAGAAGATTGGTCAGCTTACCAAAGAAAAACTGAGGGGAAGTTCCCTTTTATTCTTCATTCTTCTATCAGAAACATGACATGGTATTTTGTTTTGTTTTGAGAGATTTTTATCATAGAGCACGTACATCTGCCAGACAGACAAAAAGAGGAGGAGATAGAAAACAAAAAAATCACCCTCCAGAGAGGATGGCCACAAAACAATCCCTTTTCCTGCATTCTCCTCTAGGGATCTTGGGCACACATGCAAATGTGGCTAGCATGAGTTTCAAGCCACTGGGTTCAGGACTTGAACTGCAATCAGACACATAGGAATCCATCCAGTGCCTTAACCACTATGCCACCTGTTGGCCCCAAATGACATGTCTTTTTGTCAGACCGATGTGTAACTTAAAGGTTTCTCCTGTTATCCTATATTCTAGGTGGTAATTCTTAATGGAAGTAGTATGTAGACTGGAACATATTCCTTCCATAATTGAAATAAGTCATGGGAGTTGCTTTCAGGGATGAAATCTACCGTCACAAGTCTGTATCTGGACTCCAGACCCTAAGGATCTTCCTCTTCCGACCGATCAAACTTTTCTACTGTCATTTTCCTAATCATATCGTGTCTCTCTTAAAATCCTTGAAAGTTATATAGGAAGTCTCCAACTCAGATGGTTCAACTTACAGTGGTGATACCCATTCAGTAGGAACTGTACTTGGAATATTCATATCTTATCACTGTTTCCACAGAACCAGTCCTCAAAATATTGTTAATGTACAGTGCATTTATTAGGACATTACCCAAACCCCATTATAAGTCAAGGAATGTTTGTATCTGAACTCCTAAATGTGGCAGAGAGCACTTCATGCTTGGTCCTTCTCATTCCCTAGGCATGTGGGAGAGAGATGGAAGCATGGGTGTATCCAACAGCCCTCAGCAAGGCACTTACTTGTATATGCGTAAATTGATAAAATTTTTTTCAAAATAGATACCCAAACTATGTTTCTGTCCTTCAGATTAATATATCATTTCCCACTTCAACATTATTTTTTTTGAGAAGTTTTTGCTATAGGGCATGTGAGCTCACCAGAAAGACACAGAGAGACAGAGAGACAGAAAGAGAGAAATCGCCCCCCAGGGGGGATGGCCATGCCGCAATCCCTCCTCCTCCATTCTCCTCTCTGGATCTTGGGCACACACGTACACACACCCGGCATGAGTTTAAGCCACTGGGTCCAGGTCTTAAAACTGGGTCGACTATATAGGAGTCCAGTGACATAGCCATTATGCTAACTGCTGGTCCCCTCACTTCAAAATTATTAAAGTGAAAAACAGTCCAACATTGGAGATAAAACATACTACTTTTTTCTTCTCTAAACAAACTAAAGATTGACTTAAATAAGTTTAGTCAAATCAGTTCTACTTCTTTCAGGTTATTGCCTGCATTTACTACTCTCCTGGACTGTCTGAGCTATAGGTATTTATTTACTCTTTATTAACTTTTTGTCTATGGATCTCAATTAAGAGGCAAGTCTACTGGACAGATGCCTGGCTTATCAGTTCATAAAGCATATTAAAACATCCCTAAAAGAAAGTGTAAATACTGTGCTAGTTAACTCAGGTTTCCACATGAGACTACTAACATAATTGGCTAAAGGAGGGAACATGCTCAAGTGGAAATTGGGAAAACACTTCTCTTGGGCTAAACTTGCTCTGTTAAGTTATTTTGCAAAGAATAATTGCACATAGCATGTTGCAATTATAGGCTGCTCCAGCCGCCTTGAGATGGGCCAGCTGACAGCCAGTTGAAGTTCTAGAACTGAGTAAGGCACGGCCAAGTATTCTCTCTTGCTCACTCTTTTTTTAATATAAAACTGAGTTCTTTACCTAAATGTTAACCCTTAGAATATGCCCCAAACTTATATTCTGGATTCAAAAACTTAAATATAAACTTAAAGTGCGAACAAGATGGTGAAAGACAGGAAATGATTTATTAACCTGAATGCTAGAGAATTGAAAGAACCTGGAAATATATTTTGAACAAAACATAATATGTTTACCCTATGTAAGTTACCACTTCTGTTGTCATTATGGGTGATAGTATCTAGTCATGGGTGATTAAAAAATTCTAAAAAACAAAGGATTCCAAGTCATCTTTTTTTTGTTTGTTTGTTTTCGAGAGGTTTTTGCTAGAGGGTGCATGCGCTCACCAGAAAGACAGAGAGACAGAGAGACAGAAAGCAAGAAATCACCCTCCGGGGGGCGGGGGGGGATGGCCACACCGCAATCCCTTCTCCTCCATTCTTCTCTCAGAATCTTGGGCATGCATACACATGTGCCCGACGTGAGTTTAAGCCACCGGGTCCAAGACTTGAACCTCAGTTGACTACATGAGAGTCCAGTGACATAGTCATTATGCCAACTGCTGGTCCCCCCAAGTAAGTTTTAAAAATGACCAGAAAATGTATACCCCCTTATCGAAAGAAAAGCCAATTATTTTGGTATGCATGAAGCCAATGTTGAAGAGCATCACTATGAAGGGACATTCTAAGTTGTTGGGCTGATAGATGCTCGCCTGTGTCAGTTCAGCCTCATACCCGACACAAGTATGGGAACACCCTCTTCACAACTGGTAAGACAGACCTAGAGAGGTTAAAATCCTCAGGAAATTATTTTTAAGGAATAATTTTATCAGAAGCCTGAGAGAGAAGGAGAAAGAGATAGTATTTCCATCTTAGATCCTTGGGTTTTAGCAACATCCTATAGCCCAGAATTGTTCAACATTGTCCTTTGTTCTTTTAGCTTTATATGAACTGACAAATGACACAAGCAGAGATGGGTAGTAAAAATACTAGATAGCAGAATCAAAATCTCAAAAGTTTGAAATGAGCAAATATTAAAAAGTTGAATTTAACAAAATGAAATATGGTAGAAATAGGTATAACACCTGAACTTAGACTTTTTTAAAATGGAAAAAAAAAGAAACTACTACAGAATGAAGGAGGCACAACACAGAAATGAAAATACCTATCTTGAGGGGTAATGGGATGGTTACAATGAGGTCGTTTTGTAATAGAGAATCACTTATCATGTAGTAAGTTCTCTCTCAGATTTTCACAAATACGACAATAATGTGGGAAAGGGAAACAAAGACATTGTGTACAGCTCCAAAAGGAGTTGCAACGAGCTATTGCAATGAGCTAGAATTTTATTCAAAATAAGAAGACTCATTCTAGTATTTAAAGCCATCCCAAATAGAAGTAATGGTTTTCTTAGGATATTGAGACTTGGATCACTGAGAAGATGAAATGATCAACTAGAAGAGGTGATGGTCAACCAGAGGCCAAAGTTATGAGTCATAGTGCAGACATAGGCGACAAAGAGCTGAATTAAATCAGTAGACCCCAGCCTGAATCTATGTGTACCTGGCAGGAGGTCACAGTATGGTTGGTAGCAGGTGTGGGAAGGGCAGAGCATTGACAAACTAACAATAACACAGATCTCTATTTCCAATTTCAGCCTTGATACTAAGCATTAATATTTATGACTTGTCAACCTTACTATTAGTAGGTGACATCTTTTTTTTTTTTTTTTTGATAGAAGTTTTTGCCTTAGGGTGCATGTACTTGCTGGAGAGAGAGAGAGAGAGAGAGAAACAGAGACCAAGAGATGGAAAGTG
This sequence comes from Tupaia belangeri chinensis, assembly GCF_000334495.1. Taxonomy (NCBI): domain Eukaryota; kingdom Metazoa; phylum Chordata; class Mammalia; order Scandentia; family Tupaiidae; genus Tupaia; species Tupaia belangeri. Next base: position 990,307 of record NW_006160078.1, on the reverse strand, counting down.
AAAAGTCATTCACCAGAGGGGATGGCCACACTGCAATTCCTTCCCCATTCTCCTCCTGGGATCTTGGGCATACACGTCTAGCGTGATTTTGAAGCCCCCAGGTCTGAGACTTGAACAGCAGTTGGCCATGTGGGAGTCCAGTGACTTAACTGCTATGCTCTCTGCTGACCCTAATGACATCTTTTTTTACTCTTATTTATAGGTTTAATGCAAATAAATATAATTTGAAAAGTGATATATTTATGATTGAAGGCATTATAAATTATTACAAATAGATGAATCTTTACAAGTCCTTTGCTTATAAAGTTTGATGCCTTTTAATTCTAAGTTAATTTAAATTTCCACAGAAAGTACAATATCTCTATAAAAAAAAAAAAGGAGAATATTAATGAGTTTCTCTATAAAAAAAAAAAGGAGAATATTAAGAACTAAAGAATTCAAGGTTCACTCAAGGTTACTGCCTGCATAGAAGTGTTTAGACTCAGTAATCCCTGTAAGCCAAAGGAGAATTCTAGAATAAGGGGTGAGAGGGGATCTGGGAAAGGAAAGGGTGCTCTGAAAATACCACATCCCACGCGCTGTACTGGAAGGATGCAGGCAAATCTGTCACGGCACTGTGAACACATTCTTCAAATGACAAAACCATCCTTCTGACAAGCTCTTGGGAAGCAACACAGCACAGTTATCCTTCTGAGGCAGTCTCAGGGGCGAGGAGGGAAGGGGAAGCTATGTAAACGAGGTAAGACAAGGAATAAGACAGATGCATCTGGGTTATCGACTGTCGTTGTAAAAAATAAATAAATAAAACAAGAAAATCAGGCTATTGGATTGGAGACTTCTTAGCTCCTAGTTTAAAAAAAAATGCATGAATATTGCTACTTGTGATCAAGAAAAACGATTGTGCTTGCTAATCAAATAACTATGGGTTCTGTTTGAAAGCAGTAATTAACTGATTCTTGGAGATAGCATATCACCAGAAGTCATACTTATTACTCGAATGGAATAACAACTTCAAAAGAGAAGACTGCATTCCCCATCTCAGCATAGCTGCCTGAAAGCTCATAAATTAGGCAACCATGTGAGCCCTCCTGCACCCCGCTCTGAAGCTCAAAATATTACATTTTTAATGATAGCTGGGAGTTCTCATTCTTATGTCTTAGGGAATATTGACAAAGCTGCTGATAATGCATTGTCATAGCAATTCAGTAAGAAAGGATTGAGACTTTTTTTTCTGTACTATTTCCCATCCACAAAAAAGGCATGCTTAATGTCTAACTGTATCCTTTTATGATTAAAAAATAAAACAGAAATCCCTGTTCTCTATTCTCCTTACCTCCACCGACCACCAGTTTCTTATCCTAGATTTCTTTACTAAAATAAGTGGAGTTTATTCTCCTACTAAGGGGATCATAGATGTCCTTTTTAATATCAAACACCATACAGGCAAATGTGTATTCTTGTTCGTTTTTGATCACCACTGAGTATTTACATGAGCCATGTTCCCTGTGGATGATCCAATGTAAGAACCACCTCTGTATATTGAATAAATAAGCCATTGGGCTGAGAAACACAAAGAAACACAGAGTAAATTAAAGACACAGAAGCAAATCAATAGCGTTAGTAATACTAGGACAAAAAGCTATTCTTATTGCTATTATAGTTATGGTATTAGCAGCTCTCATTTATAGAATGCTAGTCAAATGGTAGATACACTGTGGGGTGTGTCATATCAATTACCTAATTTAATCCTCATAGCAACCCCATGTGGCAGCCCTTACCCTGCCCATCTTATGAATGAGGGATCTGAGGACTGGGCACCTGAAAATAATAGCTACATGTTAAGGTGGAGCCTGAATTCAATAGAGGTTTGTCTGACTTTCTATCTGGCTACTACAAGGGATACCCTAACTGCTATACTGTATCATCATTTGTGTTAAAGTAACAGTCATCTTAATCCCACAGAATGAGCAAAATATGATTTTCCTATTCTAAAAATGGGAAAATACATATTGTTCTTGTACTACTTCTTGTCTCTCAGGACACAGGGTATAAGTATATCTTGCTTGGAGTGGGGCATTATTTCTGCTGGGCCTTGGTAGGTTATAAATGAAAGGGATTGGGACTAGCAGTTAGCGTAATGGCTGTGTCGCTGGACACCCATGTTGTTGAACATGGTTTGAGTCCTAGACCTGGTAGCTTAAACTCACGCCAGGCACATGTGCGCACATGCCCAAGATCCCAAGAGGAGAATGGAGGAGAAGGGATTGTGGCGTGGCCATCCCCCCTGGGGGATGATTTCTTGCTTTCTGTCTCTCTCTCTCTGTCTGTCTGTCTGGCGAGCGCATGTGCCCTATGGCAAAAACCTCTCCAAAAAAAAGGGGGGGGATTTAGAAGTCCAAATCCAACCAAATGCTGATGCTTGAATCTTTCTTAAACTATTCTAGCTAAGTTTTCTTAGGACGACTCCTGGAGGTGAAGGCTCGACATCAAGGTAGTTCATTGATGAATCCTTTTTACCTATAATGGGATATCAATGGATGGCCCTCATTTTCCTGTCCATGTGGCATGCAAATTTACCTTGGCTAGATTCACCCTTTTCAAAGGAAGATGCACCACCGTGATTGGTTTCTTGCAGCGGTATAACTCAACAAAGAAACCATAAAGGTTTGTCTTACATACTGTTAAGGCGGTGGATCCTTAACAATCCCCACAGTAGTGTGTATTTGTCATTGCTGAATTAGGAAATCGATTTTCATAAAAAGACTGAGTCTGTCCTTTTGTGAAGAAATGTTTGACATCTTGTGATTTGCAATTGCCTACACCAAGAAACATCTGTTTAACACATCAACACACAATTTCCTGTTTCTCTTGAGCTTCCACACTTTCTTCAATTATCATCTGTTCTTGAGTTGTACCTTTTCTCAGTTTAAACATGTTTCTTCCTTCAATCCTTCCTCTTAAGTTTCAATGCCCTTGTCATGCTAGCCCAGTTCTCTGATGTGCTCTTGTTGGGCTGTATCTCATTTTTTAAGTTCACCTGCACAAAAACTACTCCAGAAGCCCAGCTCTGGTGTGAGGACTACTCTTTTCCCCTCCAGAACAATAAAGAATATCTTTGTCTCATTCCATGAACCATTCCATGAACCATTCCATAACCCCACTACACACAGGTAACCCAAGACTGTATTGCCATCTTGTGTAGTCACATCACTCAGAACTTTTTTTAAGAGAGATTTTTGCTGTAAGGTGCGTGCGCTCACTGGAGAGACAGAGACAGAAAGTGAGAAATCATCCACCAGAGCTGTGTCCATGCCACAATCCCTTCTCTTCCGTTCTCCTCTCAAGATCTTGGGCACACACGCACACATGCCCAAGGTGAGATTTAAGCCAACAGGTCTGGGACCTGAACAGTGGTCAACTACATGGGAGACCATCAATGTAACCATTACACCATCTGCTGGTGCACTTTTGAGTTCATTGTCAAGTAAAGACTATGAGACTTTGATACGCTGTCACATGCTGATAAACTAATTTTCTATCATCTTGGATTTTGTAGTTCGTGTAAAAGATGCATGCTTAGAAGTCTATGTAAGAATATATCTTGCTAGAGTTTGTCGATAGCTCTGGTTTACTGCCACCTTGGTGTTTTCATTCTACTCCCTAGTGTACTCCCAGCCCCTGAAGAAGTATTTCTCAATTAGAAGAATTAAAAAGAAGAAAAAGAAGTAGCTCTCATTAAGAAAGTCAAAACATCTTCTTCATTCAAATGTGAGATGTCTGATGGGGGCCAAGAATTCCTTCTGTGCCATGGATTTCAGATGTACCTTACTTGCAAGATCTGTGCCCCAAGTTTTTTTTTTTTTAACAAAATTTCCAGATTCATTAGAAACATAGTAAATGTTTATAGATAACAGACCTACTAGAGATATTTCAAACACTGGTAAATTTCAACAAATATTTGTTGAATAGCTAAATAAATTGTGAATCCTAGTTTCACCTTTTATATTCTTTAATGTCAACATTCTTCACCCGTCATTCATTTATTTAACAAAGTGCTAAGCACTTACTGTGCACCATGTGTGTATCAGCCTTGGGACCAGCACGACAAATCAGTCAGGGGTCCTGTCTTAAATAAATGACTATTCTAGTGATAGTGGCTGGAACAGAAGGGGAGCCTGTCTACTACCACACAGCCATGACCTGGCACATAGTACTGTGAGAGCACAGAAGAACAAGAGTTACCTCTGCCCCCGAGTATGTGTGTAGAGGAGGGAGTCAGGGAAACTTCCTAGAAAGGTAAATGTCTCAGCTGAATTCTGAAGGAGAAGTGAGAATTATTTGAAGAGGAGCAGACAAAAATTTTCAAATGGAGAAAGCTACATCAAGAATAGCCTGGGAAAGGGCAAGATGTCTAGTACAGTGCAAAGGAAGCTAATGGGGACACACTAATGAAAAACGAGACAAGAAAGGCAAACAGGGTACCTGATAGTGACCTCTAGGTTTTAGACTCCTTTTGTGATTTAATAAGCAACAGAAAACCCTGGTGATCTAGAGATCTGTTAAGCTTGTAGCAAGAGCACTCAAGTTGCAGTGATGGAAATGCCCCAGGAAGGGCAGTACTAGAGCAGAAAGATTGTTCAGGAGGGTTTTGTTTGTTTGTTTGTTTTAAGAATTATTTTAACTTTATGTATTTATTTTTAATTTGGCCAGAGAGGGATAAAGAGAGAGCAAAAGTGAGAGCAAGGGGTGGGGAGAGAGGAAGAAAACAAGCCACCAGGTCCAGAACGCGAACTGCAGTTGGCCATGTGGGAGTCCAGTGGGAGTCCAGTGGGAGTCCAGTGCCCTTAACCTGTCAGCCTCTAACTCAGAAGATTTGAAGATGGAAGAATAAGATGAGTTCCAAAGATATTGAAGGTAAAATCTCCATGTTTTAGTAACTTTCTTCATGTAGTAGTAGGTGGAGAAGTCAAGCAAAAAACCTAGGCAACTGCTGGAATAACCAAGCTCACTGAAACAGAGATCTAGTGGGAGGTTAGGTGTATTGGTGTCATATTGGTGAGAGACAATGAGGTGAAGGCTTGTTTTGGACATGCTGAGTTATAGGTAGTGTGACATTAGGTGGAGATGTCAGGGAGATGATCAGAACCCTGAGGAGAAATGTGGGTAGAATTTCAAGGCATTAACACCTAGTAGTTGATTCCATAAGAATATATGGAATTTCCCAGGTTCCTACATAGGAAACTGAGAAAATAAAACAGCATAAAATAAAATCCTAAGATTGTTAAAAATAATTTATAACCTCTGCATAGACCCCGACTGTATTGCCATCTTGTGTAGTCACATCACTCAGAACTTTTTTTAAGAGAGATTTTTGCTGTAAGGTGCGTGCGCTCACTGGAGAGACAGAGACAGAAAGTGAGAAATCATCCACCAGAGCTGTGTCCATGCCACAATCCCTTCTCTTCCGTTCTCCTCTCAAGATCTTGGGCACACACGCACACATGCCCAAGGTGAGATTTAAGCCAACAGGTCTGGGACCTGAACAGTGGTCAACTACATGGGAGACCATCAATGTAACCATTACACCATCTGCTGGTGCACTTTTGAGTTCATTGTCAAGTAAAGACTATGAGACTTTGATACGCTGTCACATGCTGATAAACTAATTTTCTATCATCTTGGATTTTGTAGTTCGTGTAAAAGATGCATGCTTAGAAGTCTATGTAAGAATATATCTTGCTAGAGTTTGTCGATAGCTCTGGTTTACTGCCACCTTGGTGTTTTCATTCTACTCCCTAGTGTACTCCCAGCCCCTGAAGAAGTATTTCTCAATTAGAAGAATTAAAAAGAAGAAAAAGAAGTAGCTCTCATTAAGAAAGTCAAAACATCTTCTTCATTCAAATGTGAGATGTCTGATGGGGGCCAAGAATTCCTTCTGTGCCATGGATTTCAGATGTACCTTACTTGCAAGATCTGTGCCCCAAGTTTTTTTTTTAAAACAAAATTTCCAGATTCATTAGAAACATAGTAAATGTTGATAGATAACAGACCTACTAGAGATATTTCAAACACTGGTAAATTTCAACAAATATTTGTTGAATAGCTAAATAAATTGTGAATCCTAGTTTCACCTTTTATATTCTTTAATGTCAACATTCTTCACCCGTCATTCATTTATTTAACAAAGTGCTAAGCACTTACTGTGCACCATGTGTGTATCAGCCTTGGGACCAGCACGACAAATCAGTCAGGGGTCCTGTCTTAAATAAATGACTATTCTAGTGTTAGTGGCTGGAACAGAAGGGGAGCCTGTCTACTACCACACAGCCACGACCTGGCACACAGTACTGTGAGAGCACAGAAGAACAAGAGTTACCTCTGCCCCCGAGTATGTGTGTAGAGGAGGGAGTCAGGGAAACTTCCTAGAAAGGTAAATGTCTCAGCTGAATTCTGAAGGAGAAGTGAGAATTATTTGAAGAGGAGCAGACAAAAATTTTCAAATGGAGAAAGCTACATCAAGAATAGCCTGGGAAAGGGCAAGATGTCTAGTACAGTGCAAAGGAAGCTAATGGGGACACACTAATGAAAAACGAGACAAGAAAGGCAAACAGGGTACCTGATAGTGACCTCTAGGTTTTAGACTCCTTTTGTGATTTAATAAGCAACAGAAAACCCTGGTGATCTAGAGATCTGTTAAGCTTGTAGCAAGAGCACTCAAGTTGCAGTGATGGAAATGCCCCAGGAAGGGCAGTACTAGAGCAGAAAGATTGTTCAGGAGGGTTTTGTTTGTTTGTTTGTTTTAAGAATTATTTTAACTTTATGTATTTATTTTTAATTTGGCCAGAGAGGGATAAAGAGAGAGCAAAAGTGAGAGCAAGGGGTGGGGAGAGAGGAAGAAAACAAGCCACCAGGTCCAGAACGCGAACTGCAGTTGGCCATGTGGGAGTCCAGTGGGAGTCCAGTGGGAGTCCAGTGCCCTTAACCTGTCAGCCTCTAACTCAGAAGATTTGAAGATGGAAGAATAAGATGAGTTCCAAAGATATTGAAGGTAAAATCTCCATGTTTTAGTAACTTTCTTCATGTAGTAGTAGGTGGAGAAGTCAAGCAAAAAACCTAGGCAACTGCTGGAATAACCAAGCTCACTGAAACAGAGATCTAGTGGGAGGTTAGGTGTATTGGTGTCATATTGGTGAGAGACAATGAGGTGAAGGCTTGTTTTGGACATGCTGAGTTATAGGTAGTGTGACATTAGGTGGAGATGTCAGGGAGATGATCAGAACCCTGAGGAGAAATGTGGGTAGAATTTCAAGGCATTAACACCTAGTAGTTGATTCCATAAGAATATATGGAATTTCCCAGGTTCCTACATAGGAAACTGAGAAAATAAAACAGCATAAAATAAAATCCTAAGATTGTTAAAAATAATTTATAACCTCTGCATAGACCCCCAAAACTACTAAAATAATCTGCTTTAAGTCAAGTAACCCAAAACAAGAAGACACAGAAAAAAATCCCAGGGGCTATTATACAGAGACAAGGAAGAAAAACAAGCCAAACAAGCTGTTTGACATATACTCTTTAAGCACTTGGAAAGGTTACTTAACTACACAGCAATAAAATGCACTCCTCCTTTTTTTCTTTTTTCTGAAACATCCAACTCTCCAGTTTATGCTTTGTTCTAAAACTCTAGACATGGGTAGACTTTTCACTTTACCGTAAAAATTAAAATATTAGTTCAGGTGCACAGATAAATGGCAAGTGACAGTGTCAAGGTCAGATATACAATAGAATATGGGGAAGACTACTTCCCGGGACTGTGGGTGCCCCAAATAGAGGAAGTAGGTACTACTCAGTCCCTGACCCTATATGCCATGGGGGAAATCAGGTCCCATATTTCAAGTCCTTCACTTTTTTTTTTTTTTAGAGAGATATTTGCTATAGGGCACATATGTTTGCTGGAGAGACAGAGAGGGACAGAGAGACAGAAAGTGAGATATCACCTCCCACAGGGGCGTTGGCCACACCAGAATCCCTTCTCCATTCTTCTCTTGAGATTTTGGGCACACACACATGCACTCAGACCCAGTATGACTTTTTTTTTTTTTTTGGAGAGGTTTTTATTATAATGCATGTGCGCTTTCCAGAAAGACAGAGACAGAGAAACAGAAAGTGAGAAATCACCCCCTGGGGGGATGGTCACGCCACAATCCCTTCTCCATTCTCGTCTTGGGATCTTGGGCATGCATGCACACACGCTGGGCATGAGTTTAAGCTACCAGGTCTGGGACTCAAACCGCAGTTGACTACATGGTAGTTCAGTGACATATCCATTATGCCAACTGCTGGTCCCAGTATTTTAATATACATTTCTTAGTATGTTAGTTATCATCTTTAAGCTGCCAGGTCTGAGACTTGAACTGTGGTCAACTATGTGGGAGTCCAGTGACATAACCATTATACTATCTGCTGGTCCCAAGTTGCTCACTTTTTAAAGTTTATTTCCTCCTTGAGAAAAGCAGAGAGAGACAAAAGGAAGGTGCTCCCCCTGGATCATGGGTTCACATGTACTTACTGTACTTAGGGAGGTCCCAGGAAACAAACCCAGGACCTATCTGACGTGGGTCCAGCTGAGCCACCACTGTACCACCACTTGGCTTGCAATGTCTCTACTTTTTAAACTTAAGCCAAAACTCTGGACCACTTTTTCTCATTATTATTTTCTTTTTTGGTGGGGGTAGTAACAAATGAAAATGTTAGGAACAATAAAGCCAATATTTCAAATTAAACACCTATCTTGGCCACCAGTCTTCAAATTTTAGTTTAAGCCCTTGAAAAACAACTATTTAATCTTTCTCAAAATCTCAGGGCTAAGTTTCAAATTTTAGTCAAGTAATGACATACTTCATGCACAAATGCAAGTGAAAACATTTCATCTCTCCTTTCTGAATGACTCATAAGACATGAAACATGTCAGAACCTTCCTTTTCTCCCAGATCCCAAAGATTTTACCTACCTGAGGCTACCAAGACAAGCACATATATCAAGTGGTTTATAAAGACAGGCATCTGCTGAGAGTTTGTCATTGTGATTAATTAAAGCAGAGCCAAGTGTGGGAGGGAACTTTCTTGCATACCCTCCACCGTGAAGTGATTTTTTGAGAGAGTATCTTATCACAATTAAATTCCAATTTCACAGTTTACTAATTTTTTTCATTGCAAACATGACAGCATTCATAATGCCAAAGCAATACAGAGACACCAACATCCTGTTTACTGTGTGGCTGTGCATTAAGTTCCCACATGAAAGGCCATCAGTACATGGATAGACATGGCTTGGAGAAACTTAAATTGGCTTGAGATTAAACATGTAACTTAAATGGATTTTCCTTTGAGAATGCCTTTTTGTCCAAGTGTAGAAGTATTGGGTCATTGGAAAAGTTGTCAGTATTTTTCTATGTTTTTTCTATGCAAAATTGTGTCATGACTTTCCAATGACCCAATAATTCAAGTAGTTTCCAATATTTCTTGTGAGAATCATCGACAAGATGATTCTCAGATCATATTAGAGGTGCTGTTTTTCTGTGTTTGAGGATCATTAAACTTTCCATACACACATACACAAAAAAATTAAGCAACAAACAAAACAAACAAAAAAAAGCCAGTGGGGCCAGCCAGAGTGGCGGAGTGGTAATGTGACACTTGGCAGTGCTAAGGCCACATGGAAAGGTCCCAGGTTCACATGTGAGGTCTCTCTGTAGCTCCTAGGCATGACGTGTCCATGATTCTGGCTGGCTGAGGCTGGAGGTGGATTGTAACATGAAGATCATATTAGGGGTGCTATTTTTCTCTTTCCCCTTCTTTCCCTTTCTTTCTCCCTCTCTGATAGAAGAAATCAAAAACCTTAAAAACAACAAAGGAACCAGATGCACAATACTGACACTTTGGAAGCTTGCTGTCTAGCTGCACTGACAAAATATTTGCCGCTATACCAACCTGAAAATACTTTAAAAGCAACACAGCTCAATTTGTTGACTCTCGACAGGAGCAAGCAATGTTGGAAGATGGAACTTGCTAGACCAGACACAAATCTGCACCATTTCTGACAGAGCCAAAAGCCTGGACAATGGCCTAGCATTATGCTTTACAATTTTCTATTGAGAGACCAGCAGATGGTGTAATGGTTACGTCACTGGACTCCCACATAGTTGGCCATGGTCCGAGTCCCTGGACTCAGTGGATAAAACTCATGCCAGGCACGTGTGCATGTGTACCCCAAATCCCAAGAAGATTGGAGGAGAAATGATTGCGACCATCCCCTCCTGGGGGGTGATTTCTCGCTGTCTCTGTCTCTGCCTCTCCAAGTGAGCACACACACGCCCTATAGCAACTTTGTATTGATATGAAATTCTTTTTAAAGCTAATATTTGAATATTTTATGAAATGTCAGGAATGATTCCAAGCACTATGCTTACATAAATCACCAAAGCTAGGTAGTAAATACTATTATCCTCATCTTATGAACGATGAAAAATCTGAAGTTGAGAGAGGCTGAATAACTGAGAAGCACAGAGCTGGCAAGCTGGGATGTGAACCAGTTCTGCCTGACTCCAAAGTCAATCATTTTAGTTATCATGCTACACAACTCGCCACCTAGAACCTTATGTGGTACAAAATAAGAACCCAATAATTATCTGATTATTAAATGATTCTAAGGTTATCAGATCAGTAGCCATAAATATTTCTCTCACTCTTCCAAAAAAATGCATCTGTGATTTAAATATTTGAATCAATACAAAATTTCATAAGACATAATGTATTATATCACACATTAAATATAGAACTTTATTTAATAGAATTATCTTTTAACTGCATTTTTTTAAAAAAAAATCTACTTGAAATGCCTTGTGAACAATGCCTTCTAGAAGCAAATATTCCAAAACTAAGATACATTCAGGAAATAATTATCCAATGTATGGACACAGGTACATGAAAATGAAAATTTTAAAGGTTTCTTGACTTTGACCAATTCACTGCCCTTGACTGGATGTTTATTTCTGAGACTGCCCAATGAGGGTACAGCTTTCAGAGCTGCAGTTCCATGCTTCTGCACTTCAGGAACACAAAGTAGTTTCATATCAGCAAGTCAATAAAGGAGACTTTATTATTGGGTTGTCAGAAAAGTAATGACATATTTTTGCATAAAAACACATAGAAAAATACATCATGACTTTTCTGATGACCCAACAGTAGTTGGTCACGTGACAGCATGGAGTCAGCAGGGAGGGGTGGAAAATGAGGACTTGCTGGAGATCCCCTTGGGAACGATGATGTGGCCCAACCTTAATGGCAGCCAGTAGTGCCTCAGACTTAGTGATGAAAGCTACCATAGCTCACCACTGGTTCTGATCCTAGGTTGATCTGAAAACACGTGGTAGTACATGGATACCCAAGATCTTGACAAGCTGGAGAGAAATGGGGTCACAGTAAGACCAGACCCTGTTGAAGGTACCCCACACCCCCCTCTCTCATGCATGCATGTGTGCACTTCCTATCATTATTTAAAAAAAAAAAAAGTTAGTGGAACTAACTAATCTGTCTATGGGACTGTCAGAGTCGAAGAAAATGGCAAGTTACATCATAATAATTTAGAATTAAACACATGAAATAGCTGGCAATTTTTTGGGTTAGTCACAAATGGGAATTTTCTCTAGTGGATCCAATAAAGTACTACACATAGAAGATGCTCAGGTAGTATTTGTTGAATGAATGCTTTTCCACCTATCTTACTTGAGAAAGATTATAACCACCAAATTGTGATTCAATTAATCAAGACGGCAATGAGTTTCTCAGGAAGAGAACTAACAGTTCAAGGCCAAATGGGCTTTCAAAGTTTCATAAAGCAGAAGACGTTTGTTGATGACACAATGCTTCAGGTTCTATACCCCTGAGACATCTGCTGATGTGGTACACATTTTATGTGAAGCTAAACAAGTACTAGATTATTATAAAACAGCGAAGCTTAGAAATATATTCCCAACCCAATAGGCAAATGAGATTTGTCTTATTTTCAATGATGTCATATCTGAGCTATTTTATCTTTGACATCTTAAAAATTACTTTGGGAAGAGAATGCTAATAACCGTTATAGAAAGTCATTTTTTTGTCAATACATCCAGGATACGAAAACAAGGAATCCAGACAATACTTCAGCCGGCAGGCTGGGACCAAAGGTAAGAGCTAACAGTAGGGAAGGACATTACCAAGTGCTAGTTGTATGTTCTAGAATACCACCCAGTAAATATCTAGAATTCTTGGTGGGTCACATTCTTGGGATGTGTGTGTAAGAGAAGCCAGGAGAGGCAAAGCAGGATTTAACCCTATTATCAGAACCAACATGGTGTACAGTGGAAAGCAGAGGAGTGATTTGTGAGACTACAGAAGTTTCCAGAGTTTATTGTGAACATAATAGAAGATTACTTAATAAATAAGACTTGGAAGAGCTAACTTAGCTTAACAGCTGTGACTGAGCTACTGGTTCTGAGACTGGCATAGAATTGGCAATGAGGAAGTCAGTTAATTCCATCAGTTTGTCCCCCTTCCATTCCAATTGACAGGACTGAAGTCACTTGGGAGTGAATAATGGTATTAGATATTGAGGATGCAAAGATGATATTGACTAAGGTGCATAGATTCGTCACCTCAAAAACCTTATGCCAATCCTCCAGAGAAAGCTTTATTATTTAATATACATTCTAGTTAGGGCTTTTCAGAAAAACATCAGAAGATTCAGCTGAAAATAAAATGAGGGAAAGAGATAAGAATAAAAAAAAATGGTTCTTTGGGTTTTAGTTTAGACTTATATTTTGTGAAAGATAACAAAAAATAAATTTATTCTGGATACAGGCTAAGGAAAAGTATTGACAGTTATAAAGATATAGGGCAGAATGGGTTGAGGAAGTTTTCTGAGCATGGTAACTTGACTGACTTGTCTAGAACTGATTTGTTTTATGAAGGAATAATTATACATGGAGGAGGAAAGGAAAGAAAAAGAAGTAGATGATGACATTGGAATGCTAAGTTAAGATATGGAACAATAATAGGGAAGCACTGTAGATTCTAGAACAGAGATAAGATACAAAGAAAAGAATATTTATGGAAGATTGTTCTGGCAGATATGTGTGGGACGGATTGACAGAGGGAGGAGAAAAGATTAAGTCTTACTGAGAAGCTATTTAAGGAATCACTGCAAAGTTTTTATCTTGGGTGGTAGTCCTTATTTTCAAATCATAAAATGCAAAAACATGGAGGCTCTAATTTCAAAAACTGGAAAAAATAATTATTATGGTTTTCATCTATACTTTGAATTTTTTTTCAGGAGGATATTTATAGGAATTGAGGCAAAAACATTTTAAAGAAAATTTTTATTTGGAAGCTTGAAACAAGATAGAAGAACTTATTTTTGCTCATTTCTTCTTTCATTCCTATGTAGCATTTTACTAAATGATCTCAGATTGAGAAGATGTTTGAGAAAAATATGTGAGTTGAATCTGTAAATTATACTTTCTCTAACTGGGTCTTCCAGTGGTCAAGGTGAACTTGATTCAATGTGTTAAATCAGAGCTAAAATGCAGCAAAGAGAAATACATTACTACTAATAATAGTAAATGATGATGATGATTAGTGACAGTGCTCACTATTTATTGAAAACACACAATGGACTAGAAACTGTGTCCCATCTGTGTTTCATGTACGCTGCCTCAAATCTCCAAATTAGCCCTGTCAATTAGGGACAGTAAAGCTACCCTGATTTTTTTTTAATTTATTTTTATTTTTTATTTTTTATCATCATAATCTTCTTTATATTACATTGGATTACATATAACTTTACAGTGTATTACAATGCTTTTTCAAAAGGGAATGCCATGCATGTCAGTCAATACAGAGACATTAATCTCCCTGCTTCAACATTCAATATCTTTTCTATGTTTTCACCAATTATTATTATTATTATTATTCTAATTATTTTTTTAAAAACAGTCAATCACTATTTCTCATTTTGCTTGTAAAAGGACTTTGCCCATCATGAAGCACTTCTCAGACCAATCCAGTTGAGAATACTATACATGTCCTCATCAACAGGTAATAAGCCATATCTGTTTCTCACTAACGTCCTGCCTCTCTATTGTTCTCTTGCTATCTTTCTCTGTCCTCTTCTCTTCACCTCCTCCATTCCACACTGTCCTATTCTTGTTAAGTACCTTCACTGCTTTTATGTCCTCCAATTTTTCACTCTCTACCATAGAGTGTGGATATTCGGTATATATTGAGTGAATACATACGATATCTTTCTTTCATAGCCTGGCTTACTTCACTCAGCAATAGATCCTCCATATCTGACCACTTTCTATCAAATGCCAGGGTCTTGTTATTTTTTATGGCTGAGTAGTACTCCATAAGAGTATATATACCACACTTTTCCAATCCATTCATCAGTTTGTGGACATTTAGGTTGGTTGCATGTCTTGGCAATTGTGAATAATACTGCAATAAACATTGATGTGCAAGCACTTTTCTGACTGAGCGTTCTCCTGTCTTTTGGCTACCCTGATTTTGTACAAGAAGAAATTAAGTAGTTTGAATGACTTGCTCAAGATCTCAGCTTATAAAAGACAGAGACCAGATTTGCACCCTGCTTATGTGAGCCTGTAGACCATCATTCCCACTATAGCATTAACTTGGAAAGGGGAAAATGGACAGTGTTTCAGAAACGTGTATAGTTTCCAGTAGGATTCTAATGCTAGAATGTAAGATTAAGATATTTGAAACCTGCCTTCAATGTTTAAGAGTACTTTACAAATCTTATATTGAGATACAGATGTCAATATTTAGTGAATCTAAATGGTTTCATATTGGTAAGTGAAAATCTGAGATGAAATCTTCCATTGATATGATGGGAAAATTACCAATAGCTTTGAAGAAACATCAGAGATAAGTAGGATGCTATGTTAAAGGGGCCACCTTGTCACATGGTATTTCTTTAGCAAGCAGACTATCACCTCTAGACTTGTCAGAATGGACTTTTTGAAACCCTACTAGAAATAAAAATTTAAGAGGCATTGCTTTATCTTTTGGACTGAAATAATTTAGACTTTGTGAACTTAGCTCTGTATAATTCATTCAATAAAAATGTAGAACCTTAACTACATTTTATTTGTGTAATATATAAATACACAAATATCTTTCATTGTTTAAGTAAAAGAAAATGCAGTAGGTGAGGTATTTTCTTCATTCAGTGTCTTTCCTCTCTGTTGGCCAGTCTTTCTGGCTATCTCCCAGTTGTATGTGAAGGGCGTCTAGGTGTATGCTGGGAAGTCTGTCCTCTACTTCCAAATAGTGTAAGACGTCATGTGTTTCATCAGCCCCCTGCCCATCTTGTTCAAACCTGATTAGAGAAACTATGAAATTAGAGAAAAGCATACTGAGGGTACAAGGGGTTGTTTGCCCTTCCTTCCATGGCTTGAGAGTGACAGAGCTGAGTCTAGTCAGATGGGTCAGACTCTAGGCACTCCATATATCTTTGCATGCTCAGGACTAAAGACAATACCACACATTCTAAAGGTGCTAGATGTTTATTCAATGAAGAGATTAATAAATATTTCCAATTAAAAGGAGGCTTCGGGTTTAGCCCACAGTGTAGTTACTGTTTACCTATATGGGACTGTCAAATAGAGAAAAGGTGATAGCTACTGAGTAAACCCCCTTACACTATCTTCTCAAGGAAAATAAAGGCAAAAATAGAGTCTGTGTCCTTTATTTAGTTATTTGAGAAGTTTTTGCTGTAGGGTGCATGCACTCACCAGAAAGACAGAGAGAGACAGAGAGTGAGAAATCATCCCCCAGGTGGGATGGCCACATCGCAATTGTTTCTCCTCTATTCTCCTCTTGGGATGTTGGGCACACACACACACACACATACCCAGCGTGAGTTTAAGTCACCAGGTCTGGGACTCAAACCACGGTTTTGACTACATGGGAGTCCTGCAACATAGCCATTATGCCAACTGCTGGTCCTGAGAGTCTGTGTCCTTAAGGACATTATCTAATCCTCGACATATTCAAGTTTTTTTATTTGTTGAGAGAGAGAGAGAGAGAGAGAACACAAGCATTTCTTACAGGGTCTGGATACTGTGATCCACCCCAGCCTCAGCCAGACCTGGAACATGGGCATGTATGTGCCTGGCTTTCTCAGGGAGGTCTCTGGACAAGAAACTGGAACCTTCTCAAGTGAATCAGCCTTACAGAATGTTATGTTTTACCACTGCACCACCCTCTGACCCCCTCGGAATGTGGTTCTTGTCTGTCTCTGCTCTTCTGTTCCTATTGTTCACTATCTCATACTCTGACAATAGTAACTGTAACTGGCTTGCTTTACTGAGACTTCTTTCACTTACGCTAAACTCATCTCTCCCAAATACCATACAGGAGACCCTCACTCAGAGCTTTCAATGGCTTCCTATGTTTTGCCTATTTAATAAAAAACTCATATATCTCACTCCACAAATCTCTCTAATCCAGTCTTATTTTTCATTATTTCCCATATGTATCTTTTAATTTTCTCATTGTCATACAAATATGTCACATTAATAATAATAACCCTTCTGAATCTTATTATGTAGCCCCCTTATAAGTTTCAGATTAATGCAAATATTGGCAAGCTACTAAAGAATAACACTCCATGGCAGGTAAAAACAGTATGAAGTTTAAAATATGATGTCTATAAAGTTTTATTGAGACACACTCAATGAGTTCATACTGTCTATGGCTCTGTAGCTCTATATAACAGAGGCACATGATTATAACAGAGACCATAGGATCCAGAGAGCCTAAAATATTTACAAAATACAATGGTACTGCAAAGAGGAAATTTGCTAACCTTTAATATAATAGAGTAAAATGATGACATCAAATTTTTTTTCTCAGAGAGTTTTTTTTTTTTCTTTTGCTATAGAGCATGTACGCTCACCAGAAAGACAGAAAGATACAGACAGAAAGCGATAAATCACCCCCCAGGGGGGATAGCCATGCCACAATCCCTTCTCCTCCATTCTCCTCTCAGGATCTTGGGCACGCATGCACACGTGCCTGGTGTGTGTTTAAGCCACCAGGTCCGGGACTCGAAACGTGATCAACTACATGGGAGTCTAGCGACATAGCCATTAGACTAACTGCTGGTCCCTGACACCAAATTATTGAGTACCTACTCTGTGAGACATGTTCATAGTCCATTCATTATTTGTTAGGCCTCCCTCTAGTCGGTATTATTTTCTTCAAATTACAAATGAAGAGAGTGTGGCTAAATGAGTAAATTAAAATGTCTTAGATTCAGAAGCAGAACTGAGAAATTTTCAGACTCCACAGTCAACTCATAGTTTATTTCTCCAACAAGTTATTTCTTCATACGCTTGAGAACAAATGAATATTCTGACAAGTGTGAAATCACTTGGTACCCACTGAATATATAAGCGACCTGGGATGTCAAGTAATAAAGTGGACCTACAGAGCTCTAACTAATCCAGAAAGAGTTGATTGTATCAATATTGCTTCTTGGACTCTCTCCTCAATTTCTAATTTTACCTGGCGCAAAGTTGCTTTTTTTTTTTTTTCTTCAATATTAAACAGTTGGAGATCCATTCAGATGGAACTTCAAAATTTCTTTTTATTGATTTTGTCTTTTATCTGTTGGTTAAATTGTTCTTTAGAAGAATAGTTTTCTGGGTTTTCTCCAAGGGAGTGTTGTTTAATGAATCCTCTATGACAATATTAAAACCAGTGCTTCAATAGTCTTTTTGAACTAACTAGGCTTATGGTCTTTTATTTTCCAGGGTACATGGAAAGAATCAAATAAAAAGAGACAAAGAAAAAAGTCAGTTTTCTCCAAAAGTATATTGTTTCAGAATCAGGTAGTCTGATCTAAGGTGATGCTAAAGGAGTAAGAAAAGTAAACAAAAATCCAGCCAGGCCAGCAGGTGGCATATTGGTTAAGATGCTGGACCGTGGTTTGAGTCCTGGACCTGGTGGCTTGAAACTCAAGTCAGATGCATGTGCATGTGTGTCCAAAATCCCAAGAGGAGAATGAAGGAGAAGGAACTGCAGTGTGGCCATCCTCCCTGAGGAATGATTTCTTACTTTCCCCTCTGTCGCTGGTGAGTGCACAGGCCCTAAGGTCAGAAAGAAAAAAAGGAGAAAGAAATCTACCCACACTACTGCAGGTAAACCCGTGTTATAACTTGTTTACTGTTTTTTGTTTGTTAGATTGATCCAGATAAAGTCTGAACTTGTCTTGGCTTATGTTTATAAATAATACATAGTGTGGCAGCAGATACTAAGGTTTATAAGTGTAACTGACCTTTAAAAGAACAGGACTTTTTTTTTTATATATATAACTGTCTTCTGACTTTCCCTCTAGTGATAAAAACTGATATGTATCATATATAGCTGTCTTCTGGCCTTCCCTCTAGTGATAAAAACTGATATGTATCAATCACTACCATATCTTGTACTGTTTATATATATTTTCTATTCTACCCAATGGTCCTGTAAGGTAGGTAATATTAATACTAACCCATTTCACAGATGAATAAAAAAGGAGGGTTGAGAGACTTGCCCTCTGCCATTCAGCTAATGGTAGAGCCAGGCTTGAACAAAGGTAAGCTGGAGTTCTATGATAGTTACTTCTCGTCTGCTTCCCAATGCTTCCCAACTATTAACTATTAAATTGCAAATATATATTTTAATCCAATATTTTCATTGTGTAGTTTGGATTTCTCAACAGAAACATGCTTATTTTCATGTTTGGAATCTTTTGAAAGGGTGTAGTTGTCAAAAACACGGAGTCCCTGAAAAGTGTTTTGATAAAAGCATTTAGTTTGGCAGGTCTGAGAATAAACAAGAAAAATTATGGCAAAAAATGTCCTTGGGAGAAATTGTGGGAAATTCTAAAACTTATTTAGCACAGTCTTAAGTTTTTAGCATTTACATGAAGATACTAAAAACATGTTTTTAGTATCTTTATGTCTATAGCTTGTCTAGAAAGTAATTTGCCATCCTTAATAAAGAAAGATGATCAATATAATGGCAGATTATCATATTTTAACTATACGGCACACACACGCACACACCACACAATCAATAGAAAGTCATTAATATACTCAGATTGAGACCTAGAGGCTAAAAATTATCCAGATTGCAATGAATTTTTTTGAAATGACATTCTTATTACAAATATATTGTGCAATTGTTAAATAATCAGTCCTAAGGACACACCAAATTATACTGAAAAGATGAAAAACAAGTAAGAAAAAAAGCTTCGCTCTCTCTCAAAAGGCATTTGGTTAAAACAAAAGGAATAGGTCCAATTTCCTCATTGTCGTGTCTCATTTATTTTACTGGTGCAATGGGAATAAATATCACCACTTACTTTAGAACATAAAGGTATATGCTATTTTTATATTTTCTAGTCTGCCCTGTTTGGGAACAGATATATGGAACTGAGCAGATTATGAGGACAGGGGCATTTGTTTTAGATTTTGTTCTGGGATTATGCATTGGTATTTTAAAAATCAACAAACAAGGAAAGGCACAATGACGGGTGTACTAACCCTTTAGTTCCTGAATTTTATGTAGGATAATTACGGAGATTCAGGAGAAAACTTTCCATCTGTAATGTACAGTATTCAATTCTTGCTGGTTTCAGATCTCAGCTATCAGTGTGACAAGTGCCAAGTAGAAAGTTGATACGATCTTCCAGAAAATGGCAACCTCTAAATTAAGTACAGCTTGGGAGCAGTCCTGCTCTAGCCAAATGATGTAAGATCACCAATTTAATCAAGGGAGCATAAAAAATATTTTATTTCTTTTGCTTATTTAAATTTCTTTATTCCTCAGTGAATTAATGATTATTTTAAAGCTTGATTTATTTTCTAAGATGATATTTTAAGCTCAACAAATCTTAAAAGCAGGTGCATTTTCTCAGTAAAATAGAATAATTGGTGCTAAATGATTTAATATTTCAAATTGTTTTTGGCTATTGAAGCTTATGCTGTTGTCACATTATACACCACTTTTATTTTAAGGCTAGGTTTGGCTGTAATTGCCTTATAAAAAAATATACAATAACATGAAAGCAAATCACATATTTGGAAAGTAATAGAAATATTAAATACATTATTATTACACATGCACTACTCTTTCATTTTGTTCTTCATGGAGACAGATTAAAGAATACACAGGCTACTTATTCTATCCTGAGTGACCTCAATAAAAATGTAACAACATAACCAAGGAAATCTTGTTTTAATATCACAGCTTTGTGGATTAATTAAAGCTAATATCAGAGAAGCAATATTAAACTCATCCTTTCAAGTATATAAATTACTTTGCTTCCAGTTATACAGGCATAGTTTCTATCTGACCATAGTCAAAAACTATAAAGTCTGAACAAAATCATCCAAAGTCATTGCAGAGTAACAAAAAGACAGAAGACACTGGAGGAGAGTGTGTGCGGCGGGTAAGGGGAAAGAGCAGGAGGGGTTATGTAGTTGGGAGAAGCTAAAGTCACAGAGGTGATTGCACTTCTAATCTTCTCAATCGGAGGCCAGGCCTCAGAGCCATATGGGGCACTACAACTCAGATATAAACCTGTAGTTCTACTGACTTGAAGAATCCAAGGATAGAGGGTTTTTTTTGTTTTGTTTTGTTTTGAGAGATTTTCGCTATAGGGTGTGTGTGCTCGCCAGACAGACAGAGAGAGACATAGAGACAGAAAGCAAGGAATCACCACCCAGGGGGGATGGTCACGCGGCAATCCCTTTTCCTCCATTCTCCTCTTGGGATCTTGGGCACGCACGCACACGCGCCTGGCGTGTGTTTTAAGCCACCGAGTCTGGGATGCGAACCGCGGTCGACTACGTGGGAGTCCAGCGACATAGCCATTATGCTAACTGCTGGTTCCCTGTTTTTGTTTTTGTTTTTTTTCCTTGAGAGATTTCTGCTATAGGGCATGTGCACTCGCCAGACAGACAGAAAGACAGAAAGTGAGAAATCATCCCCCCCCCCAGCGGGGCTGGCCACGCCGCAATCTCTTCTCCATTCTCCTCTTGGGATCTTGGGCATGCACGAGCACGCACCCGGCGTGAGTTTTAAGCCACCAGGTCCGGGACGCAAACCGTGGTCGACTACATGAGAGTCCAGTGACATAGCCGTTACACTAACTTCTGGTCCCAAGAACACAAGGGTAGAGTTTGAAATACTCATGAGTGGAAAATTAGAGAAGATCCTGGTAAAGAAATAACCAGAGTGTGAAAATCTCACATTTTTGGTAGAAACTCTGTCCAAATCTCTGGCTGACTTCATCAGTGGGACAGACTTCAAGTAGTCCTATTATGATTAAAGACATACACAGAGATTCCGGCTACTGTCAGACACACAAAAAATATTTGACTTTGAAATATTGTAAGACTATAATAGAATACAGAGTCTTTACAATCTGTCATTGACTAACTCAAGGAAAAATTGAAGAATTTAGACATATACAAAAGCAAGAAAATATGACAAAAAAGTAAACAGAGCCCTGAGATGGGTGAAATAACATCATATACAGGTTATGTTTTCTGGAAGAGAAACACTAGACTAGGAAAAAAATAGTAATGACATTTTCCCAAAATTTGGTCAAAGACATAAATTTACAAATTCTAGACACATAACAAAACCTAAAGACAAATGCAAAGAAAACCACATCTGTGTACAATTAAAATGTGAAATTTAAAGACTAAGTGAAAACCTCAGATGAGCCATAGAAAAACAACATATTATATGCAAGAGAACAATACCACTTATTACTGACTTCTCATTGGAAAAATAAAGTTTAGAACACAGTGAAATGACATTTGGGTGTTAAAATGAAAAGTTAAACTGTAAGGCTTGAATTCTACATCTAGAAAAAAATACCTTTCAAGAATGAAGGCAAAATACAGGTTTCAGCTAAATGAAAACTAAGAATTTATCATTGCGAACCTTCGTCAGTAAGCCTACATTACACAAACTGCTAAAGCTAATTCCTTAGACTGAAGGTAAATGCTACTTGGTTCTGTAGAATAGAACCAGAAATTTTAAATATGTGGATGCATATAAAAATCACTTTTTACTTTATTTCTTTAAAACACATATAGTTATTCAAAGCAAATAAAGAGATTATAACCTGAGGTTTATAATTCACCTAGATAAAATACGTATGACAACTAAAGAAAACGAAGTGAGAAAAAGTCACTAAATAGGGCTTGACAGCAGCAATGTTCTTTCATTTATGTGAAGTGATGTAATATTATCTCTGAGCTAATGGTGATTAGTTAAGGATATATATTGTAACACTATTAAAAATACAAAAATAAAGATAATGCAGAGAGGGTGTTTAAAAACTATCACGAGCTGGCTTGGTGATATATCAGTAACGTGCTGCTGAAGTGATGCCAGATCTACATGGAAGACTGTGGGTTCAGTTCCCTGTTTGACCTGTATTTACTTGGAAAGTGTGCCGATGATCCTGGCTGGCTGGGAAGACTGTGGGTTTGGTTCCCTACTAGACCTATATTTGCTTGGAAAGTGTGATGATCGTGGCTGGCTGGGAAGGCTGGGGGATCAAGATGAAAACCTGTTGAAGATACTTGTCTGTCTGTCTGTCTTTCTTCTCTCCCACTTCTGTCTTTTCCTCTTATTCTCATAAACTTATTTTTAAAAAGCCAACAGAAAAATTAAATACAGTGAGAACACAGACTCTTAGTATATCAAAGAGGCAAGAGATCTGGAATACAATTTTTGACCTAATGCCAGTATCTTCTTTACAAAACCTTTGGCTACTCATTGAGCCTCTACACTGCTCAAACACTCCCAAATTAGAGTGCTCAGTTCACCAGGCAGCTCTCTGCCCTAGTTTTTCTGGTCCTAAGTCATGTTCACATCAAACAAGACCTCTCCCCTTCCACAAATATCTCTGCTATCTTTTATTAAATATGTAAATATTGGGGCCAGCAGATGACATAGTGGTTAAGGTGCTGGACTCACACACGGCTGACTGCAGTTCAAGTTTTGTACTGGCAGTTTGAAAATCACTCTGGGCATGTGTGCGTGCATGCCCAAAATCCCGAGAGGAGGATAGAGGAGAAGGAACTGTGGCATGGCCATCCCTACTGGGAGGTTATTTCTCACAGTCTCTCTTCTGCAAGCGCATGTGCCCTATGGCAAAAACCTTAAAAAAAATTAAACATCCTCTCTTCACTATAGCTTCTTATATTTAGAGGTGATGATGGGGAGATGTTCTCTTCTAGATGAGCTCCTTGATAACTTTATGCCCCTCTTCTCTCTCAGCATCCTACAAAGAGCGATAGTCTTCAACAAGTTCATTTTTAAAAAGTATGCTATTTTAAAAATGCATGGATTTCAAGTTGTTTTGCACTAGAATAAACTCATATTTTCATCCATTTTTCTATGAAGTTTTAAAAGCTTTTTAGTATTTGTTTTTCTTTGGAAAATTTAGAGAAAAAAATGTATGGATATGATTGTCCCTTCATTTTACTTATTCAGTGAATGTGCCTAGCACCTAGTAAGTGCTCAATTAAATGAAATTTTAAAAAATATCAGCAGTACAAGAAACTAACTCTTAGTTGACTGGTAACATAAACTAGACATGCTTTCTACTTTTCAACAGGGATAATCCTATTTAATCCTTACCTTAAAAAGGCATATATTTTACAGGTAATAAAACTAAGACACAGAATTAAACAGCTTTCCCAGGGTCATGCAAACTGATAAGTAAAGTTGGGATATGAACCAAGAATTGAAGGAGGTAACAATATAGCTGCTCCTGTTTTTGCTCCCAGCACCTCCCCAGCTTCTCTTACTCTCTTCTCTACTTTTCCTATTCTCCAGAAACCTCCCCAATAATCAATTCTGTTCTGGTCAAAGTCATCATTACTGTTGCCTCCTGGTGCCAAATGCAATCAACAGAATTTTCATTCATCAAAGGTTATTAATCTGGATTTAAATAATAAAATATAAGAACCAATATTATTGCTATGTATTATTGAAATTACATCTTGGTTATCAGTTGGCAGCCAATGTGTGACTTTCCAGACTTACACTGAATGTCTCTTCAATTTCCAGTTGATTTAGCACTATCAGAATTATATTCCATATTGATCTCCTTAGCATACATTTCTGAAGTATATCTTGTGAGTAAAACAGCAAGTTGAGACATGGACATGTTCCAAGCAGCCAAATATCTGGTTTATTGGCAAGAATTTATGACTGTGTCAAAGTTACAAAACTTACCTTTACAGGCTATTGTTTTTCAGTCTTGGCTTCTTAGTCAAGATGCTCAGTTAAACATACTGTGTCAATAGCACATAGCATTCAAGTTTATACCTAATTATCTCATGTCGTGAAAGAGCTCACATATGTCATCAACTAAGGTTTGCTTTGTTTGCTATGGCTTTGTGATAATTAATGTCAGAAGTACGGCTCTATTTTGGTTTGTCTCTACCATCTTCAGTCATGCTGAAAATATTACTTTGCTTTAATTTTAAGTCAGCTTTATTGGTGATAGTGTGAAGAACTAAAACACAGCTGGTGTTCTTTCAACAAACATTAAGTTCTACAAATATTATATTGAGTGGCTACTATTTATAAGACTGTTCTAGGCTCCCCCAGAGAGAGAGAGTTAAGAAGGTATGGGGCCTCTGAGCAACTTACAATTCAGTAATGGAAAAAAATATATACTCACATAACTAATAGACTGCATTACAAAAATTGCTGCCTTGAATTTACAGTAACAAAATTATCATAGGCTAAATATTGGGGAAAGTCACAATGCATTTTTACATAGAAAAATATATGCCATTCCTAACAACCTAATACAATGAAGTTTGATGATGCCCCAAAGCAGACGGTGCTAATTTGCCTTTGATTAATCTGGGACCTGATATAATAATATCAGGTCTTTGGAAAAGGCATGACACATTTTTTTGCATAGAAAAACATATAAAATTACATCATGACTTTTTTGATGATCCAATGTATTGACATTCATTCATTGTTACTTAATTTCTTGGATTATCTCTTATACTAAATTCATTGGCATGAAAAGGAGTGGGGGATGCTCTTTCATTTCTCATGAACACTTCATTATTTGTGTTTGGTATTTGAAGACAACAGGACACAGTATATCCTTAAAGTGTCTCCTCAGTCATTACTACTGGTGTTGTCAGTTCCAGACTGTCCTGCTGCCTAACTGAAATATCTAGCAGAGAAAGACAACAAAAAAGGAGTTAGCCATTTTTACTCTTCTCAAGCTGGGAAGACAGTCTAAAATCAACCCAACTGTCCTTGCTTTCTGGAAAGTTCTCAGGCCAAATGTGCCTATTCTGTTTTCTGGTGGTATTCCTCCTGCAAATTGGATTTGGATGTGGGGCCAAGGAACCGGCAACAGAACTGAGCCTGTCATTTCGCCAAGATAACACCTGCCCTCCAAAATTCTACTTTTCTTTAATGACAGCATCCTAGATATCCTATGGCTATCCTCATTGCCTTTGCTGATGTTTCACAGAAAGTATTCTACATTTATATTCTTTGCTTCTATGTTCATGATAATGTGATCTAATGAACTTTTTTTAACTCAGAAAATTGATACTAGGTAAAGAATGATTTCTCAGAACTTGTTCATTGTTTTGTTTTTGTGGTTGTATTTTATACATTGGTTCCACATGGAAAAAAAAATGTGAGAAGAAATAATTTATCCTTTTTCTTTCTCCTATAGGGAGCATGCTTTAACCAGAGACAGAGAGAAAGGAAAAGTGAACAAGCAACTCCTTCATTCCTCTTGCAGGAAGGATGGCCACTATGCAATCACTTCTCTCTTCTTGGATTTTGGACATACATACACCTGGTGTGTTTTTCAAGTTGGCAGGTCCCAGACTTGAACCATGCCGTTGGCCATGTGTTATCCAGTCTCTTTAACTCCATGCTATCTGCTCACCCAATAATTTATTCTTTCATTCTGATAGATCAAACTTGATTATCTCTGCTGCCATTTGTCATTCTATGATCTTGAATAAATGGCCCATGAGCCTCTACCTTAGTTTCTCCTACTGCTAAATGGGTGAAATAATATCCATCTTCACTTAAAGGATGAAAATAAGTATTTTAGAGACTTTCAGTTTAGACAAGATGGCACAGACCCATTTCTTCCTGTTCCTTTTTGAGCTCAGCATAAATCCTGGAAAGAATGTGATAACAGGAAAATTCTGAAAAGGCAGCAGGAAGAAGGTTGGGATGCCAAGACTGTAACAACAGATCAGCATCAGAGCACCTTAAGTCCCTCTGCCCAACAGATGAAGACAACCAAGATCTGGCATTTCAGGATCCTTGTCTAGCCACAAAATGGAGGCCAGGTCAGCTCATTTCTCTCCAAGACAGGACAGTCTCTATGGCAACATCATAAAATGAGCTCAATACAACTACCACCAGGAAGTGGGAGTTATCAGGAGCTCTGTTAACAATGAATGTCCAGGGAAAGCACATTTCTACCCGAGATGCCCCTTCTTCAGTGACAAACACTAGACCAGGAGGGTAGAATGGGCAGAGGGGACCCAATCACCATAAGCAATTCCATTTGGGAGCCTCTTTGTCCTTACAGTCTTGAGAATCTCTTTGTACATCAACCCATTCCTCTACCACCACCATATGCACACCCCAATCAATATACACTGTGGGCATGGGTACAAACAGAGGGAATGACCCAGGCACTGGAAATGACCCTAGGCTCTGGCTAGGCCTGGAAAACTCTGCCCTGTCCAGAGGCACTGACTGGAGGCATTTAGTGGAAACAACAAGGAGAATCTAACAGTGACCAGCTATCTGGTGTGGAGATGGATTGCCTTTGACTCAGAAGGCCTGCGAGTCCATGTACTTACAGAGATAAACAGCAAATGCAACAGGGGGATGCTGAGAGATCCCCTGCAAGAAGACACCCAGCAGGCCAGAATAGGGAAATACCCTCTGTCCACAGATAGTATCAGAAGAGAGGAGTGGGAGCCCTGCTGGTATCAGTAAGCCACACACATCAAAATAACATGATGGCATTGGAACAACGGCCCATGAATGCAGACCAAGATCATCAGGCTGAACCAAGACAGGTACACTGCCTCAGGACGTCAAATACTTAAGTCAGACCCACAGTCTCTAGATCTCAGACAAAATGCCAAGGATACAAGAAAAAATCATTTAAATGAGAAAAGTTAATAAGCTGATTCAGATACCAACCATATGAAGCAAATGTTGGAATTCTTTGGCAAGGATCTTAAAGCCATGAGCATAAAAATGTTTCAGTAATCAATTATAAACTTTCTGGATACAAATGAAAAACAAACAAAAAAGGAAAAGTGACAACAAGAAAAAGAAAGTTATGAAAAGTGTAAGGCTGAAAATTACAATAAAAACAAAAGAAAAGTTCTTTGAATGAGTTTAATAGTAACATGGAGATAACATAAAAAATAAAAATTAGAACCAGTAAACTTGAGGGCGGATCAATGCAGTTCATCAAATGAAAACAAAACAGAAAATTGAAAAAAATTGTGAGCACACCCTCAAAGACATGTGGAACAATAACAGAAAAACTAATATTTAATTATTTTTAATGTGCCTGAAGACACATGTCAGACAGAGAAAACAGAACTGGTAATGAACTGGTCAGAGCCAGTCTGAACCAGTCGTGATTGGTTGGAACTGGTCAGAACCAGTCATGACCAGTTTAAGTCAGTGAGAACTGGTATAACAGGTCAGACCCAGTTTGAATCACTCAGAACCAGCATAAACCTGTTTGAACCTGTCAGAACTGGTATGAACCTGTCAGAACCAATATGAACTAGTTTCGATTGGTTTAAAAGTCAGAGCTGGTCAGGATTGGTTTGAACCAGTCAGATCTGGTATGACCAGCATTCTTGCTACTCATAGGTATTTTTGGTTTGTTTATTTATTTATTTATTTTTAGGACAGGATCTCACTATGTCTCAATCTTTCTATCTCATCCTCCTGAGTAACTGATATTCAAGATAGGTGAGGAAATCACTCAGGCTTCCCACATGGCCTTGGCCTGCTAAGTAACATCATCAATCAATGTGCTACTACAGCTGGGGCACCATACGCACACATTATGACAACACAAACTTAAAGTAACCTCTCTCCTAGGAATGTTAACACGGTAAAGTGTCTGAGAAAGTTTCCTAAAACAAAAACACACAAGCAAAAATAGAAACAAACAAAAAACTCCTCATTGCTGGAATGTGAGGCATCAGTCATACCCCCATAATATAGAAAGCAAACTTCTGCAATTTTTATTTGACACCAACCTGGGGCTAGACCTTGAGAATTTCTCTCCCACAACTATCTTAATATCAGTAGGAAAGAATTTACTACTTTTTTTTCTCCCTCCCTTCATTTAATCACTTATTATGAAAAAACTGCTAGGCATGATTACAAAATAAATGGATTAATTTTGTTGGTTAGCCTCATATTTTAGACTTAAAGTAGTAAAAATTCTCATTTCCATTTTAAACAAAATTTAACTGGGGTGCTTAATTATGATTATTCCTGTAGCTGCAGAGCAGGAAACGCTTATAGTCCTCTTCAGAATTCCAAATTCCACCATAAATTCCAAATAATCCTCAACTAAATTAACATAACCAGGAAATCAAAATGTCTATAAATCTTAACCTGGGGACCAGAGATCGCATAATGGTTATGTTGCTGAACTCCTATGAAGGCAGCCATGGTTTGTGTCCCAGATCTGGTAACTTAAAACTCACGATGGGCTTGTGTGCATGCCTAAGATCCTGAAAGGAGAATGAAGGAGAAGGGATTGTGGCATGGCCATCCCCCCAGGATGAGATTTCTCGCTTTCTGTCTTTCTGGTGAGCGCATGGGCCCTACAGCAAAAAAATCTCTCAAATAAATAAATAATTTATAAAATTAAAAATAAATAAATCTTAACCTGAATATTTCCTTAGACATTCCCAATGCCTCTTGGTATATCCATAAACTGAGCTTTCTTTCATCTCAGAAGCCAATTAACATTTCACAGAGTTGTTTGTATAAGCAACCGAGGCATAAAACATTTAAATGGTAAAATTCAGAAAGTGAGAAAAGAGGAAAATTACATCATTCAATGTCCCCTTCTTCCTTTTAATGGAAAAATGACCAGAAAAAGGCCATTTTAGCATTCACTTTTGTAGCCCACATAAACACTGAATTGTAATTCAATTATTTTCCTTTCTAGTAATTAACTGGGAACTTCTAATCATTCATTTTGAATGTGTTTTGAGTCATTAAGTATCCTGCTCAAATTTTATTTTTTTCCCCACAAGTGTATTAAATCTTAGAGCAAGCACACAGAGAAGCTGACATATTGAGACCAATAAATTGTTCTGGTTGCAGTGCTTACACAAGAGATGATGGGAAGATTTTTGATCAAAATTACTTAATAATTACCTCATTCACTGATAAATTAGCAGGGTGTTAATTGAGTTACACCTGAAAGGCAGACACTGCAAGACTCAGGAGTGGTTTCCATGAAAACTACAAAGTGAAAATAAAATAGCAAATGCTGATGAAGGCAGAAAAGTGCAATAAAAATGCTATGGTAGCAAGTGCTGGAGCTCATGCTTATTTTGGCAGAAAATGCAAAAAGTTTGGTTTGCAACAGATACAAATGTATGCTGTAAAACTCAGCACTGTGGAAAAGTCATTCCAGATATGAATCGTAAAAATTTAGTATGTACATACAACAAATTGTAAACTAGTCATCCTACTCTGCTACAAAACCCCAGAATTCAGTCCTTCTATTTAACTATAACTTTGTATTCACTAACCCCATGAATATGTACAAGTATAATGTGTCAATAAAAATTTAAAAATAGTTTATGCATTCATTACATATCTGGAATGTCCATCAGCTGAAAATCTCAGATAAGTTTTTTATTCTCTAGTGTGGCACATCTTGGAGATAATAGTGTGAAAATTAGTTTTTTGGGAAAATGATATTTGAGTTTTAGATTTTTATTTTTCTAGAAATGATCATATGATACATTACTTTTCTGCTACCCTTTTTCTTTCTTAGTAGAACACATATAGAATGTTCCTTTATTTATTTTTCCAGAAATTTTTGGCCCTGAATATGTCAATATTACCTCCAAGTAAAAATACCGTGTTTACACACATGGAGATGTAGCATCTTGATTGTTGTATTTAGGTCATGAAATTCTTACGGCATTTGAAACACTGTCAAGTTCTAATTGCAGTCCTGTAATTTGTAGTGAGGGCAACAGTATGAAGCAAAGAGAACAGTACATACACCACTGTCACAAACAGTCCATTTTATAGCTCAAAAGCAGCCAGAGGGTTGATGCCACAGTGCAGTGATTAATTCCTGTACATAGGAAGCTGGGTCCCACATGGCTGACCACAGTTTGAGTAATGGCACCAGTGACTTGAAAAACGTGATGGGTGCATGTGCACATGTGCCTAAAATCCTGATAGGGCACAGAAATGGAGGAAAAAGATTGTGGCATGACCATGCCTTATTGACGGTTGCTATCTCACTCCCTTTCTGGTGAGCACATGTGTCCTCTGCCAATACACGTGCGCACATACACACACACACAGCAATAGATCAATAAATGAATATGACTGTGTTCCAACAAATACTTACTAATGTCAAAATCATAATTTTACATGATTTTCCCATGTCACAGAATATTATCCTTCTAATTTTTTTGTTTAATTGCCAGTGAGCACACGTGCTTGTCAGTGACAGAGAGCACCTCCAATGGAGCATGGTCACATCGCAATCCTTTTTTCTCTATTTCTCCATCCCTTCAGGATTTGGAACATGCATGTACACGTACCTCAAGCTACTGGGGAAGGGACTTGAATCATGGTTGGCCATGTGATATCTGGCTTTCTAGGCACCATACTTAATTACTACCCTATGGGGCTGGCCCTGTCCTCATTTTTTTTTTTTTCTTTAAGAAACTATTTTAAATGTAAAGCCATTTACAGATGGCAGGCCATATGAACAAATGTTGAACTGAATCTGGCCTGTGGGCTGAGGGTTGTAGACCTCTGGGACAGAAGTACCATAAGTTTTAACTGATTCCTCACTTGAGGGACACTTAGGTTAACTCCAATCTCTGCCATTACTAAAAGTGCTTCAACAAGAGAACACTATATACATATGACACTTAACTTCCTCAAAAGAGCATTCATGGCTCAAAGTATTTATGCTTTTATATTTTTAATAGATATTCCAAATTTCCTTCAAACTGAAGTATTAGTTCAGGCTCCCAGGCTGAAGGTAAGCCTGTTCTCCAGTTTCATCAGCACATTAAGTTTTGATATTTTGTCAGTCTAATAGAGGAAACATGGCACATACTTTTGATTATAATTCTTTAATGAGTACAGCTGATAATTTTTGTTTTATTGGTTAAGAGCCACTATAAACTTAACTCATTGTATTTTCTCTGCTAGAAACTATCTGTTCATATCTCTTTCTGGTCTTTCTACTAAATTGTTTTTGATTTTGTTGTTATCAATTTCCAGAGGTCTTCATATATGAGGAAAGCACAAGTTATAAACCAACTAGAACCTAAGGTACAGGGATGTTTTCTCTGCCTGTCTGTCTCTCTCTTTAGAAATTTTACTATGGACTCAGACTATAAGAAAGCATGAAGAGCTTAAGGACCAATCATATGTTGCACTGTAATTTCCAAAGTGTAGAAAGAGCTAATTCCTGTCGGAGAGGATCAGAAATAATAAAAAGTAGAACTCACAGAATTAAAGAAAACCAGAAAGACCTTCATTTGGTGCTTTTCCTTTCTTTTATGAGGTATTGTCTTTTATTTTTTATTTTTTAAGTTTTATTTTTGATGGACATATAATAATTATATGTGTTTATGGAGTGCAATTGTATAATGATGATGTCAGGCTAATTAGTGTCTCTGTCTCCTTGAACGTTTACTTCCTCTTTTTGGTGAAGACATTAAAAATCCTAGCTTCTAGCTATTTTGCAATATACAATACACTATTTTTGAGTAGTCAATCTACCATGCAGTGGAACACTGGAACATATTCTTCCTATCTAATTCTAACAGTGTTACAGTAGCTAGATGGTTAATATTGTTGACCAGTGTTATCCCTTCTTCTTGACTTCCCTCTCCAGCCTCTGGTAACCACTATTCAACATTCAACTTCTAACAGATCAACTTTTTCCAGATTCCATATATGAATGAGATCATGTAATACGTGTCTTTCTGCTCCTGACTTATTTCACTTAACGCAACATTTTCCCAAGTTCATTCATGTAACACATTAGGTATAGATGGAACATACTGCAACACAATAAAGTCTATATATGACAAACCCACAGCAAACATACTAACTATGGAAAAATTGAAAGCTTTCTCTTTAAGTTCTGGAACAAAACAATGATGTCCACTTTCACTACATCTATTTAACATAGTACTGGAAGTTCTAGGCAGAGCAATTAGGCAAAAGAAAACAACAACAACAAAATCCCCCAAACAAATTGGAAAAATTTTCCATTTGTAGGTGACATGATCTTACATATAAAAACTCTTAAATATTCCACCAAATACAAATCTGTTAAAATTAATAAATGAATTCAGTTAAGTTGCAGATACAAAATCAACATCCAAAAATCAGTGGTTTCTATATACCTATAGTGAAATACCTGAAAAAGAAATGAAGAAAGCAATCCTATTTAAAATTGCTCCAAAAAAATAAAATACCTAGAAATAAATCCAACTAAGAAGATGAAAGAGCTCTACAATGGAAAGTATAAAAGAAACTGAATACACAAATAAATGGAATATCATGTGTCCTTAGAATGAAAAGATTAATATTGTTTAAATGTCCATACCATATGTAATTACCTATTGATTCAATGCAATCCCTATCAAAATACCAATGACATTCTTCACAGAAATTTTTTTTAAAAAATGATATTTGTATGGAACCACAAACAATCCCAAAGAACCAAAGCATTTTTAAGCAAAAAGAACAAAGCTAGAGGTATCACACTACCTGACTTAAAATTGTACAACAAAACTATACTAACCAAACAGCATTACTGGCATTAAAAGAGAGAGACACACACACAAAAACCAACGGAACAGAATAAATCCACACACTTACAGCCAACTGATTTTGACACACGTTGAGGAGAGGACAGTCTCTGATAAATGGTGCTAGTCTTCCATAAATGGCACTAGAAAACTGGATTCACATGAATAAGAATCTCATCTTCTATCATATATAAAAATTATATAAAACTATAGAACAACTAGAAGAAAACATGGGAAAAGGATTTATGATCTTGGTCTGGGCAAAGGATGTTTCTGCATGAGACTCGAAAATCACAAGTAACAAAAGCAAAAATAGATTAATGAGATTATATCAAATTAAAAAGTTTCTGTGCAGCAAATAATGAGTGAAGAGACAACCTCCAAAATGAGAGAATATATTTACAAACTCTATATATATCTGAATAAAAGGTAAATATAAAGAACTCAAACTACTCAATAGCAAAAACAAACAAACAAACAAGACCCAACCTTTTATTTTTTTTATGGACAGAAGATCTGAATAGCCATTTCTCAAAAGATAGCATGCAAATGGCCAATAGGTATTTGAAAAATGCTACACATCACTTGTCATAATGAAAATTTAAGCCACAAAGTGATATCATTTAGCTCCTGACAGAAGGCTATTATTAGAAAGAAAAACTAACAAGTATTAGTGAGGATGTGGGAAAAAAAAAAGAATCCTTACACATTGTTGATGGAAATATAAATTAGTGCAACAGCCATTATGTAAAACAATATGAAGCTTCCTCAAAACTCAGAAATAGATCGATCCATGATCCAGCAATATCACTCTTGGGTATATATCCAAAGGAAATGAAAATCAGTATATGAAAGAGTCATTTATACTCCCATGTTTAGTGCAGCACTGACAATAGCCAAGATGTAGAATCAACTTAAGAATCCATAAATGGATAACATATACAGAAAATATGGTTATACACATACATACATGGATACATATGCAGTGGAATACTATTCAGTCATAAAAATGGATAAAAGGTTATCATTTAGAGAGTTTGGCGATTTTAGCTACTTACATAATCCTCAGTCTTAGTCCATCTCTCCTATTGCTATTTTCCTTCCCATAGTTAGAAAAGCCTTCCTTATTTGCTGTTCGTACGTATGAAAACTATTAACATCTTTATATTAATTTTATTCTAGTTCACTGGATTTTAAAATATTTTTTAAAGAGGTTTTTGCCTTAGGATTGTGTGCTTGCCAGAGAGAGACAGTAAGAAGGAAAGTGAGAAGTCAACCCCAGGAAGATGTTCATGTTCTAATCACTTCTCCTCCATTCTCCTCCAGGATTGTGGGCATGCACACACATGTGCCTGTTGTGATTTTGAAACCCCAGGTCTGGGTCTTGAACTGAGGTCTGCATATGGGAGTCCAGTGACGTAGCCACTATGCCATCTGTTGGCCCCTGATAGTTTAATACTCTAATTACCCCTAAATTTTTCAAGTATATATTTCATATTATCCATATCATCAAAAAAGAGGAACTGTTTTACCACCTACTTTTTTTTATAACAGCTTTATTTAGATATAATTCATGTACCAGACAATTCACTTTACTATCTCCCTTTAGAATCTGCTAAGATGTAACATCTTTTTCTCTGTTGTCTAATTGTACATCTAAGAACTATTACATAATATTGATAATGGAGGCTTCCTGATTTTGTTCCTACATTCAATCAGGAATGAGTCCAATGTAATTTGATGCTTCCTTTTAAGTTGAGAGTAATATAGTTTTATAATACTAAAGAAACATTTACCTATTCCTCTTATTGGATGTTTGAAAATGCAAATAGTCAAATTCATCAAATGTCTTAAGCATAAAGTTGACTCTCAGCTATTACAGTCAGAATACATATTATTTTTCCTTGTTCTATTTCACTTTAAATTCCTCATCCCCATCCCCACTACTGGCCCCTGCCACCGTCCTGATGAAGCGTGTGTGGCTTTTCACCCTGTGTGGCTTCTGTCGTGATCTTAGCCATTTTTGGCAGCCCTTAGGCACTTTTGACTCAGCGCATTACATCTGTCACCTACTTTCACTGAAAAAGGAGTTACCAGGATTTTTTCCCATTCATCTTTTTGCTTTAGTGCCATCTCCAGAAGGAAATTGCTGTCTCACGCCACCACACTCAGACAGGAACTAAATCATTTCTAAGGTGTAATATTGCTGGAAAAAAGTTACACAACCAGTTTTCCCTCAAGTGGACACTAAACACTACAGTTATCTTGTTTTCTTCTAGTAAGAAGGCTGTTCTGTCACCCCAACAATGATCACAACCCTTCCTTGTAAAAATGTTTTTTTTTTCTTTGTGCATGACATAGTGTGTGCCTATGGACATGAGAATAAGAAAAAGAGAAGAGCTAATCCACAGGGATGAGCTAGTCACACCACAACTTCCTTCCTCCAGTTCTCCAGCTCCTCGGACATGGGGCACTCACATGTGTGCCCAGCGTGTTTCCAGTTAAATAGAGTGGGGATTAAAACCACAGTGGCCATGGGATCTGGCTTCTTATGAGCAGTGTATTACCACTGTGCCATGGAGCTTGCCCCTTGCTCTCCTTAAGTAGTAAGATAGCTAATATTTTTTTGCTCTCTTACTACATCTCAAAAATGGGTGTAAATACCAGATACAGTGTGTGTGGAAGTGAAGGGCCTGAGGAAGGACATTTAGAAGAAAAATACGGAGGCGAAGTATTAACGGGACAAAGAAATGTGGTATTACCTGTTGAAGATACATTATAGTTTAATCAACTGGACGAGGAGAAATGTTCGCATATTGAATTATTCACTTTGTAAGCTAAATAATGTGATTGAATGTATAAAAGAAAATGAAATTTTAAAAATTTTTAATTAAAAAAAAAGAACCTACTTTTTCACATGTTTCATAAGCATCACCTCAGACTATCCTTCCCAGCACAGCTAGGCAGTAGGCACCAGAGAAACAGCAAAGGGGAGCAGTCAAGAGGGTAGGCTAGACGACCTGGATCGAACCCCACTCCTATCACCTGCTTCATCTTTCTATTGCTGATTCTGTAGCTATAAATTAAGGATTCTAAAACGCCTTACTTTCAAAGTAGCAAAGGACATTTGAAAGAATAGATTAGTACCTGGGATACAGTGTGAGATGAAATACCATGAAATAAAAGAGAAAAGCACCCCTGAGTAAGCTCTCACTAAATGTCTACTGTTATCCCAGTGTTATGATGAGAACAAAGAAGTTAATAACTTACTCAAGGTTTGTTCTCAGCTACTAAGTGTGACAACCTCAACTCAATCAATTATTCTCCAAAGATAGTTCTCATACTCTATATTAGGTTGCTAGGTCTACCATAACAAAGTGCCTCAACCCAGGTGGCTTCAAAATAGACATTTATTATCACAGAGTTTTGAAGACTGGTAGTACGAGATCAAGCTGTTTGTACAGATGGTTCCTTCCAAGAGCGTGAAGAATCATCTGGGCCATGCCTCTCCCTAGCTTCTGTGGTTTGCTGACACAACCTGGTGTCCCCCATCACTCTAGCATCTGCCTTCATATTTACATGACATTCTCTGTGATCAAGTATGTTTAAATTCCCCCCCTTTCATAAGGACATCAGTCAAATTGGATTAGGGGCCCACTCTACTCCAGCATGACCTCATCTTAACTGAGTATATCTGCAATGACTTTATTTCTAAATAAGGTCACATCCTGAGGTAAGTGAAGTCTTGGACTTCACCACACACATTGTAGGGGCACCTGGTTCAACACCCGGCACACACAGTACTGCCATTCCCTCTGAGGGCGTGAATATATGCCTGGAGTTTACCACATGTTAGGAAACTGCCTTAAAAGCTTTTATATAGAATCAATACTTAATCTAATCCTCAGAAAATCCTATGAATGAGATAATATCCCTATTTTATGGTTACAGAAACTGAATCGTAAATGAGGAAATAGTCTATGTTTTCTTCCTGTCCCTATGTCCTCTCTCTGACTTGGTTCCACACTTTGAGACAAGAGAATTCATCAGAGAGGAGTCTGTCAGGGTCCCACCTGTCCCTCTGTATACACCTCCTCTTCCATCTCTGCCATAAAGGAAGCATCTTGATCCATCCTGTTGGAGATCATATTTCAAGAATCACCCCCAACTCTCCTTCAGTGTTAATAAATAACCACAGAGAAATAATGTATAATAAATTAATTTAAATAGTATAAAAGAAAAGGAATCATGAGAGAAATTATAGTCTAGTGCAGTCAAAGAAATGCGAGAAAGGCTGTGGTACCATTGGGTCATCGGAAAAACCATAACACATTTTGGCATATAAAAACACTTTCCAAACAACCCACTAAATTAAGACAGGCAGGTCAAGGAAGAGTAGACAGCCAATGGTCTTGCACCACAGTGTTAAGAAGATCTATTTTATCATTGCCAGAGTAGGATGTCATTGCAGGAATGGCATAGGCCATAATATGGAAACCGTATATTTAACAATCCAGCAAAGGCTATAATCACATTTAAACCCAGTATCAGGAGAACTCAGAGGAAGGGTGAGGACTCTGAAAGTGTGGGCAGGAAGGTCTTCTGAGAAAAGACACTTGATTTGACAAATGAAGGATCAGTAGAAAGGTCTCCTCAAAGATGACACATGCTTAATTACATTCTTTATCTCTTCACAGCAATAAGGAGCTATTATCTTATTATGTAAATTCATATTAAATGGGCTTCTTTGGGCCTTAAATCCAGACTTTTATTTGCCTCATATCCTTAAAAAATGAATTCAATAACAACAATAATATGGAAGTCATAGCTCAAACAGAATCTGGGGTATTAAATAATAAACAAAATTTTAACCAAGCTGGGCTCAGAGCCCAGAAAACAGCCACATTAAAGTAAACAAGTGAACATAAGAAAAAAAAAATATGATAAGGGCAAGAAAGAGTTGGTGAAACAATAGAAGGAGAGTAAGGGGCAGTTGGGTATGCATGACAGAATCCAGGATCAGCACCCAAGTCCCAGTCTCAGCTTTGTCACACTAGCTCATAACTTTGAGCAAGTTCTGGTGGAGTAAGCAAGAAAGCATGCCTGATGATTTCAAGTGTCCCAATAAGCTTTGACATTCAACATGTATTGATGACAGCTAGAGCAGAAAGGCCTCTCCTCAGGATGACTGACTAATTTGTTGTTGGTGAGTGATATGCGAAGTTGGAGAAAGGAAAATGGGAGTTGAGTTTTTTCTTCATTTGCTTCTAAGGGCAGGGATGCTGGTTTCTTTCCTCTCACATCTCACAGTTCAGATTCTGGGTCCAGACAATGTCTTTTAACTAATGGGAGGAGTTGTAGGAGATCAAAACCTTAACACACATGTGTGAGGAAATTTCAATAAAGTTTGCTGGAAAATCAAATTAAACTGTGAGGTTATTTTGGTCCAAAAAAATTCCAAATCCATGTATAATGTTTTCACAATACACATTTTCCATGAACTTGTCCAACATCTTCTTGCATGCAGCAAGTTTTTCTTATACTCCTGTTCTTTCACACTAGAAACATAAACCAACTCATAGCCTGGTCATCTCTCATGAAGACTCTCCGTTGGCACCTAGTTCTAGAGGCAAACCCGTTCACTCTACCTTCTCTTCTACTAGAGACTTCCCCGCAGGTTTGGGGCCAGGGTGTAATAGAGACTATGAAGACTTCATCCTTTGTTTCTTTTTTGTTTGTTTGTTTTTATTAATTATTTTTAATTTCACTTTCTTTTATACATTCAATCACATTATTATTTGTATTACAAAATGGGTATTTCAACACATGAACATTTCTCCCTAATACAGTTGATAAAACTACAAAATATCTTCAACAGATAATATCACATTTCTTTGTGACATTAATACTCATCTTTTGTTTCTTAGAAATCTGTTTGGGGGACTAGAGCCCCCACAGGGTGCTGCTTTTCAGTCTCCTGCATTGGTTTGGAATCTAAACTAATCACAAACCCTTGGCAGGCTATGGATTCATTATTGCCTTTCTTATTCATGAATTTAGTCAAAATCATTGCTTGGCAGTAGATGGAACATAGGTATTCCTGCATTCTCTTGGTAAAGACAATCTAAAATCAAATCCCTGGTTTCTAAATCTGACATTGTTAGCAAGGTCAGCTTCAACAGACCTCATATTTTCCCTTGGGAATCAACCCTTTCTTATTCCTCAGATTCTTTGCACTTGGCATAACACCTACAAATAGTCAAATCCTTCTCATCATATTAAAATAAAGATCTAAGTCAGTAAAAAGCTAGAAAAAGAAGTGAACGGATTATGGTTGTTGACAAGTTACCATGGAAACAAAATCCAGACTGGAATCTACTTCTAGTCTCCCTCGGGTTGGTAGCTCATAGACCTAATCTGCACTGAAGCAGGTAAAAGAAAAAAAAAAAAAATCAGAATGTAGTCCATTTACATATGGTTTGTTGCCTGTTGATGATGTCATGTATAGTAGTCTCAGCTCGCCTAGAGTGTGGTGTATATCATGTTAGGTAAAATCTCTTTACAATCTAAATGATGTATAGAGATTGAATGTATTAATAATAATAATAATAAATCGAAATCATAAAAAAGAATATAGTCCATTTCAATAGTCTTCATGTTACTATATATAATACTTCACACACATGGATATTTCTATATAGTAGGTCCTTCATATCCAGAGATTCTGCAACCTCAGATTCAACCAACTACAAATCAAAAATATTACAACACTGTCAGTGTGTACTGTATACTTAGCCCTAAGATGACTCTGTCTATAATGAATGTGTACAGACTTTC
Organism: Tupaia belangeri chinensis; assembly: GCF_000334495.1. Classification (NCBI taxonomy): domain Eukaryota; kingdom Metazoa; phylum Chordata; class Mammalia; order Scandentia; family Tupaiidae; genus Tupaia; species Tupaia belangeri. Next base: position 950,226 of record NW_006160078.1, on the reverse strand, counting down.
TTATCAGTACTCCTGAAACAATATGGTATAACAACTATTTACAAATCATTTATATTTTATTAGGTATTACAAATACTATAAAGCATACAAGAGAATGAGCTCATGTTATATGCAAATACAATACAATCTTATATAAGAAACTTGAGCATCTGCAGGTTGTGGTATTCTGGGGGTGGTCTTGGAATCAATTCTCTGAATAATTAGGCATGACTACATAAATGCAAACAAGCACACATACCCCCAATAAAAATGAGGGTACTTCAAAGGGTTCATGAAAAAATGGAATTAAAGCACAAATTTATTTTGGTGCAAAAAAAGTTCAGAATTCAATGCATGGTTTTTTATAGTACACATTTTCCATGAATTTGTCGAAGGCCTCTAATACATGTATCTTATGAATACCTATCTAATAATATCTAATGTGAATAATCTTCAAATAATGTTTTCATCCGTCTGTATGTGTTGCTCAAGTTAATTTAGGTGTGGTCAGACAATTAAAACAAAACACTTTATACTCCAAACACAGAATCATAACTTTACAGAGCATATTAGCATATTTTTAATCACCTGATTCATTACAATGTCCACACCATTGTTACCCCTTCCAGGTTTCATGTGTTAGTATAACATGTATAAATAAAGACCATAATTGTAAAGATATTCTGCCCTTATAAATACTATGAAACTCAAACTTAGCCATTGACACTGAAAATCCTGCTCCATGATTTCTTCCATCTCAAATAAATCATCTCCTTCATTAGACCCTCACATACTAGAGGACTGTGTTAGAGGTTACTTCTCTACATTTTAGTTTGCATTAACACAAATATGACCAAGTCCACCCTTATGCCATTGCTGTACTTGTAAATGCTGTCAAGGCCATTATAAAGAAGGTGCACAGTGGGAGAATTTAGGTAGTATGTTTCCTCTCTTCATAGTATCTCATGAAATGGATGCTTCATCAATATCAAATGAAGAGTCAACAACTTCTCTTTGGCTTTCTATGAAGCTAAACTCATTTACCAGAGGTTGTACTATGGCAAACTGATGACATTTACCACAATAATGGATTTGATTCTAATATGACATTTGTACCTTGGAGCAAAATGGCTCCAGATTATCTTGATGTTCTTTTTCAGTTTTTCTAAGTAAAGATTGAACAAAACTCTTCCCATCTGTATGGACTAATATTTTAGAAATTCCTCTTTCACAAGCTCTCAGGGAACACTGAATACTACATGCTTGAGCTGCAACTGTTGGAAGTGTCTTGTTGTGTATGTATGAACTGTCATCACCAAGCAAGGCAACAGTGCTCACAGTTCTGCAGAGCAAGCACCAGCAGAGAGAGAAACAGTCCAGCTGGCATTGCACTTGCTGCAGAACCTGGTATCTTCCAGAAGGAAAGAGTCCTCACAGGCATCAATAGGAAAACACAAGCACGACTTCAAAGCTCTTGAAATCATAGTAGACAAATTATCAGATCATTAAGTGTTCAATCTATGAGGCACATTAAGCTTCGTCCAGTAAGTCCTGTCTTATTTCATAGATGACTTGGTTAAATGATTTGCTTAAAGGTTCTTGGGAAGCTAATGAGAAAAATCAAACTGAGAAGTCATTTCTATTTTCATAGTATGCCTTTCTTCCAACAAACTAAACGCCAGTGCCTCAGATTGCGTGAGGATTCAAATGGAATCTTCTAGCTGTTGGTATGCTGAGATTCTCTAACTAGAGAATTTCTTGGTTTACAAGAACTATAAGCATTCCTTCAAAAACAGGCAGGATTTATTTTTTATTTATTTATTTTTACTACATCACTGCCCACTTAAGAACTAAAGGCTTAAACTCCTTCCACTTACTATACCAGATTTTGTCTCTGATTTATTCAGGCTAATTTCTTATTGACATCAAGAATACCTTTCTTTTTTTTTCCTATCAATATTCTACATAGTTAGCATTTAGAAGATTGTGGTTCTACGTGGCACTGTTACTGATGCTCTACCTAGACTTCTATCATTTAAACATACTAATTTTTAGTTGAGTCAGGGGTTCTTTATTGTCACTGACATATCGTATTCCACTTCAGGAAGTCTGAAGAAAAACTTCATGTTTGATTTTGTGTGTATATATTGTGGGTGTTACAGTGTAGAATTTAGTGCTAACTGACCAGCTGATAATTTCTGGGTTATATGACTTATAGAGTCTATCTAAGCTTTCAGATTCTACAAATCTCATCACATTATGAAGTGATATGTCCAAATACATCAATAGAATCATATATATTAATCCATACTCTTTCCACTTAGTATTCAGTTTACCTAAGTCCAAGGGATCAGAAATATTTTATGACTACAAAATAGTTACACATTACAAAAAAATAAAAAGTATGCAATCACTTTGCCCATAGCCTATGCCCACAGTTACTGTTTCCTTGAACTACTAAATTTCTATCACCTGAGCCCTCAAATAATCATAATTGTCTTTTTTTTTTTTTGGAGAGGTTTTTTGCTATGGACTAGAGGGTGCGTGCGCTCGCCAGACAGACAGAGAGACATAGAGACAGAAAGCGAGAAATCACCCCCCAGGGGGGGATGGTCACGCCGCAATCCCTTCTCCTCCATTCTCCTCTTGGGATCTTGGGCATGTACGCACACATGCCTGGCGTGAGTTTTAAGCCACCGGGTCCGGGACTCGAACCATGGTTGACTACATGGGAGTCCAGTGACATAGCCATTACGCTAACTGCTGGTTCCCTGATAATTGTCTTTTTAGATTTCTTCATTCATATAACTGGGATCCGAAAGTGCAGATTTAGACATTGAGATTAATTGTGGCAAGTGGTTCAGATTACAAACATGTCAGGGTGACAGAGGCTTGCTCTTAGGATGAGCAGGTGGCAGGGAGGATAAGGTGGCAAGATCTCATATAGCAAACTCCCTGGTTAGAGTCCCAGATCAGGAGATTGGAAAAATCACACCAGGCACATGTGCATGTCTGCCCAAATTTCCAAGAGAATACTGGAAGAAAAGGGACTGTGGTGCGTCCATTCCCCCAGGGGGGTGATTTCTCATTTTCCTCCGGGACTCGAACCATGGTTGACTACATGGGAGTCCAGTGACATAGCCATTACGCTAACTGCTGGTTCCCTGATAATTGTCTTTTTAGATTTCTTCATTCATATAACTGGGATCCGAAAGTGCAGATTTAGACATTGAGATTAATTGTGGCAAGTGGTTCAGATTACAAACATGTCAGGGTGACAGAGGCTTGCTCTTAGGATGAGCAGGTGGCAGGGAGGATAAGGTGGCAAGATCTCATATAGCAAACTCCCTGGTTAGAGTCCCAGATCAGGAGATTGGAAAAATCACACCAGGCACATGTGCATGTCTGCCCAAATTTCCAAGAGAATACTGGAAGAAAAGGGACTGTGGTGCGTCCATTCCCCCAGGGGGGTGATTTCTCATTTTCCCTCTCTCTGTATCCAGAGAGACATATTCCCTATAGCAAAACAAAGGGGAAAAAAGGCCTGCTTTCATTTTTTTCTTAATTCTAGGAGAAGAATAAATTGGAGGTTCTGGATACTTTTGCATCTGCATTGTCACACTGAACACATTGTCACAGCAATTACAACTGCTACTATTATAATAAGTTCTGGTTTCATGGCTAGCTCTCATTACTAAGAGCTTTTCATGTACCATTTTTCTCAGTAAAAGAAAATGTTAGTATATGTGAGGATATTTTCTCTTTATAGCAACCTTCAGGTTAGTATCCTTATCTCTATTTTGTAGATGAGACATTAAGTTTTGAGAGGGACTGTGACTTGCTTAAGGATTCTAGTTCATAATTGGGGGAGCCAGATTTAAACTCAATACCCAGCTCTCAAGTTTGTTTAAAGGATGTATTTGACATCTATCTTAGTTCCTACAATTCCATGACAATTTACTATTAAACAACAAAAATTATTATCTTAGATCTAGGGTTAAAAATTCCCAAGTGAGGGTCCAGGAGGTGGCTTGATGGTCAAGGGGCTGGACTCGAACATGCCTGACCACAACCTGGCAGCTTAAAAATAATGCCAGACCCATGTACATGCATGTCCCAAACCCCAAGAAGATAATGGGGGAGAAAGGGTTGTGGTATGGCCATATATCCCTCTCTCCAGCAAGTGCACACATCCTACCCCCCCCCAAAAAAAAGAAAGAGAAAAAAAGTCTCAAATGAAGGTGTCTATAGGGCCATGGTTCCACCAAAGATTCTATAGAAGCATCAGTCCGTGTCTCTCCCTGGCATATAGAGCTCTCAGCAATCCTTGACTTGAAGCTGCATCATTCCAATCTCTATCCTTCCCCATGTATATCTCTCCTCTTCTTATAAGGATACCAGTCATTAAATTTACAGCCTGCCCTAATCCAGTATGACTCCATTATTCTAAAGAATTATTTAACTTTATTTATTATTATTCTTCTTCAATTTAAGCAGAGTGAAAGAGACAGAGAGAGGGGGAAAGTGAGAAAGCAAGCCACCAGGTCCAAGACTCAACTGTGGTCAGTCATGTAGGAGTCCATCACTTTAACTATCATACCACCTGCCAGCCCCAGTATGATTCATTTTTAGATTAACTGATTCCATCAGCAAAAATCCTATTTCCAAATAAGGTCACATTCTGAGGTTCTGAATGGGCATTAATTCTGGGGAGACATTATACAACTCATTGCCATACCTTTGTAAATAACTAGATATATTGCAGACCATTAACAATTGTAAAGGCCCATTAGTAATTATAATAATTATAGTCATTACAGTACTATCTATAAATTAATATAGTTTACTGTCAACTACTATTAGTTGCAAAGCAATAAAGCAGTAAGAAAACTTTTCACTCCCGGAGTTACCCTGCTGTATTTGTATCGTGAGCATCGTTCTCTTATTAGTATGTGTGATGCTGCTTTCTCTAGGAAATAGTTTTCTGGGGTGGATCCAGCTGTAGCCAGTGTGTCGATTTGCACATCAACTTCAAAGCCCTGAGAAAACTTGCAAAACCTAGGATTACAGGGTTAATACTGCATTTGATTTATTCCAAAGAGAGATTTCCATCTTTAATAAGAAATAAATAAAGGCTCATATGTGTTCAAGAAGAATAAAGGCAACAAATAGGCCTGGTCAGTTTTAGCTTCGGGTTCAGATCAAACCTAGATAACTTCAAAAAATATGAGGGTTGTGTGCTGTTACCACATCAATACTACAGGGAAATCACTATGTGCTGAACGCTCCTTTCGAATGATGTGTACAGTTGCACCAAGGTGTGTGCTTATAGAACATGAAAGAAAAAGCAACCTGCTTTTGAACAGAGATGAGGGAAGGAAAACAGTTTCCCCAACACAAAAGTGAATGGAAAATAACCACAACTTTGCCTACTTCTCTCCATTGCCCTTTTTTCTCTCAAAGTCATTCTTTGCTACTGAAATATCATATATCTTTGTTTTGAGAGTCAAGAGACTTGATATACTGTTAAATAGGTAAGTGAAATCCTGAACCTCAGTCCACGTCCTCTATCTCTTCAGAGACAGCAAAACAGTAATGACTTCATGTGACAAGACCTTGTACTTTGGCTAGAACTATTTTTGTCACAAAGTGCTGAGCAAGGACTTGGCATAGCAAACTCTCTGTAAATGTCAGCTGTCATCTATATTCGCATTTTACAGATGATAAAATAAAGGCTCATTTACAGATGATAAAGGTTCAAGAAAAAAAGCAAAACACTTTAAAGAATAGCTTTCAGTTAACTGTGTCACATAGAATTAGAATATACAGAAAAATTCTTAGTGGAAATTTTAGTAAAGTTCCTGCTCAACAAAGAATAATACTTTCTTCTTCTAACCTTAAGATTAATTGGTATTAATATTCATGTAGGGACAGTGGGGTGAGCATGTGCTCTGGGATCGGGAGCTATGTTGGGACTTTCCACACACCTTCACCCACCATTCCCATGGCTCAATCTTGCCCCAGTCACCAGGACACTTAAGCTTGGTCTGGGCAGGCCTCCTTGAGTGAGCCCATGCTCAGGGCTTGGGTACAACTTTGGGACTTCCCACACACCTTTGCATACCACTCCAGTGGCCTGGGCTTGCACTGCCCACTGGGATACATAAGCCTGGTATGGGCAGGCCTCCTTAGGTGAACCCAAGCTAAGACCTTGGGAGCAACATTAGGACTTCTGATATACCAACTCATGTACTACACAAGCACAGCACACAACTTGACCTTCTTTATTAAATTATATCTTAGTTTGCTACCACCCCATCAAGAGATGAACATTCCACAGAGGAGCCAAGTACCTGAAGTTAAACCTAACTGCTCTGATCTAGAAGACAGAGCCTTTCAGTAGGAACATACCTGGGAACTAAGGATGTAATTTCCTCTACCAGTACTACAGAATCTGTTCCAACAGAAATAAAAAAAGTGAATACTTCATCAGATAACTAGACACTAGCACAAATCTCAAAGAAACATGAGAAAACAAGATGATAACTCTTCCCAAGGTGAGCATAGCCCCCTCACCAGCAGTGGCTAGCACAGAGAAATACATAGAAATGTCAGAAAAAAGAATTACAAATATTTATAGTGACAAAACTCAATGAAGTGCAAGAGAAAACAGACAATCAGTTCCAGAAAATGAGAAAATCATTTCAGGACATGAAAGAAGAATTCTGTAAAGAAATAAATACTCTAAAAAAGAATCAAACAGAACTTCTATAAATGAAGAATACAATACAAGAAATTAAAGTCTTCCTAGAAAGCATTAACAGCAGATAGAATCGTGTAGAAGAAAGAATTTCTGACTTGGAAGACAAAGTCTCCAGCATAGACCAAATAGCCAAAAATAAAAAAATGACTCCTACCCCAAAATGCATACAGCATATGGGAAATTCTAGACACCATGAAATTTCCAAATATCCATATAATGGGTGTTACAGAAGGTGAAGAATCTGCTAAAGGCATGGAAAATCTCTTTCATAAAATACTATCTGAAAATTTTCCAAATATAGAGAAACATGGAAAAATTTAGACCCAAGAAATAAAAAGAACCCCAAATAGAGCCAACATAAAAAGATCCTCCCCCAGCACAGCAAAGCCAGATTGGTAAAAATTAAAGACAAAGACAATATTTTTAAAATGGCAAGAGAGAAATGCCAAGTTACTTATAAAGGGCTAATGTCAGACCTCTCAACTGAAATAATGAAGGCAAGGAAGGAATGGAAAGATGTATTCAAAACATTAAAATTTAAGCCAAGAATATCATATCCAGCAAGATTATCCTTCAAATAAGAACAAATAAAAGTATTCTAAGATAAACAAAAACTGAAAGTATTTACCAATAATAGATCAGCTCTACAGGAAGTACTGAGGGGAGTGTTGTACTAGGATAACTAAAGAGAGACAAACAGAAGACGATAAAAAAAAAATCTGAGAAAATGGCTAACAAAATGACAAGGATAAATCTGCAAATATTAATAGTGATGTTGAATGTTAAAGGATTAAATTCTCCCATTGAAAGACACAGACTGACTGAATGGATATGAGAACAGAAGCCATTTATATGCTGCTTACAAGACATATACTTCACTAATAAGGACATACAGACTGGAAGTGAAGTGCTGGAAAAAGATGTTCCATGCAAATGGAAATGAAAACACACTGGAGAAGTGATACTGGTATCAGACAAATAGAATTTAAGATGAACGATGTAAGAAGAGACAAAGAAAGACATTATATAGTACTGAAAGGACTTGTTCACCAAGAAGATATAACACTTGTAAATATCTATGCACTCAACATTGGATTACCTAAATACATTAAAGAGAGACTGTTAGATCTCAAGGGAGAGATAGACTGCAACACAATAATTGTAGTGGATCTCAGCACCCCACTGACTACTCTGGATAGATTATCCAGAAAAAAATAAACAAAGAGGTACAAGATCTAAATGATACCACACATAAAATTCATTTGAAAGACATCTACAGAGTATTTCACCCCACTACAACAAAATATGTATATTTTTCTCACCCCCACATGCAACATTTTCAAAGACTGAGCACAACAGGACACAAAACAAGCCTTTACAAATTTGAAGGTATAAAAAAATATATCTAGCATCTTTTCCAATCATGATGGAATCAAACTTGAAATCAACTACAGAAGAGGCCCTTCAAAACAAACACATGAAAACTAAACACTCTATTCCTGAATGACTTTACAACTATAGGAGAAATTAAGACTGAAATCAAAAGGTTCATAGAAAGCAGTGATAATGAACAAAGGTTTATAATCTATGAGACACAGCAAAAACAGTCATAGGAGGGAAGTTCATAGCAATTAATGCCCACAAGAAAAAAAAGCAGAAAAATGGCAAATAAACAATCTAATGACTCAACTCAGGGACCTGGACAGACAACAACAAAAACCTGCAAGAAATTTCAGGAGAAAAGAAGTAATAAAGACTTGAGCAGAAATAAATAAAATGGAGAATAAGAGACCTATACCAAAACTAAAAGAAAGCAAAAGCTGGTTCTTTGAGAAGATAAACAAAATTGACACATTATTAGCTAGATTAATCAAGAACAACAAAGAAAGGATAAATCAGATAAATCAAATCAGCAAAGAAAAGGCGTTATTACAATGAATGTTACAGAAATACAAAATATCATCAGAGAATACTATGAGTGACTATATGCCAACAAACAAAAAAATCCTCGATGAGGTGGACAAATTTCTGGACATGTTTAACTTCCAAGACTGAGCCAGGAAAAATTAGAAAGTCAGAATGGACTCATAACAAGAAATAAGATTGACTCAGTATTAAATTGTCTCCTAATAAGGAAGAGCCCAGATCCCAATGCCTTTATTTTTGAATTCTACAAAACCTTTAAAGAACTAACCCCAGTTAACATTAAACTATTTTTAAAAATTCATAAGAAAGGAACCCTCCCAAATTCATTCTTTAAAGCCTCCATCATCCTAATTCCAAAACCAGACAAGGGCATGGCAAAAATATAAAATTTCAGGCCCATATCCTCTGAGGCAAAAATTCTCAACAAGATACTAGTAAATAGTATTCAACAATATATTAAAAAGATTATACACCATGACCAAGTAGGATTTATTCCAGAGATTCAAGGATGGTTCAACACATACAAAACAATAAATGTAATATGTCACATTAGCAAAAGGAAAGATAAAAACCATATGATCATATCAATCTATACAGAAAAAGCATTCAATAAGATACAACATCTCTTCATGATTAAGACTCTCAGCAAAATCAGCATAGGAGGGACATTTCTCAACACAATAAAAGCCATATATGAAAATCCCATAGCTAACATCAGACTGAATGGGGAAAAACTGAAAGCTTTTCCATTCAAACTGGAACAAGACAAAGCTGTCCACTTTCTCCACAAAAAACTTCTGCAAATGATCAATTAATATAATAAAGTGGCAGTATACAGAATCAACATATAAAAATTGATACCATTTTATATACAATGTTTATATACATAAACAATGGATAAACTGAGGCAGAATTGAAGAAGGAAATGTCATTTACAATTCAACAAAACCAATAAGAAATCTAGGAATAAACCTTATGAAAGACGTCAAAGATCTTTACAAAGAAAACTGTAAAACACTAGAAAAAAAGTTTAAATGATACAAAAAAGGTAGAAAAACATCCCATGTTCCTGTATTGGAAGAATTAATATAATCAAGATGTCAATCTGACCCAAATTAATCTACAAATTTAATGCAATCCTAGTCAAACTCCCAGAGATATTCCTCACAAAAATAGAAAAAGCAATCACAAAATTTGTCTGGAAGCATAAACAGCCCTACATCACCAAAGGGGGACTAAAGTAGGAGGCATCTCACTTCCTGACCTCAAAACATATTACAAAAGCCATGATAATTAAAAAATCATGGTATTGGAACAAAAATCGACAGGTAGACCAATTAAACAGAATTGAGAACCACCAAATAAACCCGAAAACATACAGCCAACTGATCCTTGACAAAGGTCACAGGACAACCCAGTGGGAAAAATAAAATCTCTTTAGCAAATGGTGCTAGGAGAATTGGATATTCACCTGCAGGAGAATGAAACTGGATCTTTATCTCTTACCACTAACAAAAATTTACTCAAAATGGATTGAGGATCTAAACATAAAACCTCAAACTATAAAAATACTGGTGGAAAACACAGGAAAAACTCTTGGAGACCTTGGAGTAGGTAATGACTTCTTAAAAAAGATCTCCAAAGCACAGGCAATAATCCCAGAAATAAACAAATGGGACTACGTTAGGCTGAGAAACTTCAGCACAGCCAATGAAATAAGTAGAGTGAGAAGACAACCTCAGAGTGGGAAAACATATTTGCAAACTATACCTCAGATAAGGGACTGACAATCAGAATATACATGAAACTCAAGTAGTATACACATAAAAACGTAATCAATACAATTAAAAGATGGGAAAAGGAAGTGAACAGAAAATTCTCTAAAGAAGACATACAAATGGCCCAAAAGCATATGAAAATGTGCTCAACATCTCTTATCGTAAGGGAAATGCAAATCAAAACCACAATGAGATACCACTTAACGCCAGTCAGAATGGCTAAAATTAAGGGAAAATAATGATAAGTGCTGGCAAGGTTGTGGTGAAAAGGAAACTCTCCTATGCTGTTGTTTGGGATGTAAATCAGTACAACCACTTTGGAGAACAGTATGGATATTCCTCAGAAACATACAAAGAGAACTTACCATATGACCCAGTAACTTCACTTTTAGGTATTTACCCAAAGGACAGAAAAACCCTCAGTAAGAAAAAAAATAGTTGAACATCCATGTTTATTGAAGCATAACTGATAATTGTTAGGACATGAAATTCACTCAAACATCAAAAAATAGATGAACTGAAAATACATGACATATGTACTCTATGGAATACTATTCGGCCATTAAAAACAAACAAACAAACAAAACAGTAAGATCCTCACATTTCATACATAGTGGATAAATATGAAAGACTTAATAGTAAGTGAAGCAAATCAGGCTATGAAAGAGAGGCTTTATATGTCCCCATTCAATGTATTCTGATTGTCTATTTGGAAGGTATCAAAGCAATATATACCGATAATGTATATAGTAATGTCTTTATCTTGACTGATATGCATGGTATTCATGCTGGAAAAAGCATTGTTGTACACTGTAAAGATAAACATGATTAAATGTAAAATAAAAAAAATAAAATAAAATAAACATTAAGTGAGGTTATTTGACTACAGAAGTTGAAAGGCAAAATCCTTATTTCAAGGCTTGTGTGTTATTTTCAGGGACAAAGATGCAACAATGCCAGAAAATGTAGAATTCAAAAAGCATTCAGAAACAAATAAATATTTAGAGTCTTACATCTACTCCTGGAGTTAATGCTTAAGTTCCAAGTCAATCAGATTTTTGTGGTGTTGATGTCTAAGTTCCAGGTCAATCAGCTTTTTATGGTTGCATAAACACCATCATGCCCTCCAAGTTGCCACAGGTGTTGATTTAACAGCTAGATCTACTGGGACCAGTACTCAAAGGTCCAGTAGAACTGATAATTTGTTTTATATTATCGTCTGTGGCATGTCTCCTCACTGACATACAGATTTGAAACATTACACCCTAGAGGTCTGGTGCAGATTCCAATTTAATAACAATTTATTATAGTTTGTGGGAACCTAATGTACATGGTTGCTAGGGGCCTGGCATGGGTACAGGTATAAGGAAAGATAGGCTAAGGAAGAGAGTGACAGGATAGTGTTTGATAAAAAATGTTGACTAGGATGAAAACAGAAGGAGAACTGAATGATTACTAAACCTGACTGGCTATAGTGATAAGCATGATTCCTGCCAGTCTCAATTTTTTAACTAGGGATAGAGATAGACATTAAAAATAAAGCCCTTTTACTTTGGAAGTTCATATTAATCATATTTATTAAATACTTAACTATGGACTCATATTAGTTTTATAATGAATAGTAGTACATAAATTAAGTTTGCTAACTAGTACAAGTTACCACATGGGAAAACAGTTGTGGCTTAGAAAGGACCAGAAGATGTAATTACAGGATTATTTACAGAATATCACATGACATTGCATTCTCGTTTCATGTCATAACACCATGATTGAAGACTTCAATGTCAGAGTCAAATTTAGCTCTTCTGATTATGGTAATCAGAATCTTCTGTCATTGAATCTCAAACTATTCGAAATACACTGCACTTCAACAGTGAACTGACAATATGAAGAAAAAAGATATGAGCTTTATTCTTCTCTAATATTTTTCTAAGAAAGTTTAAGAATTTTCCATAGGTCAGTAGGTTTCAAGAAAAAAAAATAAACTAGATATCTTATATTTCCTCCAAATTGCTTTATACTTTTCTGACATGGCTAAGAGAAAATATAAACCCATACCTCAACAGAACAGGAGAAGAGACAATAGCATAAGCATTAAAACCTTAGTTCTACCACATGGAATCTACCTTAGGACCATTCTTCTAATTAAAAAAAAAAATCACCTTCTATACTTTCTCTTGGTTGTGAGAACTAAGTGAGTGCACAGGAAAACCCTAGTTTATACCTGGCACAGCCTGAATTACTCAATAAATATTATTCCAAGAGAATTTTGTTGTTGTTGTTCAGTAGGTAATAATCAAATCTACTTTTCTAAATGCAAACCAATTAATACCAACATTAATTAAGGAGTCATCCCTTTTCCTACTGTTTTTTATTCAGTTTTAAGTTACAAAACTAAAATATACTCATTATGAAAATTTCAAATACTTCAACAAAAGTAAAAGCTTTGTCATCCTTCCCAAAGGAATTTTACACTCCTAAGCTATTTTTACATGTGTTTAAACACATTTAATTACAATACTACACACATGTATATGCATATATAACTTCCTGTTAAAAAAATTGCTATAGGGTGCACATGCTTGTCAGAGAGAGACAGAGAGTGAAAGTAAGATAAGCGAACCCAGGAAGTATGTCTACATCACAATCCTTTCTCCTTCATTTTCCCCTTGAGATTTTGGGCATGTACACACATGTGCCACCATGTTTTTAAGCACTAGATCTGGAACTCAAACTGCAGCTGGTCAGGTGGGATCCAGCAGCCTTAACTACCATGCCACCTGACTGGCCCTATAATTTCCTCTTTTAATTGGATTACATTATACTTACAACTCTGTGGTTTACTTCTATCACTCAACAATATAACACGAGGTTGGACACAATGCAGCACAGTAGTAAAACACAGTCTATCAGTCTGACTCACATTTTAAGGTTCTGAGTTTGTGTCCAGAGTCTCTTGTCTGTCCATATAAACTTTAAAAAATCAGTTTGTCAATATCCACAACTTGCTCAGATTTTGATTGGAATTTTGTTAAATCTGCAGATTAAGTTGGAAAGAGCTGATATCTCAATATTGAATCTTCAAAAAAAGAAATTGAATCTTCCTGCCAATGAGCATGGACCATTTAATAATTCTTTGTTATCTTTCATCGCCTTTTCTTTTTTTTTTTTTAGTTTTTCTCATGGATCTTATGCATATCTTGCTGGATTACATGTAAGGTTTTCTCTTTATTGGTGCTAATAAAATGGTGTTGTGTATTTAATTTTGAATTCCAATGGTTACTTTCTGGCATGTAGTAAGACAATTGATTTTGTATATTAAACTTTTATCCCAAACCTTTATTATCACATATTAATCCAGAAGTTTTTTGACTTGGTTCTTTGACCTTAAATAACCAACCAATTTGCAAACAAAGACAGTTTTATTTCTTTCTTCTATATATATTTCCTTTCCTTATCTTATGGCATTAGCTAGTACAGTGTGGAATTGGAGTAATGAAAGGGGACATCCTTGCCTTGTTCTTGATTTTAGTGGAACACATCTATTTTCTCACCATTAAGTATAATGTTACAGATAAATTTTAATCAACTTGAAGAATGAGGAATCCTCTATTAACAGTGTGATAAGTTTTTTCTCTAAACATTTTCTAATTTCCCATATGATTTCTTCTTAAATCCATTGGTTATTTAGAGTGTTGTTTAATCTCTACATATTTGTGATCTTTTCCAGTTTTACTTTCACTATTGATTTCTAACTTCATCCTGTTGTGGTTGGAGGATTTATCTTATATGGTATCTACCTTCGAAAATCTGCTGAGACTTAACAGATTTGTGGCCTAACGTACAGTCAAGTTCAGAAAGTGTTCCATGTGCACTTGAGAAGAATGTGTATGCTATTGGTGATGATCAAAGTGTTCTTTTTGTCTTTTAGCTATGGTTACTTTATGATGCTGTTTAGGCCCTATATTTCCTTATAGTTTGTTTGGTTTTATCAACCACTTACAGTTCAGCATTGAAGTCTTCAACTATTAATGTAGAATTGTCTTTCTCCCTTCAACCTTATGAGGTTTGTACTTCATAAATTTTGATAGTCTGTCATTATGCAGGTATGTATAATTGCTGTATCTTTTTGCTGTATTAAACTCTTTGTTCCTTATAATCTTTAATTTCTTAAAAATTTTAACTTAATTTTTAAAGAATTCCTCATATTCTTACAGTCATGTCTTTCATTAAACTTGGAAAGCTGGATTAGAGAGTGGCACAGCAGTAAAACGCAAAGTTTTACAAGGTAATCTCAAAGGGAGGTTCCCTGTTCAAGCCTAGAGACATCCATAAGTAGGCTATCACATGTTTGCCCATGGTTAGGGATGGCTAAAGTTAGGACTTAGTCATGGCATTAAGGTGCTTCTAGGGATGCTGCCTTTCTCTTTGTTTATTTGTTACATGGAACTAATAAATAAAAAACTTTGGAAGTTTTCAGTCATTATTCCTTCAAATATTCTGTTCCTTTCTCTCTCTCTCTTTTCTCCTATGACTTATCCCAATGCATATTCCACATGTCTCTCAGGTTCTGCTCAATATTCTTTCATCTTTCTTTGTATTCCTCAGACTGTAGAATTTCCATTATCCTTCTTTCAAGTTTGTTGGTGCTTTATATACCTGCTGAAATGTGCTTTTGGGTTCATTTAGTATACTTTTTATTTTACTTATTGTACTTTTCAGCTCCAGAAATTTTTTTTTGTTTCTTTATAGGTTTTCTATTAATATTTTTACTCATATATAATTTTCTTGGCCTTCTTCACATTTTTCTTCATTTGTCTGAGTATCTTTAAGATGGTTGTTTTAAAGTCTTTTTCTAGTAAACCTGCCTTTAGGGATTTTTCAGCAATGATTTCCATCATTTTTTTTTTAATTTCAATATCCCATACTTTCCTGGTTCATTGTGTATCTTTTTTTAAAAAACTGGACTATGAATCTAACAATGTAGTAACTCTGGAAATCAGAATCTCTTTTCCTAGAGTTTACTATTTTTGTTATTAGTTTTTAATTGTTATAGGCTGTTTTGTGCCAAGGAGAAGCATGAGGTGTAAACTTAGGGTCTTCTCAGGTCTTTCCTATGCCTTTCTCTGAGCATGTAGTCACTCCCCAATTTTCCTTGCATATCATTTTTTTCCCTTAATCATCTTAGTCCTCTCCCAAAATGGGAGAAATGAAATAAGAAAATAAAAAAGGGTGATGATTCTTAAAATTCTGGAAGTCATTCAGTCTTAAGGGAAGAGCTTGCAATGGTGGGAGGAGGCACAATAACAATGGTCTCCTGCCTCCATTTGCACAGGGATTAGAGAATAAGACTGAGTCCTCCATTAGATCTGAGATATAGTGATTTCAGGGATAAAAGCAATGAAGATGTTTTGCTGGGAATTTACCCTGATAGAGCCCCTGGATAAAAACGCAACACCAAAGAATTTGCAAACCACATCCTCTTGTGTGCTTCAGATTGATCTTCTAGATATCAAGAAGAAACGAATAATCCATCAGATGACTAAAAATCACTGCAGGGGCACAAGAAATATGCAAAACCAAGAAAATATCTCTCCCCCAAGGGAAAAGAATAACTCCTCTTCATCCACAGACAGTACAATGGAACTCATGGAAATGTCTGATAAAGAATTTAGAGTATTCATAGTGTCAAAGCTAACAGAGATGGAACAGAAGAGAGACAATGAACACCAGAAGAAAAAAAGCCTGTAAGTTTCTAGGAGGTGAGGAAGTGCTTTTAAGAGCTGAAGGAGGAAATACACACCATAAAAAAGAATCAAATAGAACTGTTAGAGATGAAGGCTATAATATAGGAAGTCAAAACCTCCTTTGAAAATATTAAAAGCAGGATAGATCATATAGAAAATCGAATCTCAGATGTAGAAGACAGGATCACTGGACTAGTAAAACCCACCATGAAGACTGAGAAAATAGCTCAATAAAATGAGAATAATATATGAGAAATGCTAGATACCATTAAATGTCCAAACGTCTGGATAATCGGTATTCCAGAAGGTGAAGAGACTAAGAGCATTGACAATCTATTCGATGAAATCCTGGAAGAAAACTTCCCAAACCTAGAGAGGCATTCAAAGATCCAGACCCAAGAAATACAAAGGACCCCAAATAGGGTAAACCCAAGAAGATCTTCTCCAAGACACATTATAGCCAGAATGACCAAAACCACAGACAAAGACAAAATACTCAAACTGGCAAGAGAGAAGTGTCAAGTAACCTACAAAGGTTATCTCATCAGGCTAACAGTGGACCTCTCATCAGAAATAATACGAAAAAGGAAAGAATGGAAAAATATATTCAAAGTGTTTAGTGAAAAAAATTTCAACCAAAAACACTATATCTGGCAAGATTATCCTTCATATGGGAAGAGAAGACAAGAACATTCTCAGATAAACAAAACCTGAAAGAATTTACCAACACCAGACCAGCTCTCCAAGAAGTTCTGGAGAGTGCAATCCCAGGAAAACTAAAGTCAGACACACAGAAATAAGAGATCTAAAACAACTAAGACAATAGCCAACTTAATGGTAGGGTCAAGTCCAGAGTTGAACATTATCTTTCAGAATTTAAATGGAAAGTTCAGACTGCAACAGAACATAAAGTAAATGAGTTTAAAGTGGTAAAATAGAATTGTTTGACTTCTGACTAAAACATCACTGATCTTCTATGCTTTGTTTTCCAGTTTTGTCTTCACAGGAGTTGTGGTCAGGTCCATATACCTATTATTTGAATAGAATCTTAACCTGTTTCCTAGCTTTAAGTATTAAGCAAAGTTCTCTTAACATTTTTTAAATTTTGACTTATTAAAACTAAAATGGCCTTTCTTGAAATTAAAAAATGTACTTAAAAAATACCTATTTAGTGACTACAGTAAGCTATATAGCATCAGCTATGTGCTATTTTATAGTATATTCATTCTACCCAAAATTTTTTGCCTAAAGCCAACTTTTGTTCACAGATATGTGTATATCAGCTGAACTTACTATTGCAAGTATTTAGATTAATTAAGATATTTTGTGAATCAATACAATGAGGAAAAGAATAAAGGAACGGAAAGCAACTGCAGATACCAGAGACAGGGTGGGAGGAGGATGGGAAATTGCAATGGGTAAGAAATAGGGAGGAAAAAGAAAAAAAGAAATATATATATATGTGTGTGTGTGTGTGTATATATATATATACACACACACACACACACATATACACACACACACACACACACACACACACACAAAACAAATGGAAAAGTATTTGTTGATGATAACATGTATGATTAAGCCATTTTACAATGTATTCTAGCTGGAAAATTGCACTTTGTATGCTGTGGTGATGTTCAGTGAAAATATGTGAAATAATTTAAAAAATTAAAAAGCAGTAGTCAGTGATCAGAACACAGAACTCTAGTATCTGGAAGATGTGATTCTTCTTTATCCACCCTGTCTCTCACAAGCTGTGTACAAACTGCTCCAGAAACACGTGCACAACTCCCTGCCATGGGACGAGCAAATGCATAGCTGCTACTGTGCTAAGAGCTTAAAGTGATTAAACTTTACTGTCCAATCTGCAGGCCTTCGATCAACTCCAGAGTTCCACAGTACTATAGTTAGATCAGAGAGATTCTATAAGTATGATTGTTATTTAGGTAGGGAGACAGTTTCCTGCTTCTTCCTACTATTTTTTCCTACCATTTTCCCAGGATCACTTTTGCCCACTTTTCTGTTCCGGTTTTTGCCATAGAGTATGTGCACTCACTGAGAGAGTACATACTTCTTGGGATTTTGGACATGCATACACACATACCTGGCATGATTCTCAAACCTCCAGGTCCGGGACATGAATGGTGGTCAATCATGTGTGAGTTCAGCACCTTAACCACCACTTCACCTGCTGGCCCTCTATCCACTTTTTATTGGGTTTTCTTTTTCATTGCTGAGCACCATATGCAAATTTCTACACAAGAAGTTTATAGTTAGTTATTCACTGGAAAAAGTTGAATGGTTTTTCATGTTTTGGGAAATAATTATCAACAGTAAAGGAGAATCCTAAGTACAAACTTTTCAGAAGGCAACTTAGTGCCAACATATTTTTACATGGGCTTACTGTACTCTTATCCTCAAATTTCTCTCGTGTGAATGATCTGATAGGAAAAATTATACAAGTATGAAAGATATATAGAATGGAATTATTTGCTAAACTATATTAATTATAATTGCACAAGCATGGTGATAATCTATATATTCAACAACAGGAGATTGAAAAATAGAATATGTTTGTAAGATAGAATACTGAGAAATTATTCTGGAGAATGGTATTGAATCTGTGGTCCTTGTGTAAAAGAATGTATCATATGTATCTTTTAACTAAAGCAAAAAAAAATAGAAAATGATGTAAATTTTTAAAAAACTATATGAGAGTCAAACAATATGAAATAAAAACAAAAAACAAATAATAAATAATGTGGAAAAAAACTATATGAGAGGAATTCAAAAAGTTCATGAACAAATAGAATTAAAGCATGAGTTTATTGTGTTGCAAAATGGCTTGAAATCCACACATAGTTTTATCATGATACATGTTTTACATGATCTTTTTGATTATATGTACACACACTTTCAAGTGTACGTATCTTATATTGCAAAAATATTTTATATGCAAAGAAATTCAGAAAGTAGCTTATCTAACTCCTAACATTTAAGGGCTTATTTATATCTTTGAATTTTTGAAGAGCATATATTAAATTTATCATTAAAATCTATTAGTTTCATATCTCATGTAATAACATATTTGCTTAAAACACTTTGCAGGTCAGATACTATGTGAACTACTAAAAATTTTATTTTATTTAATCCCAGCCATTACCCTGCCAGAAGCATTTTTATAGACCTTCTTTTATGCTCAAAAATAGGAGGCCTGGAGTAGTGCTGTGGTTTTGAGTGTCCCCTCAGAAACTTACACTGAAACTTCACACCCAATGAGGCCAGGTTAGGAGGTAAAGTCTAGTGCGAAGTTCTCAGGATGTGGGGTGGATCCCTCATGAATAAATTGATGCTATCTCCTGGGAAGGAGTAAGTTTTCACTAAGAAGTTCCTGTGAGGGAAGGTTTTTTTTCGGTTTTGTTTTTGAGAGATTTTTGTCATAGAGTATGTGCACTTGCTGGAAAGAGAGAAAGAGAGAAAGTGAGAAATCACACCCCAGGGTGAAGAGCCATGCTGCAATCCCTTCTTCTCCATTCTCCCCTTGGGATTTGTGGCACAAATTTTTACCTGGTGTAAATTTCAAGCCACCAGGTCCAGGACTCAAACCACAGTTGATCATGTGGGAGTCCAGCACCTTAACCACCATGCCACCCACTGGCCCTGAGGGTAGGCTGTTATAGAACTAGCCTGGTCTTCTTGCACCTCTCTCTTTACATGCTCTTGCTGGTTTTCTGATTTTTCTGCCATGGGGTAAAGCAGCACTTGGCCTTCACCAGAATCAAGCAAATGTCAGCACCAAGCTTTTGGTCTTTCCAGTCTATAGAACCATGAGCCAAACAGACTTTTCTTTTTAAAAACACAACTATGGAGTGCTTGTACTCACTGGAGACAGAAAGACAGAGAGAGAGGGAAAGTGAGAAATCACCTCCTGAGGGGAGTGACTATGCCACAACTCATTCTTCTCCAGTGTCTTCTCAGGATGGTGGGCACATATACACATATGTGGAATCCAGCCATCTTAATCTCCACACCACCTGCTGGCCCCAAATTCTTTTTCTTTATAAGTCACCTAGTCTCAGGTGTTCAGTTACAGCAATACTAAGTGGACTAAGTCAAGTGGTTCTCTGCTTTCCCCATGGTTGTGTGGACACTCACATGTAGAGACAACAAGATCCAGGTTTGAGATCTGATCTTAACTTGTCATCAACTGAACATAGGACTTTGCTATTACTCATGTTAAGTAGTATCATAACACTAGATTAACATAGGCAGATTTCTTCTCATATAATACCTAATTCTTTTTTTTCTGGAGAGGTTTATGCTATAGGGCGCATGCGCTCGCTAGAAAGAGAGAGAGACAGAGAGACAGAAAGCAAGAAATCACCACTCCAGGGGGTAGCTATGCTACAATCCCTTCTCCTCCATTCTCCTCTTTGGATCTTGGGCATGCAGGCACACACGCTCGGTGTGAGTTTAAGCCACCAGGTCCAGGACTCAAACTGTGGTCGACTACATGGGAGTCCAGCTACATAGCCATTATGCCAACTGCTCATCCCTTAATATTTTTTTTTGGGGGGGAATACCTAATTCTTTTATGTTTCATAATTTTCCCCTACAATGGATAGGAAGAAATTCCTGAAAAATATTGTTCTGGTATTTAAAACTAAGATCTGATGTGGGCATTTACCAAAAAAAAAAAAAAAAAAGAGAGAGAGAGAGAGAGAAGAAGAAGAAGAAAGTTTTTTATTCCAAAATTCAGGGCAGTTGATTTGATTGACATGCAATGCATTTATGCTTTGAAAATATGTAACACATGCTATAAATATTCACAATCATATCACAAGTTGTTCAACTCCTAAAGTTAACTAAGTACAACTAAACAAGTTTTTGTTAAAAAAAAAAAAAGATTCGCAATCATTAAATGTAAGTAAAAGATTGTATCTTCCAATAAGAGATAGGTAATTATGTAAGGTATTTGGAAAAAAATTCTAGGAGTTAAAACCCTATTTTAAATCCCAAATCCCTTAAACTACTTTCCATAAATCATTGTGTTCCCAGTTTCAATGCTGTACATATACACAGTTCTCTAGTTTTACAAATACCAATCTGTCCTAAGAGATTTTTTTCTGTCTTTGAAAACTCAACCTCAGAAACCTGAGAATAATTCCCATGTGCCAAAGTGGTGAGGACTGCTTGATTAAGAGAGATCTCAAGAGATGGCTGGTTTCTAAAAGCTGATTGAAAGCTTTGAGTTGAAAAATGTAAAAGCATGCAAGTCAAAGCGTGTTCCAACAGCTTTGTTTTACCAAAAGGTACTAACCAATTGCATCCAAGTTAGCTTTACAGAGCTTTAGGATGTTTCTCTTCTAGTGTGCTACATGTGTTTCTACGTGGAGTTGTCATAACACAGGGACATAGGTCAGTGTGCTCAGACTATCTAGGGCCACTTTAAAACATGAAGCTTTTATAGGATAGCTCATTTACTTGTTATTAGATGGTAACAAGTAAAGTTCTTTTAAAAAATTCATTATTTTTATTTACATTTTTAATACATTCAATCACAATATTTAGCTTATTTAGCTTACAAGATCATTTCAATATATGAACATTTCTCTCCAGTCGAGTTGATCAAAATATAACAACACTACCTCCCTGTTTCAATAATGCTGTCTTCGCATCTCTCCTCCAAATGTTTTTCCCTAGGTCCCACTCCTCCACACACACCACATCTGGCATCCACATCCACCTCTTGTGTTTGTACATCCTTTAGCCCGTCAGTTTCAGTTATAAGAGTGCGGACATTCGGTATATATTAAGTGGGGACATACAGTGTCTCTCCTTCATAGCCTGGCTTGCTTCACTCAGCAGTAAAGTTCTTTTAACATGAAAAAATATAAAAACATATCATAGAACAGAATGACAGCCTTATTTACATTTTTTTTTTTTTTTGCCAAAAGGCTTGTGAAGGGAAGGGGGGAAAATAAAAACAAAGAAAAATCACCCCCTCCCGCAAACATACACATACACAAAAGGGCAAAGCCATGCCATAATCCTCTCTCTTCTATCCCACCAGGATCCTGGGCACACAAGCAAACATGTCCAGCAAGTCCTTCAAGCCTCCAAGTCTTGGACTTGGAATGCATTTGGCCACATGGGATCTAGCTCCCTTAATCACAGCACCATGGGGCCAGCACTTGCCAGGGATTTTACACCATTCGTCTGTGTATAAGAATGAATAGATGTTACTCTGAAAAGTTCTTTACTGTGCTACACACAATCTAGTATATAGGTATTGGATACTATTTATTTCTTTGCCGAAAAATAAAGCCAAGATAGTTTTAGGTCCCTAGGGCACCCTGACTAAATAGTAAAGTGGCCATGACAATTGTTCAAAACCAGGAGGTCAAGACCCACTAAAAAGCTGTGAAATCAGTAAAGGAGTCATAATGTGTGTGTGTTTGTGTGTGTTGTGTTTAAGGCAATAGAATAGATAGCATTAGAGTATGTTGCACATGATAAGGACCATATTGTTTTGTAAAATATTTCAGTTGTATGTATTTCTTCTGGGTCTCACTCAAAAAAAATGTTTAAAGCTGGTTTTCTATGAGACATCTTTACTCTGACATTATAGATAGTGATGCCAGACAGGGGCTTGCCCTTTAACAAGAAATAGTTTGTTCTTAGAACAAGCTAGATTCCTAGACACTGATTTCAAGGGCTAGGAAATGTTAAATAGAAATTTACTATTTCACTGGGTATCATAATGAATCAAATTCCTAATCCAACCAAAACCAGAATCCATTCATATAGACAGGAGCTAGACATTCAAATGGGATAATGAAAATAGCTAACATGCAGCGTGATGGAACTGTGAGATGGATTTCATTTCTTTACTATTTGATATAAACTGAAGCTGATAAGGGGGGGGGAGCATGCACTTTGAAATTCGCAAGGCTTTGGTAAGGGGTTTGGAGAAGGCAACACCACACATAGCCCCCTTAACAGGCTTAGAATAGTTATTTTAGCACTTAGAAGAAATTATAGAGCTGTCTACTTCATCTGTCCTGCTAATGAAGTTGAGCCACATAAGAGCCCACAGTTCAGGAAAGAGCAGGAAATAAAACCAGCTCCTAACTGCCCACAAATCTGTTGTCCTGTCTGCTTTTCTCTCCTACTCTAGTTGGTATCTGGCTGATACAAATAGTCCTTGTTTCAGAGGGACTTCAAAAAGTTCATGACAAATGAAATGCTAGTATGACTATTTCGGCACAACATTTTTAAAATCCATGCAAAATTTTTTGTAATACTCATTTTCCATGAATTTTGGGACTACTCCTTTTACTTAAGAATAAGCAGAGAAGACAAACCCCAAAGACAACCTTAAACAATTTGATGATTCTGTTTAAGACTGCCTTGGGTGAGAAATGTGTTCTTCAGTTCCTGAATCCTTGGAAGGAAAAATCATACCATTACTGGGCTTAGGATGAAAGAGGTCTTAGAGAACACACAATCTTTCTCTTTTTAGACTTGGGAAATAGAAGTTCTTAAAAGAAAGACTGAATTAATGTGGGTCACACAGCACTCATGTGAAGACAGAAGACTCAAGTTCTATTAGCCTAATTCTCAGTCTCTGTATTTTCCCATAATAGCATTTTATTTCTTCTCCATAAAGATAGATGAAAACAAAACAAACAAAAAACCCTCCAAACTCCCCAAACTAGCATTGAGCCAAAAGAGAATTTCCAGTATTGATAGATGTTCCTCTGTCAATATCTAACTGGCTGTCATCAGGAAGGAGATCTGACTGTATGAATGTTTATTCCACAGCAGCACAAATGCTCTCGAGAGGATAAATTGCCATCCATTTCCTAAACATAGTTTATTTCCCATCCAATCCTTACTTCCTAATGTACTTCTGGGAGAATTGTATCAAATAGATATTTGGTGTAAAATCAGTTCTTGAACACTGGATTGAGTTCTCCTTTAATAGCATTTTACTTTTGAGTTCTTGGATGCTTGAGGCTTAGAAGAATTCTTCAGAAAAGTATTCTCAGAAGACACAAGAGATCTATATTGATGGGTGATGTTATTACTAGCAGTTCTAACAGGCAAAGAGGATAAAATAAAAAGTTGGCACACTGGACTTCTCATCTTCTGTTAGGATGACTTCAGACATCGTGATAACTTTTATGGCTTAATGAACCCATGCTCCGACTAAAGATCATGAAAAGCCAACTTCCTTAATGGGTTTTGTAAAGCCCATCAGACAGAACCCCCTGACATGCAGAAATTTAATGATGAAACTAATGGAGACATTATTGATGAAAATGCCTATCTTCTGAGTAGAAAGTCCAACATACACAGTTATCCCTTTCCAGAAAACTTGAATAGTTTTACAGAAGGCGCCTTTTTTTTTTTTTTTTTTAAAGAGAGATTTTACCTATAGGGTGCCTGCACTCACCAGAGAGAGAGAGAGAGAGAGTGAGAAATTACTCCCCAGCATGGGTGGTCGTGCTGCAATCCCTTCTCCTCTATTCTCTAGGGATTTGGGGCATGAAAGCACACATACCCAGCCTGAGCTTCAAGCCTGTCAGTCTGGGACTCAAATCATAGTCCACCATGTGGGAGTCCAGCGATGTAGCCACTACACCATCTGCTGGTCCCAAGGCTTTATTTTTTAAAATGTTTGTTGAATTGAAGCAGTGACCTGCTTTCAAATCCCAGCTCTGCCACTTTTCTAGGAACATATTTTTGAGGCGGAATAGGAAAATAATTTTCTCAACTCCCCACCCCCCATTATAAACTGTGGATAGTACTGTCCTTCTTCCTTTTATTAAAATACTTTAAGCAGGTACTCTACATAGTGATATTAAATGTATGAGATATAAGAATATCCATGGAAACAATTTTTTCATTCATGCTCTGTCCCATAGCCATTCAATGCTTTTCCTTGGTACAACCCTGACTACCTAATCCATTAATTCCCTTCTGGAAGTATTCTGTGCAATGTGTAAACAATCATTTGTACACATATTTTAAAATTATCTCGGAGTACCTTACTTTAGGGTTGTCATTAGGCACTTTAGGGTTGTCATTAGGCACATAGGTAATTTTTGTAAAGCATGATCATAGCATTAGCAAGTTTTCAAAGCACTTTGAACCACCATTGATGAAACATAAGGTTCACTGATTCCAGAAGCAGTAGCCAGGAGGATGCCATCACCCACTGAGGAGGAAGAACATCTGACACATCACTCCGCTGATACACTGATGGTACTGATTATGCCTGCCTTCTGTTTCTTTTCCTTCTGCTGCCAGCATATCACAAATGATATTTCACAGCAGTCAAGTTCTACCCTTTTCTGTAGGAAGCTTCCATGATGGAAAGACTCCATCAGGCTACACGAAGTTGGGGACAGAAAACTGACTAGGTCTTCATATCAAAGAAAATGGTTACGGTGGAACCTTCAGTAAATTTTGACAGCCAAAATGGACATTGTACTTAAGATTCTATTTAAGTGAAGAGTCACCATTGAATTCAACTTAAACACAAAACCTCTGAAGACATGCAAAGATAATATGACAACCTTAAAACTATTGCCAGTTGAAATTACAAGGTCTCTATGTATAGATAGCATTATTTTTCCTGAATTTCAGCCCTCCTTATGTTCATGCCCTTTGATATGTGATTATTCAGTTTTCTTCCATAGAGGTGGACTATACTTCACCACCTCCTTGATTCTGGCCCTGATAGAATGACATGCTTTGGCCAAAAGAATGTGGGTGAATAGGACCATGATACAGTTTTGAATTCAGGCCTTAATAGCTGCTGAATGTTTCTATTCACCCATCTGTGCTTTCTACCACTATCACAAAAGGATCTACCCTTCATAATCCAGTGGTCCAAAGCCACACGGAGGATCAGAACTAAATCCTAGTTAGAAGATGGCTAGATCAGTTAAGCCTAAGCCAATCCACGGTCATTAATGGAAATATATGATAATTTCAGTCAGTGATGTTTGATGTGTTCTATTACCCAGTTTACCATGGTTATAGTTGATTTGTATACCCTTATAAATCATCGTGTTTCTAAAATAGAAGGGATTTTTCTATGGTACCATAATGACAGGAATCTACATTTTGTGACATTGTATTAAGCCTAATTCAACAGCTTATTTTTAGATGAGGACTTTTCTGGGTATAGAGAGGTCAAAATTCTTGCCCAATATTATACAACTAAGTAGTAGGATATATACAATAAAATATTCCTCTCTTACAAGCTAGGGTACTATGACCTTAAAAGAAGAGTTTCTCTATCTTGTTACTATGGACATTTTGGGACTTTCTACCTATTAAATACTATTAGTATGCCCTCCCTACCCCCAATCTGTAAAAATCCAAAAATGTCTTTGGACATTGCCAAATGTCCCAAGAGGAGCAAAACTGTCCAGGTGAGAACCAATGAACAGTCACAATACTTTTGACTAGATATTTTTTAGTTGAGGGAACCTAATTATTCAAAGAATGTAGACTGGCTAATATACAAGTTGATATCTTTCTTATGTAAGTTTTGTCACAAATATTCTAGACACTGGAAGCCAATTATTAATCATCAAAGATCAAAAGGGAACTCAAATTAACCACCCTCTTCAACCAGAGAGTGGGACACGAGGACATTCTTTGTAGTTAAAATGCTTGAAAGAAGCAAAATTCTAGATGTTCTTTCTCATGGATCTACTCTACTCTCCTGGTTTCCTAGTTCTCTTTACCCTTTTACTGATTACAGCTCAGAAAAAGTCTGCCAAGGCCTGTTCAGGGAGTGAGAAAATCCCTTTCTTTGCTAGGATTTTCCTGCTTCTTGACAAAGATTCAAAAGCTTTCTTGTGTTCCTCACTAGGGAATATCTGAACACATTGATTTCCACAAAGTTGAGGAGCACTTTCCCCACCACAGTCTACCTCACTGGCTTATCATCTACATTTCTTATCCTGTTAGCCATTGACATCCTTTCGTAACAGTGTTTTTCTACCTGGATGCCCGTTAGAATCTCTGGGAGAGCTTCTTACAGCACACAGAACCTTAGCCTCATACCAAGTCATTTAAACCTATGTGTCAACAAGGCACTATTTAAATAGTATCTAGTGTGCCGATACGTTTAGGAACAGTAGTTCTTGGGACCAGCAGATAGTGTAAGGCTTACATTGCTAGACTCTCATATAATCAACTGTGGTTCAACTCTTGGACCCAGTGGCTTACAACTCAGGCCAGGTGTGTGTGTGCATGGATGCCTAAGATCCCAAGAGGAGAAGATATTGCAGCATGGCCATCTCCCTGGGGAGAGATTCTCACTTTCTATCTCACGCATGTGCCCTATAGCAAAAATCTCTCTTAAAAAAAAAAAGAAAAAAAAGGAAATAGTTCTCAATCTTATGTCACAGGATGTCACATTTGTGCTCAGAATCAACCTTCAGTTACATAAAGAACAGCACTCCAAAACCATACTGTCCACTATAAGGGCTCTTCACAATCTATGGCCAGCTACCTCTCTATCCTCATCTCTAATGCTCCCTGACAGGTTGGCCTCCTTGCTGCTCCTAACCCATTGCAAGTAAGACCTTTCTTTTTATGTATCCTCCTCCTGGAATACTCTTCCCCAGATACATACGTGGTTCATAACCTGACTTCCTCTAGATGTCTCCTCATGTATCACATCCCCAAAGCCATTTTATCTGACCTCCCTATAGAAAATAATGTCTGTTATTCTCCCCTCAAGTTCTTTTGTTGTTGTTTTTGTTTTTAGAGAGATAGATTTTTGTTTTAGGGCACCAGTGCTTATTGGAGAGACAGAGGCAGAAAGTAAAAAATGACGCCCCCTCCCTCCAGGGGAGATGGCCATGCTGCAATCCCTTATCCTCCATTATCCTCCTAGAATCTTGGGCGCACGTGCGCTCACACATGCAAGCATGCACACACACAAACACACACACACACACACACACACACACACGCGAACCATTACGGTGAGTTTCAAGCTTCTGGGTCCAGGATTTGAACCATGGTTAGCCATGTATGAGTTCATCATCTTAACTAACATGCCACTTTGCAGGCCCCATTTACTGCGTATTTTTTAATCACTTACTAAAACCCGGCTTAGATATAGCTGGAAATTTGCTCATTATCTCCCTTCTTGTGAAGCAGGGACTGGGCATGCTTTGGTCCAGTACAGTGTACCCAGCACGACTACCAGAGCCTAGAACCCAGAGGGCACTCAAAAAATATCTTATAAAACCAGAAACACCTATTGTAGGCACTGAATTAGGTGCTTCATAACACTATTACCTCATATCATCCTCAGGGTAGCTCATTATTTTTAATTAAGAAACTTGAGAATAAGAAAAGAAAAACACACAGGGTCAAACATATAATAAGTTCTAAGACCTGCAGCTAAATGATGGCCCAGCAGTAAAACATGACTGTCTAAGAGGCTGACCCACATGGGAAGCTGCCTGGTTTGTGTCTAGAAACTTCCCTGAATTTACAGTGTTCACTTGCGTCCATGATCCAGGTGGCTGGGGCTGGGGATGGATTGCAGTAGCAAGACCCTTTGAGATGCTGTTTCTCACTCATTCATTCCTCATGGAAGAAAGAAAGAAAATGTTTTTAGAAGTTCCAAGACCATAAGTAGAACCCAGGATTTTTTCAACTTAAAACTCATTTTCTCCCTCACATAGTAACCCAGGTTGGGTTTAGACAGCTTGATGCAATTTAGTCTTTGTCCTTAGGTCCCCTTTTTGGACAGTGTCACAGAGAAAACTCAGGGAGGTGGAAAATGTGGGTTTGTGATGGCTGTGAGCTAGCTCGGGGGTGATAAAGCATAATATTGAACTTCTGAACTTCTTTGGCCCTAATTTTCTTGCTTACAAAATGATAATTTTGAGCAATATATAAATACGTTTTGGAGAGATTTTTACTATAGGGCACATGTGCTCACTGGAGAAACAGAGACAGAAAATGAGAAATCACCTCCCCAGGGGGTATGGCCATGCCACAATCTCTTCTCCTTTATTCTCCTCTTGGGATTTTTGGGCATGCATGCACATGTGCCAGCGTGAAGTTTAAGCCACTGGGCCTGGGGCTTGAACCTTTGCCAACTACATGGGAATCTAGAGACATAACCATTATACCATCTGCTGGTCCCAAGCAATATCTTTTTTTTTTTTTTTTTTTTTTTGAGTGGTTTTTGCCATAGGGAGCTTGTGCTCACCAGAGAGACAGAAAGCAAGAAATCACCCCCAGGGGGTATGGCCATGCTGCAATCCCTTCTCCTCTATTCCTCTCTTGGGATCTTGGGCATGCACGGACAAGCGCCCAGTGTGAATTTAAGACACTGGGTCCGGGACTTGAACCACCGTCAACTACATGGGAGTCCAGTGACATAGCCATTACGCCAACTGCTGGTTCCCACCAAGCAATATCATTTTAATGAACCCTCAAGGACTTAAGAATTCTACTGGAGACAAAACTCGATTTGTTCTCCATGGCCAAAGACAATAGAGTCAAAGGGAGGATTACATAGATATGTACGCATGGCAACATGAAGATTCCCTTTCTAACAAATACAGCTTCCTAAAGGTGACCAGGCTTCTGCAAGTTTCCATATTATCTGTAAGGATAATATTCTTCAGGAATACTCTGTAGAGATTTTATCCTTGCACTAGAGGTTGAACTTGAAAACTTTTGAATGTCTGACTTTGTGATTTTCACTTTGTATTAAATACTATGTTTGTTAATTTCTGCCTAGTTATTCTCTTATTACTCTCTGCTTTGCTGTTTTAGCTCAGAGAAAAAAAGCCAGCTGCCAATATGCACCAGCAGTATGATGCTCCATGACGCTGAGGCCACATGGGAAGGCCCCAGGTCCACACCCCAAGGTCTCCATATGTATGTAAGACATATGGGTGCATGCCAGTGACTCTGGTAATGACAGGGGTTGATGGCAGCATGAGGAGCCTACTGGTTGCTTATCCTTCTCTCTCTTCCTGGAAATGAATGGAAAAACTGTGAAAAGAGAGCCAGAGAAAGAGAAATTGCCTGCCTCCATCTTGACATAAGAACTGATATTGGGGAGCCAGCAGGTGATGTGGTATTTAAGGAGCTATATCCCCACATGCCTATGGTTTGAGTCCCAGATCTGACAACTTGAAATTTATACTGGGTACCCATATATGCATGCTCACTGCAGGAGAAGAATGGATTAGGGATTGTGGTGAGGCCATGCCCTCTGCGGGGTGATTTCTCACTTTCTCTCTCACTCTCTCTTTCTTGCAGGTGCCTTATGGCAAAAACCTTACTTTTTTTTTTTTCTTAAAAGATCTGATATTGGGTCTTGGTGATAATAAAGAAGCCAGCCACACCATGTTCGGTCACTGCAGGGAAGGGTTTACCACAATGCTCTGTCCCTCTCTACTCATCCTGTGTTAGTCACATCCCCACACAAGGGAGGGGATGTTGACACCCAGTCAGCACTCAGGTGTTCCAAACAGCAAACCGACAAACTGGATCCCAACTTGGTTTTATTATCCCTGTAGAGAGAATGTGCTGTTGAAGCGCCTCATGGAAAATAATGTAAGGTGGTGGTGGGGAGATTCCAAGTTATTTATTTACAAGTGAGAGCTTGGCCTTCAAATAGCTTTTAGAGGAAGCTTGTCACTAAAGACTCCACTGCATTTTCTATTTCAAGACTTAATTCTCTTAAGGGCTTAAATGTTTTTCCTGTTGCTACTATTTCCAGAAATAACCAAAATACCAACAAAGTGTTGTCAATGGACCAGTGATCAGATAGCAGCCTGCATTATCAAGTGACAGATGAGGAGGCCCTGCTATTAAGTCCAAAACAAAATGCAGAAACCCTGCAAGCTTTTCTTTGGAATCAGCATGACTAAGTGGACCTTTCATTTCTTTATAATGCATGCCCTTGCTATAATTTTACCTCAAATTGTTACTCTTTAGGCTAGAGTTTATGACCTCTTCAAGTCTATTCAAAAGAGGTGAAATTTAAATGACATTATCTTCTATTCTCTATAAATGCTGTTAGAAGCAAACTATAGCTTTGAATAATTATTTTCCAAAGGCGAAATTGCTGTCAACACTATTTATGAAATATTACTTATGTTAGGCTCAGCAGGGTTAAGTAGACACAAATGAGAAGACTGTGCACCTGCTCCTAAGGGACAGAAGTAGAGAGTATATGTGGTAATTACCCCCAAAGAAGTCTTGTTGGTGCAATTCAGATCAGAAGTTGGAGCTGAGTATCAAAAATCTAAGTCTTGGGGAACCAGCAGTTAGCGTAATGGCTATGTCGCTGGACTCCCACGTAGTCGACCGCGGTTGGCGTGCCGGACCCGGTGACTTAAAACTCATGCCGGGCGCGTGTGCGTACGTGCCCAAGATCCCGAGAGGAGAATGGAGGAGAAGGGATTGCGGCGTGACCATCCCCCCTGGGGGGTGATTTCTCGCTTTTTGTCTCTCTGTCTCTCTCTGTCTGTCTGGCGAGTGCACACGCCCTATAGCAAAAATCTCTCAGAAAAAAAAAAATCTAAGTCTTGCATCAAATCCTCAACCTTCCTTTCCTATTACTCCCTATAATCCTGATTTAAAAAAATAAAAACGTCCACTGTCTGGTGGTTAAAGCAGCTCTATCCCACATGACCAGTCACATGGTCTGAGTCTCAAACCTGGCAGATTGAGAAGCATACTGAATGTGTGTGCCGGCCCAAACCTGCTAAAGGAGAAAGAGATGGAAGAAAAGGGATTGTGGAATGACCATGCCCCATGAGAGGTACTTTCTTGCTTTCCCTCTCTCTCTCCTCTCCCCTCTCCCCTCTCTCTGGCAAATGCATACACCCTCTGGTAAACAAACAAAATTTTTAAAAAGGAAATTAAGTCACATGTCAAAGTGTCTCAACACACTTATGTAGCAACCATTTCTTTCTCTGTATGTATTAGTTTTCCTTTCTGCTACAACAAATAACCACACACTTAGTGGCTTGACACAACACAAACTTATTACAGTCCATAGATCAGACAACAGTATGAATCTCACCAGGGCAAAACCAAATTGCCCTCTGTACTGTGTTCCATTCTGAAGATTCTAGGAAAAACAGGACAAAACAAACTTGCTTTCTTATTCTTTCTGGTTATAGGGAGAATTCCGATCCCTTCAATGTAGGACTGAGACACCTCATTGCTGTCAATTGAGAGCCACTCCTAGCTTCTGGAGGTCACCTACGTGACTTGGCTTGTGACTCTACATGCAAAGCCGGCAAAGATGGTCGATCTGTTATAACCTGAGTCATGAGAGTAATACAGAAGATACTTGAACTGGATTAGAGGGCCTTCTGGAGGAGAGATTTTTAGATAGGGAGACTTCAGTAAACAAGTAGTGGCAGTAAAAGCCCTTAGTTTACTTGAGCTAGTCAAATAGTTCTTGTGGAAACTCTAGGTTTCTTGGGGTTCAGGTATGTCTCAGGCTAATTTCAGATCTGTCTTTAAGTCTAGGCTGAAGTAAAATAAAAACAGGATAAATACGTGAGTTTATAAAAAACCTTTCTGCTAAATTTGAGAAACAACCAATTTTTTAGGCCAAGCATATAAGAGATTACCACAAGAAAGAGATAAAAACATTATTTCTGAAAAATGAAAGCTTCCATCAAAATATTTCCAATGACTTTGGAAATTTGTTGGTAGGGAGAACTGTATGAACTATATTTGAATCTGAAGCTAATTTCATTCATTTTATTGTTTTGATCAGAAAAATTCTGAAATATTCAGTGGATGTTTTACTATTATTTAAAATAGTAATTAGGCTTTTGAAAACTCTGATTACAAAACATAGTGCATTTATATGTATATATATACACACACAAGGATTAAATATATAGGGACCCTATATATTTTATACACACACGCACAAATAAATGAGGCATCTTTAAGAAGCTCATGGAAAATGTATATTATGAAAAAGCTATGCATGGGTTTCAATTTTTTCCCAAAATAAGCTCATACTTTAATTCCATTTTTTCATAGACTAAGAAATATCCTAAACATGTATATGTATATATGCATATGTGTATATACATAGACACACATTTATTGTATGTATGTGTGTATATACATATACACACACACATTCATTTTAAGATGATGAGACTGATGCAAACCTTTCCATTGATTCAGATAAGATTAAAGTATAATGTATTAGTAGGTCTTAGCCCTTTAATTTTCTATTTTTATCTATTTTCCATAAAAACTAAAGAAATAAAGATGAATATCCTATGAAGCTCCTATTGACCACTGAGCAAAAACCACAGTTCCTACTCCTTCATGGGCTAAGGCCTTAGACTCCCAGATAAGGATTCATAAACTGTCAACAGGAGACGCCTTAGAAATCATAGTTGGACTCATTTGTTCTCTGTGGTAGTACACGGCTCTCCTCCATTCCTATCTCCCATCCTTTATTCTACCCTAAGGAGGACAACTGTCACTGACTGGTGAGCCCCAACACATTCAATTAGGCTATGTTTTCCAGAGTATAGAGCTTTGAGAAAGATACATTTAAAAATTTTTTTGGTTGATGTCCCTTTGAGTGTCATCTTTCATAAAGTTGGAGTGACAAGCTAGTTAGTTGAGAATGGTATGCCCAGCTCTGCTAACTTGTTCTCCTATGGCAAGATTAGAAGGCTGTACTCTAGCTTTGAAGCTATTCAGATCTGAAAGGACTTAGGAGCTGGGATAGTCTAGACACTGGAAAATACTTTGTCATTCTTCTCTGGGTCTTCTCTGGGATTTTTTTTTCAACAGGAAGTTGTGCTCTTCTTAGAAGAATTATTTTGGAAAGACCATTCTTTGACATTAGAGTGATAAGATTTAGGAATAATGTGAATCTGGGGGATGGTCACCAGTGGGCTCCTTAGACACGCCTTACCTCCCAGCTTGGCCAGTGTTCAGTTGAGTATTAGGATTCTCCAGAGAAGCACAACAGTGTAATAGATCCCCTAATGGGTCTACATATGACTACTTATTTTTCAGGGCATGTTGGGAGTTGAACCTCGTTATAGATCTAGAAGCAGAGAGGTACTGTGGGTGGGTCCTAAGAAAAATCAGCAAAGTCTTACATGGCAACTGCCTTGGGGGAGACTATTACAGTTTTTTTAAGCAATGCTGAGTTCATTTGCGTATACAGAAATAGATCTGTATTGCTGAGAGTGGGGCCCTTTCTGTGGGGGGTGGGGAGACTAATTCAGCTAGGGATAGAAAAACTTCCTCCACTGGTAAAGATGACTCATCAGAATTTTGGAGGTTCAATGTCTCCAGCTTCATCAGGGTCCTATCACTCGACCATCTCGAGTTATAGGATTCTGTTCTCTCCCAGTCAATGCTATCACTTAACAGTAGATGCCCTGTCAGGCTGGGAGTTCAACTTATACTGTAATTTAACCAGTTGCAAGATGAGGGTCTGTATTCGATTTTCAGCAACTTTAGTCCTGTGGTTACAAGACATAAAGTCTCCCCTTCAGGGTACACATAGAAGCTCTGAGGTCATTTATATATTGCTTGACTTGGAAATCCTTTGCTGAGCTTGTTCTTTTCATTTACCACTTTATCCAGGGACATTAGCAGTGACCAACGCATGTCATAATATTCATTCATTTTCCTTTTTTTTTTAAAGAGGTTTTTAACTATTGGACACATGTGCTTTCCAGAGACAGACAGACAGACAGAAAGAAAGAAATAAATCACCCCCCAGGGGGTATGGCCACACTGCAATCCCTTCTCCATTCTCCTCTAGGGATCATGGACACACATGCACACATCCCCAGCATCAGTTTAAGCCACTGGGTCCAGGACTCGAACTATGGTTGACTACATGGGAGTCCAGTGACATAACCATTATGCCAACTGCTGGCCCCAATATTCATTCATTTTTTAAAAATGTTCAAAAATATAATACAGAGTTACCTAGTTCCTTGCTTCTTTTACGTGATCAACTAAGAGTATCCAGTGTAATTATTTGCCTATCTCTGTACATAGTTCAAGCCATGGACTACTCTTTACCAGTGGACAGAGAGTCCCTGACATTTTTAATCAGATTCGAGAGCCCATTCTAGAAATTCCAGAACACATTTTCTTTTTCTTTTCTTTTTTCGCTATAGGGCACGTGCGCTCGCCAGACAGACAGAGACATAGAGACAGAAAGTGAGAAATCACCCCCCGAGGGGATGGTCACACCGCAATCCTTTCTCCTCCATTCTCCTCTCGGGATCTCGGGCACGCATGCACACGCGCCCGGCATGAGTTTTAAGCCACCGGGTCCGGGACGCAAACCGCGGTCGACTACATGGGAGTCCAGTGACATAGCCATTACGCTAACTGCTGGTTCCCCAGAACACATTTTCTTAAATGGGACTAGGATTCAGAAAATTCATCCTTAAAATTTTATTCATCTAGAATGACTCTCAGTACCAAAATCTGTAGTAGCCAAGGTTCACCAGAGAAATAAGAGCATTATCATATCTCCCTTGATTTTATTTTGCCCTTCATTTTTATAGACATGGAAACTGAGATTTAGAGATGGAAATTCCCTTAGTGATGGTTACCTTTCTGACTCAAGGCAGACCAGGTTATAAGGCTCAGACAGACATTATACACTATTCTTCTCATAGTACACTGTTGAAGAAATAATTGAATACACTTTCATTACTTTGGTAGTCTAATAAATAGGTAATTCTGTTTAAGGAACAGACAATTCAGCAAGTCAAACAACCCAATGCACTGATGTTGCTGCTCATTCTTGCAACCAAAGTATCTTTTGAAGGTGCCTAACCAGTGGGGAGATCTCTCTTCCTTGTGCTTTCAAGAACCTAGCACTGTACCAATCTTCAATCTAAGAGACTGTCCATCACACTGTTAACACACTTGAAAGCCTTCTCAAAAAGATGCAGAATTAAAGTGGCTGCTGAGCAGGTTAGCTAAGCAGAATAAACCTGGGAGGGGAGGTATAGTATCTTTTTGCCCTTTCTTCACAAAACTGAAAGGAGAAAGCTTCAGCAACACAGTAAAAATAATACCCATTTCAAAAATACCATTTTGATGCAAAAGTGCTATAAAATAATCAAAAATAAAAAATGGCCAATGTTTATCAAAGTAATTACTAAGAGAAAATGTGAGCTTCAAAATCCCTCTAGAGTCTTCAGCTGGCTGCCTAAACCAAGAATGAAGAGAGGCTACTGTAAAGTCTTGAAACTCCTGCTAAATGCTCATCAAGTGTGTTATGCAAACTTTTGTCCGCCACAGATGCCCTCTTATAACCAAGGCTTTAGGCTGTATTTTCCAGAGCCCCCAGAGTTAATGATTTTACTTTGATGAAGTAGAAAGGTCACAGAGTTCAGGGCTCCAAAAGACAAGAATGCCTCAATTGATCCCATCGGACCACAGGGTCTTTGTACAAGCACATCTCTCCTCCTAAATGCTTGCATGGCTGGCTTCTCCTACCATTCTAACCTCAACTTACAAGTAACTCTAAAGAGATGATCACAACTTCTTTGTGGAAGTAACCTCTCTTCATGCCCCACCTATTCACCACCCTGTGATCTCTTTTATTTTCTTCATAGTATAGTACAACACTCTGTGGGGATCTGGGATTGAACACATTATTGAGCACAAGCTACTAACCTTACTGAGTTTCCTCATCTGCAATAGAGTCACATTCCCTACCGCATAGGGTTCTTGTGAGAATTTGATCACAGTACGTGTCGAACACTTTAACCTGATGCTAACATATATGGAGCACTCAGAAATCTTAGCCATACTGCCAAAATCTAAAATGTCTTTTTAATTTACTGTATTTCTTCATTTTAAAAGATAGATTTATTTATTTTCACATGAATTTTCCCAGAGAAAGAGAGAGAGAGTGTGTGTTAGAAAGCATGCTGCCAGGTCCAGGACTCGAACTGCAGTTGGCCATGTGGGAATTCCAGCACCTTAACCACCATGTCTCCTGTTAGCCCCTAATTTACTATATTTATTACTTTTTTCATTTACTGTATTTATTTCTCCAGGCCACCACCCTGTCATCTACAGTGGGGAAGATGGGACCTGACTATCTTTTATAATAGATACCCTGTACCTACAACAGTGTCTGGCACATCATAGATACTCAAAGGATTTGCAGAATGAATCAATAACTGGGATTAAATCTCAGAGTAGCCTGTTTTGTCATCTGTAAAAGAAAAATCAAAGACTCCAACCCATATGGGCATGAAGTGTATGTGTGTGTGTGTGTGTGTGTGTGTGTGTGTGTGTGTGTGTAAGTATATATCCCTATTTTTTCAGCTGGGATACATGTACCCTGGGGAACAATTTGGAATACTAGGAGTATGTAAAGTTAAATAAAGCACAAAGCATAACTCAGAGGTTGGATTTGCCACAAGATTCAGGGGAAAAATAGTCTTAACAATAGTTTGTTCACAATAGAATATGTTTTATTATTAATTTGTATTTTATTCCTCCTCTTACAGTTAAAGGAAGGCACTCTGGTGTCTTATCCCCTTACCACAGGGGTATGCATGTGCTTTGGTCAAAGTGGCAGGCTGAGGAGATTGCACTGACTCTAAGGGATCAGAGGAGAAAAGAAGGATTCTGTGCCTCAGGGGAAAGAGAGGACAGATTCAAAGAAAAGTTCCCTCCAGTATGGCAGGGTTTTTTCACAGTGAGGTGAAGAACATAGAAGGACAGGGGCTCATAAGGAGAAACTGACACAAGACAGACTCTCCGAGGTGGAAATAAAAGATTCTAAGAGCTTTATACAGCTCTAAGGAGCAAAGAACCCCAATAAAGACAAAATTTTCCCCAGCCAGGCAACTAGATACTCAGAAGAGTTTAATACTGAGTTAGACAAATCAATTTGTCATTTCCTACGTACAAAGCTGAAGAAAACTTACTCTTCCTACATCACCTTATAAGGCTTAGTTAAATCCTTGCACAGTAGCAAAATACTGCCTCTTCCCATGCTAGTCTGCTTTTTCTTTTTTAATATGAGTATGTGTATAAGGAAGAACATGTGCAAGCCCAAGGACTTACGCTGTGACTGACTGGAAATGCGCATTCATGTTCAAGGAAGCCAGTGCCCTTAGCATCAGCAGCATCTCGTACTGAACAGATCAAGCCACCTCCATGAGAGCAGATGGAACTCTCACCAGTGGTGGCAACAGACTGACAGTATTCCACAAGGGTGGCCACTTGGGATTTGTTGATATGCATAACTAGCTAAACCATGTGTTTTCATTGCATGAAAAACACTTTACGTAAACTTCTCACGAAAAGTTACATCCTGGGGCCTGGTGGTGGTACTACAGTAGCACAACTGGACCCACATGGGAAAGGTCCAGGGACCTCCCTGAGCATGTCAAGCGTGCAAGCACATGCCTATCATCTTGGCTGGCTGAGACTGAAGGGTGGATTATGGTGTGAAGATCCCATCGGACATGTCTGTCTCTTACATTAAATAAATACTTTTTAATCTTTAAAAAAAAAAAGGAACAGATGCAATGCTCTGCAAGGCAGATCCACACAGGCAAGTCGCCTGTTTATGTCCAGAGACCCTCTTGAGCACAACAGGCATCCATGTGCTGTGGTCCAGGGCTGGCTGATAACGGGAGTGAATCGTGATAGCAGAATCCTCTTAGAGGTGAACACATGCTCACTTGCTCTTTCTCATAGAATAAATAAACTTATAAAAATAATAAACTTTTGGGACCAGCAGGTGGCATGCTGATTAAGGTGCTGGACTCCCACATGTCTGAGCTTGGTTCTAGTCCTAGATATGGAAGCATGAAAATTCACACTGGAAGTATGTGTGTGCGCCCAAAATCCCATGAGGAAAAAGGCGGAGAAGGGATTGCAATATGGCCATCCCACTTAGGGTGTGATTTCTCACTTTCCCTCTCACTGTTTCTCTCAGTCTCGCTCTTCTCTAGTGAGTGCATATGCCATATGGCAAAAACTTAAAAAAAAAAAAATCTTAAAAAATTATAGCATTCTTGGCAAAACAAGGCCTCTATCCTTCACCATTGTTATTTGCTGAAGAATTCTTTTGATGAGTATTTCCCTGGAGCAAGAACAGAGGTCAACTAGAATAGAAAAAAACCCTTTTGATCTGCCAATAATACCAAGCACCCTTGAAAACACACACACATTGGTCAGAGCCTGAAAATGTGATAGACCCCTTGTGGACAGCATTTGAGGACATCTCTCCTCAGTGACAGCTGTGGTTTGCATGTGTCCCCTCCAGGACTCATGTGCTGCCAGTGCGATGGTATTAAGAGGTAGAGTCTTTCACAGGTGATCAGGACATGGGATTATAAAGCTGTTATCACTGGGGCTTCATGTGGTATTCTGCCTCTCGCCCTTCTGGCTTTCTCCATGTGAGGACACTGCTTTCCTCCCCTCTGGAGGATTGCCCTCACTAGACAGCTGAACCTGTTGGTAGCTTAGTCGTACTTTCTGGAGGCTGGAAGGTCTAAGAAAATAAATGTTCTGTAGAGTTTACTTCCTCCTTCCATGAGTGAGCAAATGAATGAGAGGGAGGCTGCAGCCCCAACAGTGTCCTGAAGCTATGAGCCACCCCAGCTTCAGTTATCCCCGGGTCATAGGCACATACAGGCCCACTATACTCGGGTGTCTCCAGACATGAGGCTTGAAACTTCCTGTATGGGTGAGCCTCACAGAGCACAGTGTTTTATTGCTGTGCCACCATCCAGCCCCCAATTTCTGTTCTTTATAAAGTACCCTACCTCAGGTTTTCTATTATAGCAAAACAAAGACAGTGAAGAGGTCTCTAATACAATAACTTAAAAAAATTATTCTAGCATGTACCTACGTAATTATGTGATTTTAGGATCTCAACAGACTTCATGTAAGACATAGAACAGAAATTGCCTCAACATTGACTTTTATATTGCGTGATGTTTTCGTTTGGCTTAATTATCCCAAAATGGATAGATTCAGTTTATTAACTTCTCCCCCATTAACCTGGAAAAAGCATAAAACTATGTTTTTTTCTAATGGAAAACTCAAAATATTTCAATATGAAAGCAAAATCTATTGAAGACTAGAACACAAAACCTGTGTGAACCTGAAACTTGGAAGAGACGTCTTGCTATACACTTGATAGGCCTCTGCTGGCTACTTCGTCTCCAGCAATATTTGTTCTCTTATTCAATTTTATGAATATGTTAGAAAAAAAAAAACACTGTACACACAGGGGAGAAAACTTTTAAATGTAAAGACTAAATGTTTAAAAAGTTTAAGGTACTTTCATTACACAAAATCATTCAGAGCAAGTCCTTGGGTTGTCTCTGGCCTACAGCATGGACTCTTATTTTCACTGTATAGCAGGGCTTTTAGTGGTGTACAGACCAGCAATGCTGGTTGGTAAAATACTAAAACATCCACATGCACAGTGCTTGGTAAATAACTGCCACCTCAAGCTCCCCCACGGTTACTCTTTAGAGCCATAGGATATCACCTGATTCGGCAACGCCCAAAACGAGGACCCTCCAGAATCTATTGTGATTAGATAGTGCCTAGGCCATAAAGGTTGCCAACCATCATGAATATTTCCCTTACAGTGTATCCTCTCTTATCCTCTTCCTTCTTCTCTGAGAGCAACTTCAAGCCTCTTTTCAGATAGATTGCCCACCATGTGTACAGTATTCAGAACTGGTTGAGGGACAGATGGAGAATAGAAATGTGACTTGGCTGTCCC
>NW_006160078.1:857307-905047 GCF_000334495.1 Tupaia belangeri chinensis | reverse complement strand
TATTATTATTATTATTGTCATTATTATTATTTCAGAGAATATTTTTTGCTATAGGGTGCATGCATTCACTAGAGACAGACAAAGTAAGAAATCACCTCCCAAGAGGGTTGACCACGCCGTCTTCCCTTCTATTCTCCTATCAGCATTTTGGGTACACACACACATACCCTCGGCTTGAATTTCTAAGCACCAGGTCCAGAACTGGAACCACAGTCAGCCATATGGGAGTCAGCACCTTAACCACGATGCCACTTGCTGGCCCCTAGAAGTTCAAGCTTTTAGTGACTTTCTCTCCCAAGTGAGGAGGATATAGACTGTTAATGACTATCGTGGTTTGAATTCGGCTCTGCCGGTATGCCACCGTTCCATCATACAACATGAGAAAAGAGATCATAGAAATCGTTTTCTAAATGTGGGAACTATTCTTGGGCCAAGAGAACATCACCCGGGAGCTTGTCAGAAAAGGAACTTCTCAGGCCCCCCCAGCCGGAACAGATTGAATCCGAAACTGGAGGGAGGGAGTCGGGTCCGGCAATGTGGATCCTCCAGGTAATTCTGATGTTCAGGAAATCTGACAGCCTATGCTTGAGAGCTCTCCAGCTGTGCTGTATGGTGTGTGTGTGTGTGTGTTGGGGTGGTGGTGTTCTGTGCTGTACGGTGCGTGTGTGTGTGTGTTGGGGGGGGGTGTCCAAACTCTCAAAGCAGCCCTCCATCCTGACTGCATCATAGTCCCTGGGGACAGGAATCAGGATCACTTTTCTTTTTTCCCTTGAATTCCCTGTGACGCAGTAGCACTCTAAATTCAGAATTCTTCCTTTTTACTTGACCTGAATAAGCAAGAAGATGAGTCCCCTGACCTTGCCTGTAGTCTACCTCTTTCGAATTATAAGCCTCTCTCTTTTTTTTTTTTTTGAAAGGGTTTTGCCATAGTGCTCATGCGCTTGCCAGACAGAGAGAGAGACAGAAAGCGAGAAATCACCCCCCCAGGGGGGATGGCCATGCTGCAATCCCTTCTCCTCATTCTCGTCTCAGGATCTTGGGCACGCACGGACACGTGCCCGGCGTGAGTTCCAAGCTACCAGGTCTGGGACTGTAACCACGGTCCACTACATGGGAGTCCAGCGACATAGCCATTATGCCAACTGGTCCCAGCCTCTCTCTTTAATATCCAAGCCCCTCCCCTTCTAAAATTTCACTTTAGAAAGATAATCTCTGAGAGGAAGTGACCTTAGCCTACTTCT
Source organism: Tupaia belangeri chinensis (assembly GCF_000334495.1). Classification (NCBI taxonomy): domain Eukaryota; kingdom Metazoa; phylum Chordata; class Mammalia; order Scandentia; family Tupaiidae; genus Tupaia; species Tupaia belangeri. Next base: position 903,806 of record NW_006160078.1, on the reverse strand, counting down.
CTAATTGTCACCCACAAAATTCACTTCAAGTTTCCATCCGCGTGGTTAGAGGGCTCCGTCTCCTGCCTAAGTGGATAGACCACCACTGAGTCATGTATCAGAAGCAGGTGGAAGTACCTCCTATTTTTTACCTGCCATCGTTTCCCTTGAAAATTCATTTTCCATTAAATCACTTAGACACATCAAATCACTTAATAAGTTCATGCCTGCAATTGCATTCCAGAGGTTAATATCATATAGTTCAGTAACTACATGCTTCAGTCTTAAAATTGGTAACAGAGACACCGACAGTGACAAATGTATAGCCATGTTAATACAGACCTTGCTCCGCTGTGGTTTTGCTATCGCTTTGCCTTGCTTTATAAAAGCTTAAGAAGAGTTGACACAAAATATTCCCTGTAAGAGTTCAAGATATCCTTTATTGTATCCTCCCCATCCCCAAAAATAAGCAAACTTATACATGCTTAATGTCTCAAGAGAAATATTCGTATTCCTTACAAGATAATGAGGTGTGGGGCTGGCAAGTGGTGTGGTGGTTAAAGCAACTGGACTCCCACATGGCCAACCACGGTTCAAGTTCCAGACCCTGAAGCTTGCTTTGTCACTTCCCCTCTTTGTTTCTCTATTGCTTTCTGGTCAAATTAAATGATAATAAATAAAATTAAATACTTCAAAAAAAGATTTTTTTAAAAAAAAGGATGAGGAGTTCCTGAATATTCAAACATAAATGAGACATGTTGTGAATACTAATGTTTTCCTAGTATATTCTTCTATTTGAGAAGATCTTCCATAGAAAATGCCCTTTTTTCCTGTTTTAATTCATGTTATTTCTTTCTTTTAAAAGCCAAGGAGAAACAGCTTTATTTACGTATAATTGACATATGCTAAAACACACATATTTAATGTGTACAATTTGATAAATTAAACATAGGAATTCTCTCATGAAATTGTCACCATGATTAAGGCAGTGAATGAACGTATTTATCCCCCTCAGGAGAAAATAAGCGAACAGAGAAAAGGGAGTGGAAGAGGGGAACTTATTGAATCTCTCTTGGTTAAAGAAACCGGGAGGCAAGATTCTCTTCTCTACTAGGAGACTTTAAAAATTCAAGCATACTGGGACCAGCAGATGATGTAATGGTTACGTCACTAGACTCCCACATAGTTAACGGTGGTTCGAGTCCTGGACCCAGTGGCTTAAAACTCATGCGTGACACAGGGTCATAAAACACGCGAGGGGTGTGTGTGTGTGTGTGTGTGTGTGTGTGTGTGTGTGTGCGCATGCCCTAAATTCTGAGAAGAGACTGGAGTAGAAGGGATTGTTGTGTGGCCATCCTCCTGGGGGGATGATTTCTTGCTTTCTGTCTCTTTGTCTCTCCAGGGAACACACCTGCCCTATAGCTAAAACCTCTCCAAATAAAAAAGAGGTAAAGCATAATTCAAATAGAGGTTTGTTATTTAATTTACACGTAGTCACTGTACATCTTTAGAGTGTACAAAATAGTTTTTCCCACAGTGAGAACAGCACATAATATTCAAGTTACAGCTATTGCCATATATAAATAAAGAAGTATATTTTAACAAGAAAATTTGCAGACATATATCTTTTTCCCTCCTACAACATTTAGTTCATTGGTATCTGGAGATAGCTACTGTTACTGTGGTATCCTCCTTAAGAATGGCAACATAGCCTCAGTTGTTAGCGCAAGATAGGAAAAACATCACAAAAGTATATATCAGAAGGTGTGGAGGCTTAAAACTCACACAGGTGCTTGTGTGTGCATGCCAAAAATCCCAAGAGGAGAATGGAGGAGACGGGACTCTGGCTTGGCCATCTCCCCTGGGGGGTGATTTCTCACTTTCTGTCTGTCTCTGTCTCTCTGGTGAGTGCATGAGGTCTATAGCAACAATCTGTTTTAAAATTAAAACTCACCTACATTTTTGTACATTGTCGCTAAAACTTTGTAACAAAAGAAACAGTTGTGATTTATATATTCATAGCTAAAAGTAACAAAAACTTGGCAAATAGAATTTAGCACTACCAAAAAGGGCAATATTTTGTAACAATGTATCACACAGAGCCCAACATAAAAAGGCTATCATTGGGAGGGCCTCTAACCTAGTGGTTAAGGGAGGCCAATCCACTTGTGGCTGCTGGTAGTTTGAACCCTGGCTTGAAAAACTCACTGGTGCTTGTGTGTACGTGCCTCGAATCCCAGAATAGAGAAATGGGGAAGACAGAATTATTGCATGACCACTGTCTATGGGTATGGGTGTTGTCTACTCCTCTTTATCTCTCTGGAGAGCATGTCTACCCTCTGGCAATTGAAAAAAACTTGAAATAGCATATTAAACCAACATTTTAAATTTGTGAAAACACTGAGAGGGACCAGCAGTTAGCGTACTGGGTATGTCACTGGGCTCCCATGTAGTCGACTGCGGTTTGAATCCCGGACCCAGTGGCTTAGACTCACACCGTGCTCATGTGCGTGAATCCCCAAAATCCTGAGAGAAGGGATTGCTGTGTGGCCATCCTCCCCGGGGGGATGATTTTTCGCTTTCTATCTCTCTGTCTCTCTCTTTCTGGCAAGTACATGCCCCCTATAGCAAAAACCTCTCAAAAAAAAAAAAAAAAAAAAAAAGGAAAATATTTATGAAAGATTTCCAATGTATCCTTTTTTTTTTTTTTTTTTTTTTCTTCAGAAAGATTCACAATTCATGGGACCAGCACATGGCGTAATGATTCTGCTGCTAGACTCCCACATTGTTGACTGTGGTTTGAGTCCTGGATTCAGTGGCTTCAACTCATGCCGGGCACATGAGCATAAGTGCCCAAGATCCCGAGAACAGAATGGAGGAGAAGGGACTGCAGCGTGGCCATCCCCCCCCCACCCCTGGGGAGGGGTTAATTTCTCACTTTCTGTTTCTTTCTGTCTTTCTGGTGAGCACAGGCACCCTATAGCAAAAACTTCTCAAAAAAAAAAAAAAAAAAAAAAAAGAGAGAGAGAGATTTTTGCCATGGGGCAAAGACAGAGACAGAAAGTGAGAAATCACCTCCCACACCCTGAGGGGATAGACACACCACAATCCCTATTCTCCATTTTCCTTTCTGGATTTTGGACTCACAGGCTCATGAACCTGGTATGAATTTCAAGCTACTGGGTCAGGACTCAAATCATGGTAGTCCAGGGCCTTAACCACTATGCCTCTAGCTGGCCCCAATATCCATTCTTAATACAAATATGGTGATGAAGAGGTGATGAAGAAATGGAATTATTAAACAGAATATTTCACATCAAGAGCTACACAGAGAAAATGGAATTATAAACTTTAAAAACAGGAACCAAATAAATATGACCTCTGCCATCTATATATTACATAAATCAAAGCAAATAAATATAGGAGATAATCACTCACAGATGATAATATTCTAATCCATGAAAAAGGAAAAGCTTTATCAGGAAACTCTGAGCAGTAACCCTTGTATGCTACTGAGGTGGGAGGGAAGGAGCTGCTACAGCCATTACACATATTCCTCAAAAACTTAAACATAGAACTTCCAGGGACCAGTAGTTAGCATAATGGCTATGTTGCTGGACTCCCATGTAATCAACCATGGTTCGAGTCCTGGACCCAGTAGCTTAAACTCACACTGGGCGCGTGTGCGTGTGTACCCAATATACTGAGGGGAGAATGGAGGAGAAGGGACTGCGGCATGGCCATCCCCCTGGGGGTTGATTTCTCGTTTTCTGTCTCTCTCTGTTTTTCTGGCAAGTGCATACACCCTATAGCAAAAACCTGTAAAAAAAAAAAAATAGAACTTCTGGGTATATATCCAAAGCTAATGAAATCTGTGTCTTGAAGGGTTATCAACACTCCTGTGTACATTGCACCATTATTCACAACAGTCAAGGTATGGAAAGAATTTGTTGAAGCTGAAGAAAACATAAGATGTGGGTGTGTGCTCATATATATGTGTACACTTATATATACACTTATATATTTATATGTATGTATGAAAGAACACTATTTAGCTTTTTAAATTTTATTTATTTATTTATTTTCTGCTATAGGGCATGTGCACTCACAAGAGAGAGATGCAGAGTGACAGAAAACAAGAAATTATGCACCCAGGGGGGATGGCTATGCTGCAATCCCTTCTCTTCTGTTCTCCTCCTTGGATCTTAGGCACACATGCACAGACACGCATGCATGATGTGAGTTTCAAGTCACTGGGTTCAGGACTTGAACCACAGTTGGCCATGTAGGAGTCCAGCAATATAACCACTACGCTATCTGCTGGTCTCAGTTCCCACTATTTGGATTTTTAAAAGGAGAAAATACTGCCATCTGTGACAATGTGGATAAGCCCAAAGGACATTATACTACGTAAAATAAGTCATGCGCAGAAAGATACTGCATGATTTCACTTACATGTGGAATCTGAAAGTTGAAATCATAGAACCAGTAGAATGGTGGTTGCCATGGGCTATGGGATGGGAACTGGAAGGTAATTGTCAAAGGGTACAATTGGATCTAACATAGAGCATGATGCTACAATAATACTCCATTGTTTACTTGAAATTTGGTGAGAGCAGATTGTATGTGTCTTCACTACCCACACAAAAATTGCAACTGTGGGTGGTGATGGATGTTAATTCACTTGATTAGGGTAATGATTAAACAATGTACACATGTATCAAGTCATGTTGTACTCCTAGGATATAGATGTTTATCAATTAAACATTTTAAAATTTAAAAAGCAATATTTCAGAAAATAGAAAAATAAGATTCAACACTGTTCACAATACTGGCATTAGTTAATCAGAAAGGCATTCTATTCTCAATAGTAACAAAATATATAAGACATTAAGGACTTCACAAGAGATGTGTGTGCATTAAAATTATCAAAACAAAAATGACATCTCAAACTGAGAAATATAGATATTGCTGTAATGTCAAAATCCGTGTTCAGGGAAGAGAATAGCTATGTTGGTGTGAGTGTGTATGAGTTTGAGTATTTGACATGTATACCCTTTTTTAAAAAAAAGAAGAAAAAAAAGAGGTTTTTGCCTTAGGGCACATGCGCTCCCAGGTGACAGAGACAGACAGAATGAGAGGGAAAGTGAGAAATCACCCCCCAGGGGGGTGGTCACACCACACCACAATCCATTCTTTTCCTAGGACTTTGGGCACGCATACACGCACGCGTGTCCGGCCTGGGTTTCAAGCCACTGGTTTCATGACTTGAACTGTATCTGGCCACATGGAAGTCCAGCAACGTAACTGCTATGCCATCCACTGGCCCTATACCATCTTTGTAAACACAGAACTTATCATGATGATTCTAAGATTCCATTGAAAAGGAAGAGTCCTAGCAAGAGTGCCTGCAAGAGTGCCTACTGAATAATGTTATGGAAATGAAGTGGGTAAGATGAAGGAAGAGGGGTCAAGGATAAAGCAGGGCTGCCCTCTTCCCTGGTGTGCCTCTACTACCTGGCAGTGTCCCTAACACAGAGCAGGCACCACGTTTGTGACCAATGGATAAATGCAGCTTAAACACACAGCTCAGGACACGAACAGATAGATGCAAGAAGGTTATGAGCAGACATCCTTATAAGACAAAATGCTAATAGGCAAGAACATAATGAAACGCGTAGCCAAGACTACTTACATCAGTACAGGAGCATATAATTACGACCACCCCAAGTTTTGCAAAGCGGGAAACCTGGTATGCTGTTAACATATTTTTATTAGGTTGACCCTTTGGAAATGTGATTTTATATCCTTAAAGTGTCACCCCTTTGGACACAGTAATTCAACTCTAGGTAATTTATCTAAAAGAAATTATCAAAAAGAAAACAATACCCTAATGGAAAAAAGATGTTCATTGCAATGTGATATAGTCAAAACAATGAGTAATTTAAGCAAACAAGAGAAGAGTTTACATAATCATATAATGAAGCATGATGAAATAATATGAGACTGAAGTGCTATGAAAGAATACTTTATCATGCTCAATTTGGAGGGGAAAAAAAAGAAGAGAAAAGACCACAATGAGATCAACTGACTTACTGGGTCCTCAGGAAAGTCATGACACATAAATGCATCATGACTTTGTGAAGGACCCAGTAGCTATGGATGGAATGAGAAAATACCATAAGAAAAGATAGAAGGTGCCATGCCAACACAGTGGCAGTGAGTTAGTTTTTGTAAATTTCTTTTTTAAGTTGATTCAACATTATTATTTTTTTTTGAGAGGTTTTTTCGCTATAGGGCACGTGCGCTTGCCAGACAGACAGAGAGAGATGGAGAGGCAGAAAGCGAGAAATCACCTCCCGGGGGGATGGTCACGCCACAATCCTTCCTCCTCCATTTTCCTCTTGAGATTTTGGGCACGCACGCACACGCACCCAGTGTTTTTTGGGTATTTTTTTTTTTGAGAGGTTTTTTTCGCTATAGGGCGCATGCGCTCGCCAGACAGAGAGAGACATAGAGACAGAAAGCGAGAAATCACCCCCCAGGGGGGATGGTCATGTTGCAATCCCTTCTCCTCCATTCTCCTCTTGGGATCCTGGGCATGCACGCACACGCGCCCGGCGTAAGTTCTAAGCCACCGGGTCCAGGACGTGAACTATGGTCGACTATATGGGAGTCCAGCGACATAGCCATTACGCTAACTGCTGGTTCCCACCATTTTTTTTTTTTTTTGAGAGAGGCTTTTGCTATAGGGTGTGTGCACTTGCCAGACAGAGAGAGACAGAGACAGAAAGCGAGAAATCACCCCACCAGGGGCGATGGCCACGCCACAATCCCTTCTCCTCCCTTCTCCTCTCGGGATCTTGGGCACGCACGCACATGCGCCCGGCGTGAGTTTAAGCCATCAGGTCCGGGACTTGAACTGCTGTCGACTACGCGGGAAAAAAAAACAAACATTATCTTAAACCAGTTTGTAGAGAAGAGATATATGAACCAGTCAGAAACCCTCCAGGAAGCTATCCCACTCTCTTTTGCTTGACATTCTTTTCATTCTTTTGTAGTTATTTTTCAAGTTAGAAAAACCCTGAACCATGTCCCTAAATCATTCACAGGTGTTTGTCCCATGACCCTTCTCCTAACTAGCACCTTCTCAGGAGGCAGAGGTCTTTTCTCAGACGCCTGCTAGAGAAACTCCAGGTCCTGTTAGACAGAGATTTCTGAAGTCAGTCTCAGGCACACGTCTCTGATCTCAAGCTTTGAGCCTGAATTCTGACTCCTCAGGACACCATGACAAACAAAATCCTTTCCCAAAGTCTACCTTCTGAAGTGACAGCAAGCACATTTCTCCTTAAAAAGATAATGAAAAGAGGGAAGAGAAAAGATTCAAGACCTTGGGTTCTAAAACTTCAGGGACAGCAGATGTGTTTACATATTTAATTTCACATGAGAATGCAAGCACTGCACCTGTACATCGCTACTGCATGTAAATGCCTTTACAAAACCTTTGAGAACAAGATGAGCTCACAAATATGAAAACACAACTGAAAAGGAATGGATGGAAGTCTTAGTCATACGTAGGTAAAACCTGGCATGATTTGTAAAAATGTTATGGAATATCCTACCTGTTGCAGTTCTGAGGCCTGTCTCAACCTGGAGCATGGAGAAGGCAAGCTGGATTAGACTTTCCACTGGACACGCCTGAAGTCGTAGCCAGCAGCCTGCTGCGTGGAGTGCGAGCAGAAGCCTCAGAAAAGCGCTCTGCCTCGGGTGCTGATGGTTACAGGCACACGTGCCCCAGGTGGGCTGATTCCCAGCGCTGGGAGTGGGCATTGCGTTCTGTTTAGTGAACAGAACAGGCTGAGCTGAGCCTGCTTTCAGGCCTGCATCAGACAACACAGCAAGGGCCCTTCTCACTGCTCTTCAGCCCTTTCTCACCTTTCACCATCCAGCCCTCATGGGCCTTCCTACCCAAAGGCAGTCCACAGACCACCAGTGTGTGCATCACCCGAGAACTTCTTGGGAATGCACAGTTTGGTCCCACCTGCTGCCGAATCAGAATCTGTGCCGTGCCCATCTCTGGGTGATCTTGGCGTGTACTCGCTGTGAGGAGGCTGCTCTCATTCACAATTGGCTCGCCACCACTCTGGACCTTTCTCTTAGTACATTTTCTCCGTATCCAGGCCTTGCTGGTACCTGACTTTCTTCTGGATGATGCTACTTTGTAACTCCCTTTAAGGTCGCTCACTCTCACCTGTCCTTGGAGGTCAGGGACCAGAATCTGGTGTGTGATGACGCAGTAAGGAGTGCTAAGGCACTGACTCTGTTCCAGGCCCTACTCAGTGCTGTACATCCATAAGCTCCAATGGGTTCTCCTGCTGTGGGTCTTCTAACGCCAGAATCAAGGCCTCAGGATGAAGGAGAAGCTGCTCCCAGGCTCACATAGGTTATGGGCAGACTTCCTTTACGTGTGGTCCTAGAACTGAAGGCCCCACTTTCTTGCTAGTTGTTGGCTATGAGTCATTCTCAACTTCTAGAGGCTCCACATTCCTGAGTTTTGGGCTCCCTTCACCTTGAAATGCAACAAAAGAGGGCTCAAGCTTTCTCACACTTCGACTTAGCTTCTTCTGCCGCATCACTCATGTTTCCAGCTGCAGAAAGTTACTGCTTTTAAAGACTTTGTGATTTCACTGGCCTCACCTGGACAATGCACGTGACTCGCACGTCAAGGCCCTGCACCTGAATTTCATTTCCGTAAAGTGTCTTTTACCGAGTCACAGAACACGTTGTGGGTTTCAAGTCTGGACATTGGAGGGCGGCCTTTCTGCCTTCCACACATTGATGCCAACATCACTCAATTATATCAGCCTCTTTCCTTTCCATATCTCTAATATTTTCTACCCTTTTTACAGTCACTTGACATCACAGCATCAACTCTGACATTTCTCTACTGCCTCTTTCCTGACATCACTCAGATACATTAGTGACCGCTCCGGTGACCTTCTTTCTCACTGCTGAGCATTTACACCTCTTCATAGTCACCTTTTGCTGTGCTGTTGCCAGCAGGACACCTGTAGTAAGAGGTAAAAAGATAAAAATGCATGAAGGGCTGCCTTTTTATTGTAAAATTACTGGCATTTGTTTAATAGTTTATGTATGCAGATGGGTTAAAATCAAATTTACGGATCACAAACAATAACTAGTAATAGAGGATCTGATTATATAGCGTCCATCAAAACATGTCAGCAAACTGCTTTTTAAACAATCAAGGGTAAACAATTTCAGATTGTTTACCTCAAATACCAGATTTTGGCAGAAATAAATATGATTTTGCAATGAAACCTTTTAACAGTCCTGTGGAATGACAAGAATTGATTTTGGCTTCTAGATTTGAATTCCCTGACTGCTTTTAAAAACATATTAGACAGGGGATCAGTACTAAATTTGGTTACATCAGTATGATTTTAAAGAGAGACAATATAATTTACATGCAATATAAAACCCATTTTCTCCATTATGGATAGAGGAATAGACCATCTTCAAGATGAAGTCATTTATGACCTCAGTAACCAAGGAGCCATGGAGCTGCCACTGTACATAATGAAGACTTGAGAAGATGCTCAGCTCTTCCCTGTGGCTTGTTGCTTTACTGCATCAGTTTACCTGTGATAGATGTAAATGGCAGTCCAGTGAGCACCCAGTCATTGCTTCTGGACTGTCACACAACTACAAAGTGTGATCCTTAATAGTCTCCAAGAAGAAAGATCATATCTTTTTAAATGAAGTTTTAATAAATTATTTGTAAAAATAAATAGGGCCAGACAGTGATACAATAGTAAAATGCAATATTTGTGAGGCTCACCCACAAGGGAAGGTTCTGGGTTTGTGAAGAGACCTTCCTGAGTACACTTGGCATGTGTGTGCCCATGACCCTGGGCTGGCTGAAGGTTGGGGTGAATCGTGGAATCGAGACCCTGTTGGGGATACTGTCTCTCTCTCTCCCTGTCCCTTGGTCACTGTTGTTTATGGGAGAAAGAGAGAGAGAGAGAAAGAAAAATAATTTTTTAAATAACAAAAGTCAAGGCTTCAGAAAAGATTTTTAAAAATAATAATTGGGTTTGATTTTGCTTCCCTGAATCTGACCACATATCCCAAATAATTCATAAACTTTAAGTGCATAAAATGGGGTTCTTGTTAATAATTCACTAGCATGGAGATTCTTCTGAGTCAGTGGTTTTAGAGTAACAGTCACGAATGGGACTATTTAATAAACTCCTCATCTGACTCCGATAATGAGGATCATAAATGGACATGTTTTGAGTAATCCTGCCCAAGTGCTCCTTTTCTCAGCTGCTATGTCAAATTATAGAGGAAAGAGAAAGCAGAAGACAGGAGATAAAGGGAGAAATGCAAAGGAAGGAAGGAAGGGAACTGGTATTTCAAGCTTGAAAAAAAATTTTGTTCTGCTTTCCCTTCCCCTTCTCACTCCCATTTCCCAGCGCTAATAATAATACCTCACACTAAAAGTCAAATTTTGTAATTCATTAAGAATTCATAGCTGCTGGAATAGTTTAGGCTCTCCGAGGCCTTCAACGATGCAAGCGAAAATGCTTCTAAATGGTAAAGTATGATCCAAACTTGGAGCCATGTCCCCAAATGCAGTTGCAGTTTACTCTCATTGTTCTCCTCAGAAAGCTGCTAAAACTAAGAAAATAAAATGATACGTTATCTTCTCAGTGAATGGTCATCCTAATTATTTCAAAAAGCAAATGCCTATAGAAATTTGGAGGGGTGGCAATAATTACAAATCCCCACTGACAGTGTAGTCGTTATAAAATCATTGGAGTGAGCTACCCCTTCAAGAGTTTTAATTTGCAATCAAGTCAAGAGCTATTCTAGTGAAGCAAGAAGCTGTATAGGGACAACAGTTCAGCCCAAAGTGGGAAAGCAACCCAAGAAGGGGGTCATGAAAAATATCTGATAGCCTAATTTGCAAAGGTACTTCACTGAATTTTGCAAGTTACCAAATTAGGCCCCCTCAGATGAAACTCCTTCAGGTCGTCTTGTTCCAACAAGTGAGTTCTATCCTTTTAATAGAATATATTATAATCCGAACAGATGAAGTAATCCTCCAACCTACTGGTGCTCACTTACTTTAGATGATATATTGCACATTTATTGAGCACCTGTGACACACAGGCTATGTTAAGAGGTCAAGGATAGGAGGTCATATGACCAATTAATGAGACATGGCTGAATGCTGTCAAAGGACTCACAACCCAATAGAAATCTTGCTGTGAGAGAACACTTCCCAGATGGGACCAGAAGGAGTATGAAACATGGCATTCTTGAGGGTTCAAATGAGAAAACAAGAGGGAGGGAAGAAAAGGAGCAAACATTTCTGAGCGCATCCCCCATGCCTGGCAGTGTGCTTGGTTCTGTGCATTTACTATCTGATTGGTCAAATACATTGCTATTAATACTTTTCCATCATATCTTAGAAGCAGACTGTCCTCCTGGATCAGAGGATCAGCCACCAGCTGAGCAGGGTGAGCATGTATAAAACCCATCTTCCTGGTGGGAAGAGAAAAGATTCATTTCCAGATTGGCAAAATATGTGACAACAATGTATTTTAGTCACCCACTATAAATCACCAAGCAACAGAGCTGCTGATGTAAAAGTAGGCAGCATGTCTTTTTCCTTGCTCATGATAGGCAAGGACAGTTTTCTGCTTCCCACTGCTTTCTCTTTTGCCCTTAATGCCTATGAAAAACGGGGATTTTGTTTCACTGGACACACCGAGTCTTGTGCATTAATACAAGGCAAAAATGCATTAATTTACCCGGTTGCTGACTTCTGAGTCTGCCTGCCTAACCACTGTAATACATTTTCTGATAAAGTAGCAATCAAAAAAAATGATACTCAGATCTCACCCTTTATCCTTAAGGTGTGCTGAAATGTAAAAGAAAGGCTCCACTGTATGGCTGTGATTTCTCCCATGAAACAAGCAAGCAAACAACATCAAAAATAACTTGCAGTTTCTTGATGTCTGCCTCATTTCTGAGTATATGGCTTTTATATTACATAATATCTTTATACAAGGAAATGCATTAGTATGAAAAAGTTCAATAACAAATTCAGGATCCAGAAGAAAGAACAAGGTCTGTTATTTCACATTCATAATGCCCAGGAGGCTCTCCTGGTGCACCATCCCCTCACAAATGGGCTCTCTCCAGTGTGCAGCCTAACACAACCAAAGACAAGGTGGAGTGAAAACTTGCTAGGAGATAACACCTTGTCAGAAGCCAGCCCCATCCTTAGATATTTGTTTAGTTTTATTTAAATTTATTTGTTTATTTCTTCTATGAGAGAGGGATAAGGAGGGAAGGAGAGAGAGAGAGAGACAGACAGACAGAGAGAGACACTCCAGGGTCTTCACACCAGGATCCACCCAGCTTCAGGGAGCTAGGAGGACAGGTACATGTGTGTATCCAGCATGTACTGGGAGACCATGGTACACCATCCCAGGACTTTCCTGCATGGTTTCAGCATCATGGGTTTTTGTATTATCACTGCACCATAGCAGCTGGCCACTCTCAGGTCTTTTATCAGTTTGCCAACCACTAGTCCTCTCTCCAAGACTGATAAATGCACTGCCAGGTGCAGAGCAAAGTTTATGTCTGTACCATATTGCTGCACTCCCTTGGATAGAGGCTTTTTTGGAAAAAGACCAGTTCTTCCTGTCCCTTCTCCAAAGTACAAAGCTGAGTACATTGAGCACAGAGCTGTGCTGTCTTCTCATTTCTGGGAGATACTATGCTATTCTCTTGATAATAGGTCTCAAGGTCTTGAGTTAAAGGTCTCAGGTTTTGAGTGCGAATATTCCCTACCTGATTTAGTCAGGAGCAAGGTTGAAAATTTAAAAACAAAGCCAAGAAATGTAACGCTTTGCTTCCATTTCCAAATAACTGACAAAATAAATTTAGTTACATTTATCTATATCTCAGGATGCTGAGACCATTAATGAAGATTTTTTCCTCTTTTTTTAAAAAAAGTTCCAGAAACCAAAGGAAGTTAATATTTTATATTCTCCCTGCATTGCACAAATTAATGGGCTTCCCTGCTCAGAATAAGCAATGAAGACTTTGTTCTAATTGAGAGGAGTCCAAAATGTTGTAAAAAAATTTTTCTGGTCCTTCTTCAATTAATTTTAATTTTTGTCTATTGCATGGTCTTGATTAATTGCCTTTTAAGGGTAGCTTTATATATTATTGTGATTTTCTATGTGAGTTATACAAGTCAAAAATTGGTTTGATTACAAGCAGACAATAACTGTTCTATGGCAATTGCTTCTTTCAATTAGATATATTGCTCTGTAATGTACACACTCGACCTCTTGATCACTCATAATGAATAAAGCCCTTAAATACCCCTTTGAACAATACATTCTGTTGGCTTCTGATAATGTTAATAATAATTATTATGATAATTGAAAAATAAACAATTTTAAATGACATGCTTTACCAATCACTCCAAAGAGTGAAACGTGTCATTTTTCCCCCATTATATTACATTTTTCAAGTTATCTTTTAAAGAAAGCCAGAATAATTGAGTGATAAAATAACCTACATGGCAATACTTCACTGCCAAGGGTAAATTCTAGCCTCTTCAGACAGCTGACAACTTTGTCAACGTATGTGTGTTAGGATTACCCCCAAGACCAACTGCCTGTTGTCTTCAGTGTGTGAGAGATTAGACCCTGTGGGCTGACTGCCTCCTCCACACGCAGGTTTGTTTTCATGGAGACTGAAATGCAAATCAGGTTTTACACATCTCCTTTCTTTGCAAGAACGTGGACATCTCTAATGAACATGTGTACAAAGAAAATGTGATGATAGGAAGAGGAAAATCTGAACGTAGTCTTCCATGGTGCAGTCTCCACATGTGGTGCTGGTGTCACTGCGAATAAAAGCACGTGGCTGCAGGTGGCACATGGGCAGCCCATTTTGTTTCATGGTTATCTATTTACTTGACCAATTGCTGGAGGAAACTAGAGCTAGGGCAATACTTTCCAAACTTTACGGCACAACATGCTTAGGACAAGTCATAGGTATGACTTAGGAAAAACAGCAAGAAAGGACTATTTTGGGCATTAAATATAGCACAGCGATCAGATACCATGCTGTGAGGCTGACCCACATGGGAAGGTTCTGGGTTCGTGTCAGAGCACGTCAGGGGCACACATGTGCCCGTGATCCTGGCCAGGCTTAAGTCAGGAGTGGAATGCACCATTAAGACCCTATTGGGGGTACCTCTCTCTGTCTCTCTATATTTCTGCCTATCTCTCTTTCTCAAGGAAGAAATAAATGAACATTTTTTTTTCTTTTGGAGAAATTTTCACTATAGGGCGCATGTGCTCGCCAGACAGAGTGACATAGAGACAGAAAGCGAGAAATCACCCCCCAGGGGGGATGGTCACGCTGCAATCCCCTCTCTTCCATTCTCCTCTCAGGATCCTGGGCACGTACGCACATGCGCCCGGCGTGAGTTTTAAGCCACCGGGTCCGGGAAGCGAACTGCAGTCGACTACGTGGGAGTCCCGCAACATAGCCATTACGCTAACTGTTGGTTCCCAATAAATGAACTTTTTTTAAAAGAAAAAAAAAAAAAAGGAAAGTGCTACTTTGGTACAGAGCACCAGCTTCTGAGTTAGGCCTGGCATGGGACCTTGGCTAGGTCACTTGGTAGCTGTCAGATTCCACATCTTTTAAAATCTCCCCACAAGGGCCTGCTGGGAAATTTTTAAAATCCACCTAAAGCTTTTAGCATGGTGCTGGCCACCTAGTAAGCCTTCAATAAATGACAGCTATAATTACTTGTCACAAAGAAAAAAATCTAGTCCCAGGGACTCATCCAGGAACAAAACAAAACAAACCACTTGGACTGGGTGAATATGAACACAGAAAAGCATTGTTGGGAAAATCATACACAGCTGTTTTAAATTTGTTTAAGGCACACTGATTAAAACATGGAAATAAATTTGCATTTAATAATAATTTTTATATTTCTAAGCTAAAAATGTGCACTCTGGTTATTTCTTGTGTAACATTAACCTTAAACTCCTTAAAGATAGGGACTGTGTTTTATTGGTCTTGGCATCTTCTAAAGTTTTGAACATAGATTTCCCCCTCCCCCCATTTGATTGGCTCTTAATAAGAAGGTATTGGGCCAGCCCCATTGCCAGTGGTTAAGAGAGCCTAGAGCTTGTATGTCCAACAATGTTTCAAATTCCAGCCCTGGCAGCTTGAAAAACATACTAGGTGCATGATGTGCATGCCCCAAATCCTCACGGGATGGAGAAATTAAAGAGAAAGGATTGCAGGGTGACCATGTTTATTGAGGGGTTCTTTCTCCCTCTCTCTTTCTGTCTATGTTGCTCTATGAAGACTGTATGTTACCTCTGGCTTTCTTTTTTTTTAAGGGAAAAACAAGTATTGAGATACCCATTATCTCTCTTTTCTAGTTTTTTTTTTTTTGAGAGGTTTTTGCTATAGGGCACGCGCGCTTGCCAGACAGAGACAGAAAATGAGAAATCACCTCCCAAGGGGGATGGCCACGCTGCAATCCCTTCTCTTCCATTCTCCTCTCGGGATCCTGGGCACGCACACACACGCGCCCAGCTTGAGTTTAAGCCACCGGGTCCAGGACTCGAACCGTGGTTGACTACGTGGGAGTCCAGAGACATAGCCATTACGCTAACTGCTGGTTCCCTCTCTTTTCTAGTTTTCAAGATTACGTACCATTCTTTGGAAGGCAGGAAAGAAAAAACGCACAGCTTTTGACTAGCTACATTATGTATCCTCAGTAAAGAAAATTCCCATATTTTATAAAATATTACCAGAAGTTTACTAAATATGCACTATTTTGTTGTTTACCCTGCTTCTGAAATCATTCATATTAAGCCTGGTAACATCTGCTTATGGTAGGTCTATTCATCTCTTCCTGCTCTGCAGGCTCCCAGATTGTGTCTTCTGTTGAAACATAATGAAAATTTCCTAATTCTTTTCCTGTCTGTACTGGGCACTTCATAGGTGATCAATAAATAGTTCTTTATTAGTTAGATTTCTAAAAAGTCAGAGGCGAATTACTCACAGAGCAACCCTAAGTTCCCCAGAGTGCCAGTTATTATTTTTTAATGTCTTAAAGTCTTTTTTAGATTGACAAAAGAAATGGCCATGGATAACCATCCTTTCCTCCTCTGACTTATACCAAATCCCAGAGGAATTCTGACTAATGGCTTAGCGTTCTAGGACCTTAAAAATGTCATTCAAACCAATATTTAGGTATACTTGAACCGTGACTACCTATCACAGTTCCTGCCCCTTAGGATGATAAGGCTGGATGATTACGTTTTCAAACCTTACAACAACACATCTGAAATATAGCTTAAAAGCAGAGAACTGGCACACACATTCTCTGGAATATGTCCGGCAGCCTTAAACAGAAATGAAGGACAGCTGTGTATATTCATATGGGGGGGGGTCTCCATGATATAATGCCAATCAAGAAGAAGCAAGCGTGGGGCCAGTAGGTGGTATGGTGGTTAAGGTGCTGGACTCCCATATGGCATATGGCACACAGTGGTTCAAGTCCTGGACCTGGTAACTTGCTTTCTCACTTTCCTTCTCTCTCTCTCTGGTCAAATAAAAAATAATAATAATAAAATTAAATAAGTAATTCTTTTCTTAAAAAAAGAAAAGATCAAGTATGAATGTTGTGAAGTTTTGAACATGACCCATGCATAGAAAAGTCCTGGAAAGATATTTTAGATTGTCAGGAAAGTCATTACATATTTTTCTATGCAAAAATGCATCATGACTTTCTCAACAACCTAGTACAATATGATGGGCATAGTGGTTTCCCCCAAGGACCAACCTGGGAGAAGAGGCTTTTGGTTCTTATTTTACATATTCCTGCAGTAAGATTTCATTAGAACAACTTTTTTAAAAGCATTTCCATTTTCATCACCTTCTTTTTTCTTTTGCCAGTGGTTGTTGGAGAGAGATAGAATAGAGACTGTGAGAAAGGGAAAGCAAGAAATCATCACCCAGGGCAGATGGCCACACCAAAATCCCTTCTCCATTCTCCTCTCAGGATTTTAGACACTGTGGGGTTTCCAAAGCACCTTGTATGGGACTTGAATCATGAGCTTGGCCATGCGGGATTCAGCTCCTTAACCACCACACTACCTGATGTCCTCATTTTAATAACCTTTTCAGAGACTATATGTTTGTGTGTGTGTGTGTGTGTGTATTTTAATAAATATAGTTCTAGGGGACCAGCAGTTGGCATAATCGCTATGTCGTTTGACTCCCACGTAGCTGACCGTGGTTCGAATCCCAGACCCAGTAGCTTAAACTCACGCAAGGCGCATGTGCGTGTGTGCCCAAGATCCTGAGAGGATAATGGAGGACAGGGGATTGACGGATGGACATCCCTGCTGGGGGATGATTTCTCACTTTCTGTTTCTCTGTCTCTCTGTCTTTATGGCATGTACAAGTGTCCTATAGCAAAAAAACCACTCCCCCCAAAAAATATTTTTTTAAATAAAGATAGTTCTAGGCTAGCATTACCTATTATTTATATGTATTGCCATGATCCAGTAGTCATTGCCTATACAGCCCTCTCCTTTACCTGTTTTTGTTCTCTTAACTTTATAGATCTACATGGACTTTCTGATCACTGGCCATCTTCATTGGACATTTTTTATTTCAATGTGAGGGGCTACTAAACAGAGGATGACATAGAGCCAGCATACCATTTGGTTTGGGATATGAAAGCAAGACTTTGAATCTTAGTTTCGTTATTTGCAAGTCCAGACTTTTGGTTGCAAGGAATAAAAATGTACTGAAGCTGCCTAAAGCCAAGGAAGGGTTATTGTAAAAATATAAATTATACCTGGAAATGAATTGCAGACACAGCCTCTGGGAAATGCAGGTTTGAGTTGTGAAAGTAATGGAGATTCAGCCAATAACTTTCTCCATACTTCCCTCACCACTGGCCAACTATCAATACATGTTTCTCTCTATCTCTACTTTATTCTCTTCTCTGCAGAACAGCTTCCTTTTTATTTCTTGTGGCATGGAGGCTGAATAACCTTCAACTGCACATGACTTTTTTAAGTATCCTTACTCGGATTCTCTAAAACCTTCCGCTTCTCGCGGTTCTTGAATCTCTTACTATTGAGAAATAATAAACATTAAATGAGGTAATACTTTGTTTAGAAGCCCCTCGCAAGGTCAGCAGGTAGCATGGTTGTTAAAGCACTAGATTCCTACATGGCCAATGGCAGTTCGAGGCCCAGAATCTGGTGGCTTGCTTTCTTACTTTCTCTTGCTCTCTGCCTCTCTCTGGTAAGTGCATGTGCTCTGTAGAAAATTAAAAATAATAATAATAAATAAAAATAATTCTTTGGAAAAAAAATGCCTCTTACATTTCTGGTCCCAGCATATATGAGATACCCAACTTCTTTGGTATCTCCATATCCTTGGTTGCAGTGTGCAGATATGAATGTTATTAAAATCATCTCTGTCACGTGTAGCACTGTGCCTGCCTTATCAGTAATGCTTAATAAATATTAGGCTATGGTATTATTACTGTTATTATTAAATCCATCTAGATTATTATTTTAAGGATTTTAAGGAAAGTAATGACCTGCTTCACCCAAGTGGGCCGACTTCCTGTCTGCCTCCACTTCCATATGGACTTGAGGAGTAGAAAACATCTTTTGTGACAGAGAAGTGTATGAGTGTTGTCCTTGACATGTTTGCAAAACAAATCATGATAAATCAAAAGTTCCTTAAGGCCAGGCAACAATGGGAACAGACAGACATGATCTTATTCCTTTTTGAGGTAAAGGCAGGCAGAGTTCAATGGAGACAGTGATAACATCATTTAAACCAAAGGCTATTTAGATGCCTTCATTAATCACTCACCAGCCAAGAGCTTGGCCAGTATGTAAGGGGCGGAAAATCTGTGCTGCTCATAGTCCTTTCTGAGCCTTGGTTTAGTGCAAAAAATTTGGAGCAGTATGTAAGAGGTTGTTTTCTGCCTAATTATTGAGCACATAGGAAATTTAATAATGAGTATTTTCCAAACCATGAAGTGACCTATTCCATTTCTGCAAATAGAGACAGCCTGGGATGAGCTGTGAAGATGTCACAACAGACATGCAGGCACATTTTAGTCTCGTGTTTCTTATGAAATTAGCAAACAATGTGCTTAGTGATACTCTAAACATAACACACCACCATCTGATTAATGGAACGTGTCAGCTCAGCTATCAACACTTAACATTTATTATGCTCAATGACATTCTTGTCTTGGATCTCAAAATAACAGGTGTTTCAGCAATGAAAAGTCAAGACAGAAGTGTGAAGTGAGGGTTTTCACGTATTTTTCTTCAAATTTTGCAGCAACACTGTTTTTGACAGAGGGCCTTCTGACTGCTCAATTTGATGGCCATACAAACTTATAAAAGCTGAAGTATAGGGTTTCCCAGGGGATGACATAATGAAATAAATGCACTCATGAATATGTATGTTTGGGGGAGGCCATCTGTTCTCCACCAACCTCTATTCTTACAATTCACAAATACTCGGCCTCATACCCAGGTCTACCCCACCCTGCAGGGGGGATAAAAAGAAAGGTCTTCATTTGGAGATTTTAAAGTCAGAAATGTTTCATCTTGGGCAAGAAACATAATTGCAGTAGAAAGGCTTTTACTGTCAAACTAAAAATAATAAATTAATAAATCAAAGAATTCTTATCCAAGCACTTTGAGCTGTGAAATTCCACACCCCTCTCCCATCCTTCAGAAATGAAGTCCTTTACTCTCTGCCGAAACTGAAAGCCACACAAAACTGCCTCTCAGGCTACAAATATGAGAACAGGTGAAATTTCGCCAACAACAGAGGAGATAATGAGAAATTCTGAGTGAGCTCCTATTGCTATACATTCACGTTCAATACATATTAGGTATGTCCCCTGATCCTTTTGGAATCCATTCCTCATAACTAATTTTGAAAACAGAGAATGAGGCCAATCTTATTGTTCAAAGGGGACCAATAAAAAAACTGACAAGAGATGAGACAATACAGTCAGCAAAGAACAGGGAGTAAATTTCTTAGAAAAGTTGATTACAAAATGATTATAGGTTTTTTTCTTTTTCTTTTTTTTTTTTTGTCAACTGAATCATATTTTAAATGCATAAAAAACATTAATGGGGGACCAGCAAGTGGTGTGGTGGTTAAGGCACTGGACACTCCCACATGGCCGACTACAGTTCAAGTCCTGAATCTGGTGTCTTGCTTTCTCACTTCCTCTCTCTCTCTGTCTCTCACTGGTCAAATTAAAATAAATGAATAAATGAATAAAATTAAATAAATAATTCTTAAAAAAAGAAAATAAGTAACCATTTCTTTTTTAAAAAAGAGAACATTAATGAATTTTTATAGAATTTTTTTGGTAAAGCTTTGGCAAAGTGGATGCATATGGAAAGAGTAATCATTCCTAATTCATTTGCTTTGCAATTTCAACTTTGTGAGTAAACCACCTTCTTAAATAAAGAAACCCTTCTAGGGAGTCTCCCTGTGTTTTAAGAGAAAAATAATCTAATATTAAATGCTTTAACAACAAAATAGGACTTGGAAAGTTAAAAAAAATTGTCCCAACAGTAGCCTGTGTGCTTTATGAAATATTCTTAAGCTAACCTGTTTGTAGATATGGTCTGTAATAAACCATTAGTTTTATAAGGAAACTAAAAACAAATGGACAACAATATTGTTAAATCTAAAAGTTAGCAAAATGCATTGGGAAATGCATATACGTTCTAGAATGAGAAAAATAAAGGCTTAAATACCTCCTCTGTTTAGTTTATAGCGGTGTGACCTGGTGCAATCCACCCACACTTTCTAGCACTCCATAGTTTTATCTGTTAAACTGAGATAGCAACACCAACATCAAGGTGCTATTAGGATGATCTGATAAGGAAAAAATAAATGTGTAAGCATCTATAAATGGAAAAAAAGGTTTTATAAAATGAGCTTGAAATACAAGTTGAAGTGAATTATTTATAAACTACATTTACAATAAAAACAACATGCACTTGTTTCCCTAGGACTTCTTACCACCAAGCATGGTCATTTTTTCTAAATGGTCCTTTCTACAGTGTCACTCATCCTGCTGTCTGTATCTTTCTGTAGTTGCAAGACACTGAAAATAGTTAGCAGCGATTAGAATTGTGCCCTACATATTGAACCAAGCAATGATAATCTAAAAGGCACTGGCCCCTAGTTTCCCTTTTTGTTGAGGAAAAAGAAATGAAAAATTCCAAAACTGAAAGTTAACAAAGCCTGGACTATAAGTAAAACAATTTTTTTCCTAAGCTGCTTGGAATGTGAGGTCCATTTACATTTTAATGACCAAAAGTAATACTTTACACCTATCCAGACTTTGGTTACACCTATCCCACATTGGGAGTTATTATTTGGTGGTTAGAGGATGTGAAACATGCAAGATGGAAATTTATTAACTAAGGCCCTACCAACCAAGAAAGCCCATGAGATGATCATGTCTTCTTGAACCAATTGTCCGTTGAGTTGATGGTGTGCCTGAGACACTAATTTTGCTCTTAAAAATCCATATTGGGGACCAGAGGATGGCAGACATCGCTGGACTCCCACATAGTCGACCACAGTTTGAGTCCTGGACCCGGGGGCTTAAAATTCAGACTGGGCATGTGTGCGTGTGTGCCCAAGATCCTGGGAGGAGGATGAAGGAGAAGGGAATGTGGCATGGCCATCCCTCCGGGGGTGATTTCTCACTTTCTCTCTCTCTGTCTTTCTGGTGAGCACATCACCCTATTGGCAAAAATCTCTCCCTTTAAAAAAAAAAAAAAAAAGTCATACTTGGAACTGCTCAGGGAGAAACCAGGTTCTTTCTGCATTAGCTGCCTACTCTCCTTGCTTTGCACACAGCAATAAAGCTGTATTTTCCTTCACTGTACCCCATCTCTAGTTTGGTTTGTGGAACAAGGTCAAGTGAACTTGGGTTAGACTGGTAAAAATTTATGAATCTTAAGAATATTACAAAACACCAGCACCTTAAA
This sequence comes from Tupaia belangeri chinensis, assembly GCF_000334495.1. Classification (NCBI taxonomy): domain Eukaryota; kingdom Metazoa; phylum Chordata; class Mammalia; order Scandentia; family Tupaiidae; genus Tupaia; species Tupaia belangeri. Next base: position 881,661 of record NW_006160078.1, on the reverse strand, counting down.
GGGACACTATCAAAATGGAAAAGGGCTAAGATTTTGTGTAAATAACTTCATACTTCTGTGCTTGGCTACCTATCTATGAAGAGAAGTTACTGGATGGCATTATCTCAAAAGCCTCTCCAGATTCTAAAATTCTGTGCTGCTCAGAATGCAGCATGGTAGAGCAAGCAAAAGGCTGTGACCCACCAACCAGCTGTATTTTGTTTGCTGTAGGTACATGGGTTCGAGGGAGAGATAGAGAATGAGGAAAATGAGATATCAACCCTAAAGGGGAATGGCTATGCCACAATCCCTTCTCCATTCTCCTCTCGGGATTTTATGCACACGTGCTTGGCATGTTTTTCAAGCCTAGGTCTAGGGCTCAAACTGCACATTGGCCATGAGGGATCCAGCTGCCTCAACCTCCACACCACTTGCTGCCCTACTGTATTGTTTTCTGAGGCAAGTTACAGAACCTGTCCGGGCATTAATTCCTTCATCTGCAAAGTGAGGGAATTGAGCTATCTATTTTTTGAAGTCCCTTCCAGCTCTGACATGGTATGATGTTCTAATATAATATTAAAATAATTAACTGGAAGCCTATTAGACTGAGCTGACTGTGGCACGTGGGTTTCCTATGTAAGTAAACACACTCAACTCAGTGCAAACAGGAGAATGACACTTAAGTGTAACCAATCAGAAAGCACCAGCTAACCTCTAATTATGAAATATCCACTGGAATGATCCAAGTAAATCTACTGTTTTACTTTAACTAATCAAATATTTTCTTTGTCTTGCTTCTGCATTCACCCTATAAAAGCTTTTCCCATATGGCCCTTCAGCAGAGCCCCAAAGCCGTACAGTCTAGAGCAGCCTGGTTTGTGAATTGCTGTCTGCTCACATAATCTCTTCAACATTTTACTGTGCCTAAGCTTATCTTTTAATGATAGATACAGTGAAGGAGATGTTAACTGCTTCCAAAGGCTCAAAACAATGTAGGCACGGGTTCCTACAATTAAAAACAAGAAGTATCATCTTCTTTTGTGGAAGAATATGGGACTTGTGTAAACAATTCCATTGTTTTCAGAAAAATTAGGAGTGTAGAGAAGATATGTCACAGGTTAAATGTATAAAAAGGTGCAGCGTCATGTTTTTCATTTTTAAAAGCCAGTTAGAGAAACGCTACATCCTCGGAATGTTTGCCAACAAGGGTCCAAAAAGGTTTTCACAATTGGAACATCACAATATATTTTCCTAACACCTCAAAGTTGTAAAAGTTACAGCTTTTACTCAAAGGAGATTTGACAGAAATACCAAATTCAGATGGTTGAATGATTTGTTTGAGTAATGAAAAGTTTTCAGAATTATATGAGATAAATCTCCAGAATGCTTATTTTAGCATTTTGCCAGTTCCTACACAAAACAAATAAATTAATTAAATACAAGATTTTACGACAAAGGGACAAATGACCACCCCAAAATAGCTACTTCAGTCAGCAAGGGACTTTGAAAAACAATATACTTCATGTCCTGATTCCATAGCACATACAATGTGTAGACAACACCTATGTTGAAAAACAATTTACAGAAAATGCTGATACTGGGGGCAGCATGTGGCAAAGCATGGTGGTTAAGACACTGGGTCCCATATGCCCAACTGTACTGTTGGAGTTCCAGACTCATGGTATGAAAAACATGCCAGGTGCATGTGCATGTGTGCCCAAAATCCAAGAGGAGAATGGAGAAGGGATTGCAGTTCCTTTCCCATGGGAGTGGGGGAGGATTTCCCACTTACCCTTTCTGTCTCCTGCATACATGCCTTATGGCAAAATCTTAAGGAAAAGAAAAAGAGAGAGAGAGAGAATGATGATGTTGGGTAAAGTCAGAGGTAGTTTCTTTGGAGTGACCTATAGGTACTTATTTAGAATACTCTTCTCATGTATTTGGAAGCCTCAGTGAAATAAAAGCTTAATGAAATACTATCAGTGAATGAATCTAGAATGCAATCAGAAGTTAGCACTGAAGGCCTGCTCAACCATGGTACAGTGGCTACACAAGTCTGTGCTGCTGAAACCACATGAGAAGGTCCTGGGTTTGTGTCCCAAGGCTTCCCTATACATGCTGGGTACACGTGAGCCTAAGATCTTGGCTGATGGGGTTCGGGGGGCAGTGAGGGAGTAGATTACAATATCAAGTCCCTGTTGCGAGTGACTCACTCTCTCTTTCTCTGTCATGGAAGTAATAAATAAGCTTTATTTTAAAAATTTAGTACTGAAATTTAGCTTGGATACTGTCAGGAATTACTCGATTTCATACATGTTATTCTAAACCCATTAGCAAGACAAAGTAAAGAGCAATATCGAACACAACCTCACAGCCTCTTTCTTCTTACCCTCACTGGAGAGAGACAGAGAGAGACAATGAGAGGGGAAGTGAGAAATCACCCCCCAGGCAGATGGCTGAACTGCAATCCCTTCTCCATTTTCCTCCTGGGATTTTGAGTATAAGTACCCTCATGTATTTAATAACACTAGAGCTTGTTCTTCTTATCTATACATAATTTTAAACGGTTTTATTAATGTATAATTTACATAATATAAAATTCACCCATTTTAAGCACAGAGGTTACAGAGCTGTATAAACATTATCATAATGCAGTTTCTGAAATTTCCATTACCCCCAAAAGATCTTCCACACTTATCTGTAGTCAATCCCTGTTCTCTGCCTAGGTAGCCACTAACCTGCCTTTTGTCCTTAGATGACTTTTTGACATATTTCACCTGTGTAGAATCATGTATGATGTATCCTTTTACATCTGGGCTCTTTTCCTTGGCTTAATATTTTGTGGTATCTATCAGTATTAAATTCCTTTTACTGCCGAATAGTATTCTATTGTATCAATGTAGGCATTTTTTGAAATCATCCATTGATAGACATGTGATTTGTTTCCATTTCTTGGCTATTAAGAATAATGCTGCTGTTGGGACCAGCAGTTAGCATAATGGCTATGTTGTTGGACTCCCATGTAGTCGACGGTGGTTTGAGTCTTGGACCTGGTGGCTTAAAACTCACACCAGGCATGTGTGTGTGCGTGCCCAAGATCCCGAGAGGAGAATGGAGGAGAAGGGATTGAGGCATGGCCATCCCCCCTGGGGGGTGATTTCTTGCTTTTTGTCTCTCTGGCTCCTTCTGCCTTTCTGGAGCGCACACATGCCCTATAGCGAAAACCTTTCCAAAAAAAAAAATAATAATAATGCTGTTGTGAACTTTTGTGTACAAGTATACTATATTCAAACTATAGTAGTGAGAATAACTATATCAAATGATAAATTCATGTAACATCCAGGGATCCAGTTTAATCCACATTCTCACCAATATGTGTTATTGTCTATCTTTTTAATAACATTGATTCACTCTAGTGGGTAGAATCTCTTTGAGTCACAATTTCCTTTCTCCAATGACTAATGCTATTGAACATCTTTTCATATGCTTATTACTCATTTGTATCTCTTTAATGAAATGTTTTCTCCAATCTTTTGTCCACTTTTAACCAGATCATTTGTCTTACTACTGAATTGTAAGAGTTCTTTATGTATGTTGGAAACAAGGTCTTTATCAGATACATTCTTTGCAAATTTTTCTTTCCAGTCTGTAGTGTGTTTTCTCATTTTTAAAAACTCTTTATCCATTCCTTTCTTCCAGGAGTGAGAGACACAGAGTAAGAGGGGGTAGAGAGACAGAGAGAGACAGCCACCCAACAGGGTCTTCATCATGAGCGCCTGGCATGTTCAGGAAATTTTTAGGTCAGGAACTTGGAACTCTCCCATGTAGGTCAGCTTTGCAGGGCAAATGAAACTGCTGCACCACTGCCCAGACCCATCATTGCATTGGTTAAATTGTTTCCTTTGAAGCACAGAAGTTTTTCATTTTGGTCAAGTTTCACTTATCAATTTATTTTATGAATCATGCTTTTGATGTCTTATTCAAGTTGTCATTACCTAACTCAAACTCATAAAGGTCTTCTTCTTCTAAAAGTTTATGTTTTAGTCCTTACATTTAGGCTTGTGTATGGACTAGGTAAATTTGTCTCTCTGCATGCGCATACTAAATTGCCTCAACATTATTTGTTGAAAAAAAAAAAACATTTCACCAGTTAAATCTCCATTTCTCCACTGTTGAAAATAAACTGACCACTAATATAATTTCTTTTCTTTTCTTTTCTTTTTTTTTTTTATTTGCTATAGGGTGCATGTGCTCACTGGAGGGAGAAAAAGATAAAGAGAGGAGCTGGCAGGTGGCGTGGTGGTTAAGGGTGCTGGATTCCTACATGGGAACTGTGGTTCAGGTCCCAGACCTGGCGGCTTACTTTTTTTCTTTCTCTCTCTCTCTTTGTCTCTCTGTCCTTATCTGGTAAAATTGAAATAAAATAAATAAAGTTAAATAAAATAATTCTAAAAAAATAGGTAGAGGAAAAATGAGAAATCATCTCCCAGGGAGAATGGCCATACCATAATCCCTTCTCTTCTATTCTCTTCCTGAGATTTTGTGCATACACACACACACACACACACACACACACACACACACACACACGTGTCTAGTGTATGTTCCAAGGTACCAGGTCTGAGACTCAGCCCTGTGGGATCTAGCTGTCTTAACCACCACGCCACCTAGTTTGCCCAATATAAGATACTTTTTAATATTTTTAATGAAGTAATATAGAAGAGTGTTTATAAATTTGGGGTGTAGATAAAAATAACATGGGAAGAAATCAATAATAAATTCGGCATTTTAGTAGCTATATAGCCTAGGGCAAGTTATCGAACATCTCTATGCAATTTGCTCCTCATCTGTATAAGGAGGATAATAATAATGCCTAGTTATTGGGCTGTTTCCAAGATGAAATGAGATAATGAATGTAAAGTACTTAAATGAGGACCTGGTACAGAATGGAAAGTGTTCAACACTTGAGAGCTGTCATTATTATCTCATCAAGGGGCAAATACAGAAGAATCAGTGCAGCCTCTTTGCATCTTAGAGTACAAATTGGAGCCGATTGGCCAAAATGTGGGAGATGGCCTGCATGTGTGGTTACTCTCACGATTTTCTTTTCTTTACTCCCAGTTTTATTCAGTAGTAGTGTGCTCACCTCTTTGGATTCCCTTGCAGCTGAGAGTTGCTTTGTGACCTAGTTTTGGCCAAAGAGATATTAGCAGAATGAATTGTGTGGCATTTGAGGGAAAGCTATTGATTTTCTCATAAAAAGTAGACAAACTCAACTGGTACAAATTATTTCTCCTTTGGCCATACTTCTTCATCCTGCTTGGACTGTAGCTACAATCCCTACACAGGGAAAAGTTGTCTTACAGCCACAAGGCAGAAAGCCTCATGTTAAAGGTGATGGAGCAGAACGTTGGAAGCTGACTTGAACAAATGATGCAATTTTACTATCTCCCCTTTACAGATGAGTAAATTGAGAATCAAATACGTTTACATAAGTTGCCTTAGGACAGGAGGTGGTCAAGGATAGATCTGGGCTCAAACACAGAGGCACCTGGCTCAAAGTACACCCATGTTTCTGCACAACTGCTCAAGGACTGTCCCTAGTTAGCAAGATGACTTACTTCAGGGTGGGCGCCAAGTCTAGTGCCTCCTGTGTATCACACACACAGCACAGCCCAGCACCTCCCTTCTTCAAAATAGAAAAGGCTTTTTTTTTTTTTCTTTTGGTTTGCAAAGCTTGGAGCCAAGTCTTTACATTTTAAGACATTATTTTTCTTCAGGGAAATTAGCATTTAGCAGCAAATAGACAAAGTTTCAGGTAATTGTTTTTAATCAAAATGGTCAAGTAATTGACTATTGGTTGCTGAGTGGGCTCCATAGATTAATGGTTAGTAACAGAGTAATTTTAAAGCATTTAGGAATTCACTTCATAGAAAACACCCTTAGGTGGAAAGTAATCCAAACATTTCCCCTCTTCTTTCCTACTCAGCTGGTTGCCCTTTCCCCCCAAAGAATATTAATTGCACCTCTTGGGTCTTCTACAATAGAATATGAAAGGCTCTAAATAAACATTTATTTTTCCATTCACAAGTAGAGGGGCTTAGAGAAAAGTGAATTAGGAACCTAAAAAGGTTTCCTTGTTTTATTTTAGTTTGTTTACATGACTGGTTTCACATTAGATAGCATTTCCCAAGCAAATATTCTGGGAGATGCTGATAAGCTCTTAGGAGAAAAGTTCCATAGTCAGTTTTGGAAAATAAGTCTTTCTTAGACATTCCTAAATCACATTAGCATACTAAAGGTCTGGGAAGGAGGAAAAGAAAAAAACTTGAACTTTCAATATTTCCCAAATTCATTTAACTCAACAATTCCTTTATTTACATTTATTGATATTTGCTTAACAAAGTATGGAAATTGCTCTTTTAGGAGGATTACAAGAATATGTTAGCTGACTTATTTAACTCTTTACTCCATCTAAGGCAGGAGTCAGCAAACTGTAAAAGGTAGCCTGGGATTTGTTTTAGTAAGGATTAGGAGTGACCAATGGTTTTTACATTCATAAATAGTTGTAAAAATAAAAAAAAATTTTTTTTGAGAGTTTCTTTTGGTATAGGGCACATGTGCTTGCCAGAGAGACAGAGAGACAGAAAGCAAGAAATCACCCCCTGGGGGGATGGCCACACCACAAACTCTTCCCTTCTATTCTCCTCTCAGGATTTTGGGAATGCATGCACACATGCCCAGCATGAGTTTCAAGCCTCTGGGTCCAGGAATCGAACCACAGTTGACCATGTGGGTGTCCAGCAACATAACCATTACACCATCTGCTGGTCACAATAAAAATTTTAAAAAATTATTTTAAAACAAAGATTGTATAGAAGAGTTAGATGTATGTGGCTCAAAAGCCTAAAATGCTTATTATCTGACCTCTTGTAAATAATATTTACGATACAATATCACTACCCAGGACATAAGAATTTAAAAAGTTAAATGGTTGTAATTCTAATTTAACTTTAAAAATTCTAATGTCCTGGGTACAAAAAGTAAGATTGTTTTTAAAGTGAAGGGAATGAAGTGACCAGTCTAGTCTCCAACATGTAGTGAGTGATAAAGCATGCAGAATAATTTTCTGCCATCTTCCCTATGACATCCATCAAGTATTCTCTTATCCAGAGTTTATTTACCTTTCTTTCAGATATCTGAATCTCCCTCACACCTTGGTCCGTTGTTGCCAAATACGTTCCAGTTAGTCGGTCTATTTCCCTCTCAAACCATGGTGCCCAGGCCAGCTGTTATTCTACTAAAGTCCAAGGGGAGCCAAATAGAACAGGCCTTCCTCTCTAGTCTCTCCAGATCAGAAGACACAAACATGCCAAGTTACACACATGGGTGTGTGTTGTTAAGCCAGCCCAGTGTTTCAAAATATAGAAAAATCACACATAAAAGACCAGACTTTCAGCTGTTCTAGAAGAAAAGAATTTAAGAGGAGATCTGGCAGATTAGAGCTGCATACCCCCTTGCCACAGGCTGCTGGAGCTGAGTAGCAGCTGTTCCGTTTCGAAGTCCAATGTGCCATCCACCACACCATGGAACGTGCTTGGCAGTTACTGTTTAGACAAGGCACAGGCACACCAGCTCTCTGGCTTGGCACAGTCCTTGCCACTCCCTGGAGTGGACACCAAGACTGCCCTAGTCATGAGCACTTCCTGCCTGGTCCCCCAGGCATTTGAATCTACAGCCTACTTAACCCCCTTCTCCTTCCTGGCCTATTTCCACTGCAGAAACATTTCTTTAGGTATCTATTTATGTAATTTGAATTCATCATTGGCAGAGTAGGCCTTAATGAAATCGTACATTGACATGAAGCTCAGGGAAAAAAGTTCAGAATCTGCCCCTGTTGGTAGATTGGCCTCTGTGACAGAGTGTTCTGTTTGACTACAGATGGATGAGTGGAACAGGCTCAGAATCAGAGAGATAAAGTGGGTAGATGCTGAGGAATAAGCCAAGTGGAACGAGCATAGGACCAGAAGAAAATAGAGAATCTGCATTCTCTCTCTTACTCTTCATCTAACCTACTGTGTGTTATTGGGCAGTCTTCTTATTCTATTTGGGTTTTGGCAGTTCTCCAACAAACTACAGTGAGATAGCACCTAGCTTGGCCTTTGTGGGCCAATGAGTGCCCACTAAAATGAGGTAATAAATGGGTATGGAAATATTTTAATATCTATAAAGTACAACACATAAAACACAAGGTATCATCAGTTCCCTATTTTGTAATTTGGCCCAAGGTTGACCTGGTAGAAAACACACACACACACACACACACACACACACCATTATCAAAACCAAAACAACAACAAACATACAAAATTCCCAGAAACAAAGAGTTAAGTTCCTCTAGGACTAAGACACATCCATCTTTTACGCCACATACTGTGTGCTGTTAAAAGGCACAGATGGACCCAGCATGAACTGCTAAAGATGGATAATGATGGTTTCATGTTTACCAAGAGTTTCAGATCAACTAGGCTTTTTGGCCTAAGACACCAGCTTCACAGATTCAGTGTTAGAGATGGGGTGCAGAACAGCTGGAGCTGCTGAGCTCAGCAGGGTTCCCAAGGGACAGTCACAAAGGGTTCCTCACTGCAGCCTCAGTTTAACACTCCATGCTCAAAGTTCTCCAACCTCCCACCTTTCCACCTGAGTAAATTCTACAGTGATTCTCTATCTGCCTCTCCCCAGCCCTCCCAGGAGTTCTGAGTTGCTCAGAACAACTTCTGCATTCACACTTTCTTGACGTTTGGTGCCAAGGACAGATACATCCATATGAACACCACTTGCCATGCTCCCAGGAGGAAGCCAAATATGTGTTGCGTCATATTGGTGAAAAAGAAGGAAAGGAACTTCTGAAAATCAAAGGGGAAGGAAATACTCCTATTGGGACCGTTCAAGCTCAATATCTATCCCAAAGTCATAGATTTCAGTGTCGGTAACTTTTAGAGATTTTTTTTCCTGTCTATAATTTCATTTGATAATTTTTTAGTATGTGACACAATGCTCATGTTAGAACAACTAATGATAGTTAGGCCCAATTCTTTTGCTGCATATTTGATCTCAGAACTAAGGCTTTAATAGGAGGACTGCACTGTAGTTAAAAAGCTGTTCTTGCAGTAGTTCTGCAATCTGTATTAAAAGAATTCTTTGATGAAGAAGAAAAGAAGTTAAAGGGAGGCCGATTTGGAGCCTTGGTACAGAAGAATGGTCCACAGTTGTTAGAGTTAACAAAAGATGGACTTTTTGCTTCAAAAGGCTGTGCTCAAGTAGAGGGACAAACTTTTGCCCTGGGGGATGTCAAAGAGAATCAAATATCCAGTAGGGTGACAGACCAGAATCCAGATGACCTTCCAGACTCCTTCCAACTCTTCAATGACAATGTTTTCTGACTAGGAGAGGAATAATAGTCTTGGCTCTAGAGCTGATTTGTACCAAGTTGGGCCAAGGCTTGTACAACAAACAAGATGTGCCTGCAGTGTGATTTGTATGGTTGATGCAGGTGTTATCATTCCCATCACACTGGCAGAGTGAAGCTGGAAGCACACAGGGTCTTCAGAAAGTACACAGAATGTGTATACCATGAAAAAACTATGGGGCCTGCCCTGTACCCTAGTGATTATGGGAACTAGATTCCACATGGCCAACTATAGTTTGAATCCTGGTGCCAGTAGCCTGAAAAACATGCCAGGCATATATGAGTGAGTGTCCAAAATTCCAACAGGATGGAAAAATGGAGGAGAAGGGATTATGGCATGACTATACCCTATTCAGGAATGTATCTCCCTCCCCCTTTTCTCTCTGTCTCTAGCAAGTATACATACCATCTAGCAATTAAAAAGAAAAATAAAACTATGCATAGATTTTAATTTTTATACCAAAATTAACTTGTACCTTAATTCCATTTTTCCATGATTTTTTGAAGTTTCCTCAACAATTTAAGAAAGTCTCAGGCTTGGTTTGCATATTTCAAGAGAAATGTGGAGATTGTTGCTGTTGATAGTATTTTGAAGTCCATATTTAGTCACAATAAAGGGAAACTGGCAAACTTTCTCCAGCCACAACAAAAAGTCTTAATAAAGGAGGGAAGTGACATGAATAAAGATAATGATGGTAGTTAATTGAGGACCTATGATATGCCAATTACTTTATCAGACACATTAAGTTAGTTCCATCTCATCCTCATCATGTACTCCTCTCTCTCAATTTTAATGATAAATAAACTAAATCTCAGTCATTTGCCCAAGGAATAAGTTAAGTGGCAGATATATAATTCCAACCAGGACTCTGCTTCTTGCCATAAAGCGATGTTTTTATGGATGAGAGGGTCAAGGCAAATTATTGGATGATGGTGGCCGATTAAGATGAGAACAGTGGAAATGTGATGCTACATAAAAAGACATCTCAGCGTTTCAGAGCAAGCCATGCAGCCCTCTGCACTCCCAGGCCAACTTTCCTCAGGGTGTAGGAGAACGACAATAGTAAACCCTGTACTTCCTTTTGTGGATTTTATTTTCAGCATCAATCTTTACCTCCTTCTATCATCCAACCTGGAAATCCAAAGACAAGAGACTTCTGCAGAGTTTTAGGGGTTACTTGCCTGAATGCAAAGGAACGAATGCAGGTTAGCATACACAGTGACAAAGGCCTCATCTTAAGTTAGGGGCATTAGGAAGGTAAACAAAGGAACAGATGTGAGACCTTGCAGAGAAAGGAATGGCAGGGCCTGCTGCCCCGTAGCCATAGCTGAGTAAACATCCAGAGAGGGGAGAAACAAAGTCATGATGGTTTCCCAGCAGCACAGACAGCTCTTCAGAGCAGAGGCTGTGCTCCAAGCTCAGTGAGCACAGGACCCCTGTCTGTTTCATTCAGTATTCTACTGCAGCAACTAGCACAGAGCATGAAGATTTGTTTCTAGTTATTGAGCACAAATGATCAGATGTTTGGGATGAAAAGATTTGGCAATTGATTTAATGAAGGCTGAAGGAAAGAGGAAAGGTGGTGATTCTGCTTGAGATATGACTGAGTTTCGAGTGTTTTGAAAAGTAAAGTTCAAACAGACATTAACTTCTTTTATTCAAAAGATGGACAAATGTAAATACCCTAAAAAAGCTCTCTCTCCTCTAACATTAAGTAGGTTTTTGCTAAGCAGCACACTGGGCAGTTAAATTTGTGCAACAAATGACTTAAACCTTTTTAGTGACCACACTGGACCATAACTGCTTCCTCCAGTACATAACTCTATCCAAGATTCACTCAACCAATAGTTATGGCGCAAGACTCAGAGGGAGTCCTCAGGATGATTTGAATGTGGAGACCACCCTTTGGAAGTTAAGAGTCTAATGGACAGAAGAGTAGGGTCCATAAATGACCAGAAATGACATTTAACATACTTAACAAATGCTGGGCAGGTCACAGACCAATCACCTAAATGCTTTCCCAAATCTCTGCTCGCATCATGTCTGTTAAATCTCATGTGCCAAAGCAAGTATTTGACAAAAGTTAACATCAAGAGTAGGGAAATATCCTCCACTATCTGATGGAAAGGCTTGCAAATCTCATAGCAAAGCTCATGGACATAGGCAAGGATGGTAATGCAATCAACCACAGCAAACATCTCTTTTTCATCTGTCTGTTATTATTTTTTTTTCTTTTGCTATAGGCTCCATGCACTTGCCAGAGAAACACAGGCAGACAGTAACAAATCACATCCCAGGAGGGATGGCCATGCCACAATCCCTTCTTCATTTTTCTCTTGGGGTTTTTTGGTCATATACACCCACTGCTTGAGACACGTCTAAGTTTCAAGTATTTTGAAAAATAAAGTTCAAACAAATATTAACTTATTTGTTAAGTTAATGTGTGAGTTTTAAGCCACTGGATCCAGGACTCGAACATGGTCCATCATTTGGGAGTCCACCGCCTTAATCATTATGCCACCTACTGGCCCCCCATTATTAATTTCTACTTCTGGAGTGTGCACCTTCACTTTCCTTTAGGGAACTCCTCCTCTTCCTCCTTTGGTCCATGTGCAGTTGACTCTACTTCTCAGCTCCCAAGTGTGGAGGATGGCTCAGATCTGCACAGCCACAGCACTCTATCCACATTGGCCACTGTCATTGATTCAGATAGAGATATGTAGGCCAAAGAGATTAAATTCTGGGAATTTTGTTATAGTTATTGGGGGAAAAAATCTATTTCTCTTTTGTTGTTATTTTAGTTTTAGATTTCTTTTTTTTTTTTTTTCTATAGGGCAGGTAGGTGTGCTTGCTGGAGAGAGACAGAAACAAAGAGAAGGAAAGTGAGAAATCATCCCCTAGGAAAGATGGCCACACCACAATCTCTTCTCCATTCTCCTCTCAGGATTTTCAGTATGTACACATGTGTCCAGTGTGATTTTTCAAGCTGCCAGGTCTAGGACTCCAACTGTGGAATTAGCCATGAGGGAACCAGCACCTTAACCACCATGCCAACTGCTTGCCCAAGAAAAGTCTATTTCTAATAGAAGTTGACAAGAGGCTGGAACAGGGACCAGCAGTTAGCGTAATGGCTATGTCGCTGGACTCCCACATAGTCAACCGCGGTTCGAGTCCCAGACCCAGTGGCTTAAACTCACGCCGGGCGCGTGTGCGTGCGTGCCCAAGATCCCGAGAGGAGAATGGAGGAGAAGGGATTGCAGCATGGTCATCCCCCCTGGGGGGTGATTTCCTGCTTTTTGTCTCTCTGTCTCTCTCTGTCTGTCTGGCACACGTGCCCGATAGCAAAAAGCCTAGAGTTTTTGCTAGTCATCTTGCTACAATAAGAGAATGCCTTGAGAATAGTATTAACTCAGAGAAAAACAGTGACACAGAGCACATATAACTGAATAAGTATAGTTGTTACCCTCTAATTTCCTGTTTCCAGCTTGTACTTAAATTCCATTTTCCATGAATTTTTTGAAGTCCTACATAGTAAATCGTCAGAAAAGTCATGATGTGATTTTCTATACAAAAATGCAACATGACTTTTCCAATGACCCTGTAGTTTGAATCAAGTTAGAAAGAAGCAAAACTGTTATGGGAACTAAATGTTCAGGCAGTCATTTTGGTCAGGAGGATTAGGGTAGGCTATTCAGAGAAATTGTCATTTGAGCTAACCACTATCTATTGTTTAACATTAAATATTTTTTTTAATGACTAAAGAAACTTTTCAATTCTTCCTCTGTCCCTGGAAAAGATCATTTACACCAAAAGGTCCATCAATAACTGACATACCTTGAAAAATGAGTTGTTGGACACCTCTTTCATTTCTGCTTGGTGAGTCTTAGCATGGAAATTAGATATTTCCAGTCAACACCCTAGTTAATTTTCCAGTTGGTCTAACAATGTATTTAAGCAACTTGCCTCCTAAGAGATTAGTTGGGCCCCACTGAGTTAGGGAGGCAATGTAACCCAACTGCTAGGCGGTTAATCTGTTCATTATGTTTATTTTCATTCCTAATTTTTTTTTCCAGGAAACCAACTGAGGCATGAGGGATAACATAGCTTTCTTAAACGATTCCTTTCAAGTTCTGATGAAGAAAGTTCCAAGCATAGATTTCAACACAGTCTTTCTGAAAGTTACGGAATTAAAGTCAGCTCAGAGATTATATCTATAGCTTTTTCTAATGGCTACTCCTTCTCCCAAACAGAATTCATATTCCAGGAAGGTGACATACACTTGATCTTGTTCACATTTAGACATATTTCCATATATTCTGTACCTCTCTGAAATATCTTTTAGGAGTGAAAATCTAATATATTAAAAGAAAAAAAAAACTCCACAGACTTTCATCTATCATTCCAACTGTTCTACTCAAATGAGTAATATTGAGTGCTCCAACTGTTTATGCTGATGCTAATCTTAGAGACGAAAGAAATATCAAGGGGGAATATCTGTACAAATTTGCAAATGTTCATGGAACAACCATGGTAACAATTCCCACAGCAACATTAATATCCCAAGCTAACAGACAGAAAAAGAAATAAGCACACACACTTTCCTGTGGCATATGGTTGCCCATGTTGAGACACAAAAGCATAAACCTTTGTGTGTCTCTGTGTGTGCATCTATGTGTGTGTGTGTGTGTGTGTGTGTGTTCTCCAAACTCAAATATAAAATTAAACAGTCATCAGGGAAACCTCATTGCGATGGAAAGTCAACTTGATAATCATCAGCCACACACTGCACTGTCTGAGTCTGTGTGTCCTGATCATCACCTTCACTTGTGCCCGATTCCTACGAGCCCCAAACTCAGCACCTTGTATAGCCTTGTTTTCCAAGCAGTCAGGCACAGGTGCTTTTGTTCTGAACAGGTCCTTTTTCACATTTGCAACAATGTTGCCAATTTTAGAAATCAGTCATAATTTGGCTAGAGGAACTGTTTTGAATCATTTCAGCTAAAGTTGGATTCACTGTTCCTTGCAATTACTCTCAGAAGATAAAATGATGCTGCAAAATGCCACCCAAGAAGTTTTCTTCACTTTCCGCTCAAGTGCTTTAGAAGGCGTGGCTAGAGGAATGCAAGCATGTCCTTCCAGAGTCCCCATCTCACCTCCCATCCTTTTTCTCCTTTCATTTCTCAGCATCAGGCCCTGCTCTGTGCCATGTGCTAGAGGACACAGGGGAGGGTGAGCCAGACGCTGACCTTTGATTCATGCAACATTCACACAGATGAATGCAAAACTTAAAGCGTGGACAAGTTTGTGAAGGAAAAGACAAGATTCTATGAGAATAAGTAGTCAAGAAACCTGCCACATTGTTAGGTCTCAGAAGGTTTCCCTGAAGAAGACATGACTGGCTAAGATGTGAAGAACCAGTAGAAGTCACCTATAGCTTTCAGAGGTCCAGAACAAGAGGCACTAACTCTCTGTAGAGAGAAGGAAAGTGCCAAGCTAAGGGAATGAGAGAAACCCAGCATGGCTGGAAAGCAGACAGCAAAGGAGAATAAATGGGGTAGGCACTCATAGGACAGGGTAAAGATTTTAAGAGGGCTCTGGAAAGAAAAATTATTCTCTTCTAAATTTAGTTAGCTTTGGATTTGAGGGGAGTGTTCTTTCTTTCTCTTTCCTTCTTTCTTTCTTTCCTTCTTTCTTTCTTTCTTTCTTTCTTTCTTTCTTTCTTTCTTTCTTTCTTTCGAAAGGGAAATTAAGAAATCACTTCGAGAAGGGATGTCCACGCTGCAATGCCTTCTCCTCTCTTCTCCTTCTGCAATTTTGGGCATACATATATATGCACTTCTTCTGCAATTTTGGGCATACATATATATGCACCAGGTGTGATTTCTAAGTCTCTGGGTCCAGGACTAGAACAACAATTGGCTATGTGGGAGTCCAGCAGTTTAACCATCACTCCACCTGCTGGCCCCAAGAGAAACTTTTTCTTTTGTTGCTGTTTTCTTATTTCTCCACCGAGTGCCTTGAAAGGGTTGAGGGAGATCAATAAATTATTGATACAAATCATCACTGCAATCAGATGTGGCTGCAGATGCTGATCTATTTGAACATCTCATCCATTCAAGGTAAAACCATGGGACAGAAGCATAAAACGGTGCAACCACTGTAGAAAACAATCTGGCAGTTGCTCAATAAGTTGAATAGAATTACCCTATGGCTCAATAACTCTACTCTATTCCATATATCCAAAAGAATTGGAAATAGATATTTAAATAAATACTTGTTCACAAATGTTCATAGCAACACTATTAACAATAGCCAAAAGATGGAAACAACTCAAACGTCCATCCATGACTGAGATGACTAAGTGGATAAATAAAATGTGTTTTATTCACACATTGAAATAGTTAACCATAAACAGGAAGGAAGAACTAAGACAGGCTCCAATGTGGAGGAACCTTGGGAACATCATGCTAGGTAAAAGAAGTCAGACACCAAAGGCCACAAATATAATGTGTGATTCTATTTATATAGAATATCCAGAATAGGCAGATCCATAGAAATAGAAAACAGACTAATGGTTTTCAGGAGCTGTGGGAATGGGAAATAGAGAGTGAAGGTATAATGGAATGAGGTTTCCTTTTAGGGTATTGGAAGCGTTCTGAAACTAGTTAGTGAGAATGGTCACCCAACCTTGTGAATGGACTATCAGGTTGTTGGGAAAGTCATGACGTATTTTTCTGTTTTTATAAAATGAGAAAATGCACCTCGACTTTCCTGACAATGTAATAGATGCTAGATGTACTAGATGAATTGCATACTTTAATATTATTAAAATAATCGGCCCAGCTGCAGGGGCACAGTGGTAGCACAATGCTCTGTAATGCTGGAGGTGCTATGGAAGATTGGCTCCTGGGTTGGCTTGTACATGCCAAGGCACATACACACGTGGTTGTGATCCCGGATGCCTGGGAAGGCTGTGCAGCAGATAATGGCATGAGAACACTGTCGAGGGTGTCTGTCTCTCTCATTCACGCACCATTCTAAATTTTTCTCCAGTCAAAAATTGTGGGGAGCATTGTTGACCTCACTCAACATATCAAGTGAATACCTAGTATAAAGGATTCCTCTCTCAGAGCTGCCTTTGTCTTTCCATGCTCACATCCAGTCACGGGCCAATCATGGTGTCTCTGCCCTTAGACTATGTCTCCACTGGTAGGAAGCAGTGCCAGGTTCTTTGCTAAACCTTTCAACAGCCTCATGCTTGTAGCATTGAGTCTGAGTTTTTAACATTTCCCCCAAATCAAAACAGATGCCAGACATGACCCAGAATTGATGAATATCAGCCCTCCCTATGGAACAAGTGCTATTATTATGTCCAGTTTACTGAAGAAAAAGCTGAAGTTCAGGGGTTTATAATGATTTGGCCTCATAAATAGTGGAGTGCTGGACCTTGTAGCCTTGCAGTCTGACTCAAGCTCATGACCATAAGTGAGCAACCATGCTACATCTACTATTGGGTTGCCAGAAAAGTCATGACATATTTTTTCTATGCAAAAATGCATAAAAATTTCTGACAATCCAATATTTATCTTTTATCTAGCTTTTCTAATTGCAGCCACTCCATGAAATCCACCATGTTTTGTGTGGTTTATTGAGCACCTGCCAGGCTAATCTCCTTGTCCCTACTAAATCTCCTCGAATGCACTCTTCACAGTCCATCACCAAGCACATAGTTGCCTCTCAAATTCTGTATGTTGGGTGCATGAAATGGATGCTGCCAGAGGAAACACGTCATTACATATTATTCCCTTCTACTAGACTCTAAAAGCTATGACTTACCTATGCATGACAGTATGCTTGGCACATAGTAGGTGTCAGCAGACATTACCTCAATGAATCAATGATTGGCAGTTTATTTAATGTGATAGTCATTAGACTTTCAATTATACACACACACACACATACATATATGTGTATATATACATATGTGTATATATGTGCATATATATGTATATGTATATGTGTGAGTGTGTGTGTATATATATATATATATATATAGTCGTTGGAAAAGTCATGATGCATTTCTGCACAGAAAAAAATATAAAAGACTTAACAACCTGATGTATCTCTATTCATTCATTTATTCAACAAATATTCACTGAACACTTACTGTGTTCCAGACACTGTGCTAGGTACCAGAAAAAACAGCTGTAAGTAAGGTGAGGCAGATGAGGGCACTACTCTCTGAGAACTTACAGTCCAGAGGGGTGTGACCAAAAAAATGCATGTATACTTGCATGTATAATACATATATATGGGGACCAGCAGTTAGCGTAATGGCTATGTCGTTGGACTCTCACGTAGTTGACCGTGGTTCGAGTCCTGGACCCGGTGGCTTAAACTCACGCTGGGCGCGTGTGCATGCGTGCCCAAGATCCCGAGAGGATAATGGAGGAGAAGGGATTGCGGCATGGCCATCCCCCCTGGGGGGTGATTTCTCGCTTTCTGTCTCTCTGTCTCTGTCTGTCTGGCAAGCACATGCGCCCTATGGCAAAAACCTCTCCAAAAAAGAAAAAAAAATACATATATATGTATGTGTTTGTATGTTTAAGTGATTGAACAAGTAAAGAAGAACTGCAGACACAGTCATAAGAGCAGTGCAATGACACAGCAGAAATAGGATGAAGAGAGGCCCTGTTAGAAAGGGTAGTCAGGAAGCATTTCAGAAGAGGTGAAATGAATGGAGAGATCTAAGTGAGGAACTAAATTTCAAACTGCAAAGCTGAATATGGCACTCCCTGCTAAAACCAGGGTTGTTTTTTTTTTTCTTTTTTTTCTTTTTATAAATCAGAGGCATCCCAGGTGAATAGCATTCTAGGAAGAAGGAACATCAAAGAAAATCACTCTGAGGCAGGAATAAAATTGGCTTATTAAAGTCCAAATAGAAGGGTCCAAGTGTACGATGCACAGGGAGAAAGAGAAGGGCAGCTTGGAGGGCAGGAGTGTGTGCAACAACACCTGAGAGGGAGGAGGGAGCAGACCACACCAGAGCCAGAGCAAGGAGCTCTGATTGGACTTGATTCCAAATGCCAGCAAAATCCCGCAAGGATTTTATGCAAAAGGGGTCATCCTCTGAACCACATTTTTGAAAGCTTATTCTGGCTGCTGTTTAGAGAACAGACTAAAAGGGGTAAAGAATGAAATCTGAAACAGTAACAAAGGAATTCACTGTAGTCCAAGAAATAAGGGTGGTGATGGTGACAATGGAGAAAGAGGAGTGCACTTGAGCTACACTTTAGAAGCATCAGTAATAGGCCTTGCTGCTTGATTGGATGGGGGTGGTGAATGAGAGGAACAAATTCAGGATGGTAACTTAGGTTTTTTTGGTATGAGCAAATGTTTAGTTATCAACATCTATGAGCAATGGTGGAATAAACAGGGATAACTTTGGGGTCTAATTAACAACTAATGTAGGGGTCAGCAGGTGGCATGGTGGTTAAGGTGCTGGACTCTCACATGGCAGACAGCAGTTCAAGTCCTCTCATTCTCTCTCTATCAAATTAAAAATAATAATAACAAATAAAATTAAAGAAATAATTAAGGAAAAGCAACTAATATACTCGTACTTTTCTCCTCCATCTCCATTGAGGATATCTTCAGTGAAAAGATATTAAATGACCAGTTGAATGAAAAAGATGCATTCAGGAAGGAATGGGGTTAAAATCAGGTGTGGCTTTTAGAATGTCCTGAAAACAACCATTTAACTCCTTCAGGGCACTGACACCTAATCTTGATCAAAGAATGTTGTTTGTGACAGAAGATGGGGAGATGTCTTCATCAGATGGTTTGTCTACAGTTGGAGAGGTGCTTTGCGAAGATGCCTTCATTCTATAGATTTGAGTTGCATTTTCAGCTACTGTTTTCTGTGATTTTCCTGCATCTTAAATTCAAAAGCATCTTGTCTACTTTTTCTTAGCCCCCACTACAAAAATCCCACAATGATTGACCTCTTATGTGCGCCTACCAATTGGAAAATATCAAGGTAACAGATACAACACACTAAGAATGTGTTAAATATAGTTAGTGATTGAAGGGCATCAACCCACATTATCCAGTCTGGCAGTCTGGGCTGCC
The DNA here is from genome assembly GCF_000334495.1 of Tupaia belangeri chinensis. Taxonomy (NCBI): domain Eukaryota; kingdom Metazoa; phylum Chordata; class Mammalia; order Scandentia; family Tupaiidae; genus Tupaia; species Tupaia belangeri. Next base: position 862,081 of record NW_006160078.1, on the reverse strand, counting down.
AAACAGCTCAGGAATGTGTGGTGCTCAAAAGTTCACTGGATGGATGGAAGTAATTGCCTCTCCCATTTCCATATCTGACTAAATGTTGTATTGTGAGAACGTTTTAAATAAAAAATTTGATTCCAAAGTGTGCTTATTACATTGTATCTCAGGGTGAACCAACTTTGAACTTCATTACCTCTTCTCAAGGCACAGGACTAGCTAAATTCATTAACTGTCTTTTGATTTCATGGACCATTGAAATGTCAGCCCTTGTGGCTCCCTGCTGAGTGGCTCAGGGTCACCAGTACCCACAGGGTCTATAATCTTCTTAATTTCAATTATTGCCTCCTTGTCTACCTAAGCCTCTGGGAGGCCTCCTCCTAAGCTTGCTTTTACTTTGCTCAGAACTGGATTTCCTGCTGCTACCCCTTTCTCCAACTGCTTACTTCTCTGTGACTTATACTCCTCTTACCAAATAATTAATATTTTGGGGTTCCTTAGGCTATATGTTCCTGAAATATAGTTGTCAGGGTAGTCACAAGCCAACAATGTCATTTATTATGGAAATAACTACTAGGATCATTTGGTTCCGAGATCTCAGCTTCGGGAATAAAATTTTCTGAAGATCAGATGGTGGCACAGCAGTAAAATGTGACACTCTGCAAGGCTGACGCACATGGGAGGGTTCCAGGTTTGTGTCAAGTGACCTTAATGAGCTCTCTGGGCATGTGTGTGCCTGTGACCTGGGGCTGGCTGAAGCTGGGGGTGGATTGCAGCAGGAAGACCCAGTTGAAGGTGCTGTTTTCTCTCTCTTGCACAAACACACACACACTCTCTCTCTCAGAAAAAAATAAATTTATATAAAAAAAATTACCCAGAATTCAAATTCCTGCATGTCCATTTCTTGGCTACACGGTCTTAGATGAGGTCGTTAAACCTCACTGAATTTCATTTTCTTATTTCTGTAAAATAAGCACAAAAATAAACCCTGTAAAGAACTATTATGAATCTTTAATGAAACAATACACAAAAAGAGCTTAGCATAGTACCTGACACAGAGGAAGCATCCAATAAATGTTCAGTATTATTGCCATTACTACCATCCCCTTGGAGGAGGACGTGCAGTTCATATCTATGCCATTTACTGACAAGGAAGGCACTCAGCTCGGAGACAGGCACTCAGGAAACATTCAATACATTTTAGATTTTTTTTCTAAGTTTATTTATTTCTTCCATGAGCGAGAAAGAAACAGCACTTCTAAGAGGGTCTTCACACCGTGAACTCCCCTAGCTTCGGCCAGCCCTGGATCACGAGCACACACACACCCTGCATACTCATGGGTGTCTTTGAACATAAACCTGGAACCTCCCCGAGTGGGTCAGTTTCACAGACCCACGTTTTACCACTGTGCAACCATCCAGCCCTCTACTTCAGATTTTAATACTTATGAATCAATTAGAATCACAGGATTATGGCACAGGAGAGGAAAACTGAGATTATCTACCTCAATACTCTCATTTTACAGATGAAGAAACACGTCAGAGGAAGGGGGCTGGGGAGGAGAGCACACCTGCAGACTCCACTGCTGGTTATTTTCCAGGTCAACCCTTACCCTGCCGAGCCAGCAGTGGACAGAGGTGACAATTTTTAAGCTGGCGAGGAAGCAGAGGGCAGGAGAAGAAAGAAAAAATGCATAAAAGGCCTTGTAAAGTGGATCCCACAGAGATTATCAGGACAGATATAGAAGGAACATAGTGGAGAATGTTTCTAATAATTCACAGGCTTAAGAGTAGCCTCTAAGAAATCAAAATCTGGCAATAAAAATTGGGACAAGAAAGAAAGTGAAAAGGAACTTAAAAGCTCAACATAGAAATGCAAAGAATTTAGCAAAGAGTTTAAGAACATAAAGTGTTACAGTATCTGTGACCTTGGCATGAAGAAAAAAAAAAAAAAACAGGAGCATCTGCAAGTGAAATGGTGTCCCCAAAACCTAGGCTAATTTATTTCCTGCAGGTCTCCACTCAGAGCTCAAAATATTTAGGGAAGTCCAACAAAGAACTGCAATTGGGCGGCTGCTGCTGCCACAATACTTACTATCACTGCTACTAAACATGCAAGAAGGTGATTTCATCTGGTTTAAGGCCCCAAGAGCCCTGATTGGTTAAGAGTAAATAACCACTGGTGGAAGCAATGCAGAGTGAGTCTTGGTCAAGACCAAAGTGGGAAACCCAGTATAGACCTACCAGTGCCATGTCATGAAGATGAGATGCTTGTATTAACCTGTGGCTTTCTTATCATGAATGGAACATTTGCCTAGAATGCAAACGCACAGATGCAAAAGCCCCCGGAGGAGGCTAGAATGAAGGTAACACATATCTGAAAAGAAAGCACAGTTTTAAATCAAGAGAGCACTTAAGGACTTTATGACTTGCAGATTGGCTCTCCTCTTTGGCTTCTGCTGCACTGAATCATGTATAGAGGGGTCCCTGAGGTACATGAGCCAGTTAGAGCTTAACAACTCCCCTGTGCTTTGCTGTATCATGGATTTTATAAGTCACACAGTCATGGTGGGCAAAGCACTCCCCTGAAGCAGACAACCTGTGCCAAGATGGAAAAGGGGTCTCAGAATTAAAGACAGATACAAACAAGAGCCAAAGGGCAAATGTATGCTGGGAAAAAGAACATCTAAAAGGGTAAAGGAGGAAAGACTAAGTAGAAGCTTCTTGGGTCACAAAATAGGCTTCAGCTTTCAGCTAACAATATTGGCAGCAGGGAGGAAAACCCTCAGCGATTTCACTGCATGTGTCTCTTCCCTCGAAGCAATGATTTTCCTTCTAGCCTATAGAGCATGTGCTTAAGATGGTACTGACAATGATGAAGAGCAAAGAAAATGGTAATACAGATTGTGTGCTCAAGAACATTCAAATCTTTTAAGTCTTTAAGTGTTCCTCTTAGGGGACCTCTTAGTAGCATTCAACACAGCTAACCAGCTAACCTGTATACCATTTTCTCAGAGTCCTGGAAGGGGTCACTACAAAGGAAAATCATGTTATATCTCTACTGAGATGTCTCCTGGGATCCCCTATATATGGGTCCCAAAGAGATGAAAGTAAGAATCGCAGTTTCTGAAAGTTATAGCTGGAATGTTACAGCTAGCAGTCGTTCTACTAGGTAGAATATCCTTGTCTCTGGCACTTGTACCACTTGCACGTGGACCAGGCCCACAGATTCACCACCAAGCCTGCAGAGGACCTGAGCAGCCTGAGAGGAACTTCCTGGCTCCTCACTCCACGAAGCAGCACCCAGCTGATAGGATTTGCACCACAAGATGCCCTCGCTGGCTAGTCACCACATTTTTTAAAAGAGTTATTTATTGGGACCAGCAGTTGGCATAATGGCTATGTTGCTGGACTCCCATGTGGTTGACCGCGGTTCGAGTCCCAGACCTGGTGGCTTAAACTCATGCTGGGCATGTGTGCATGCATGTCCAAGATCCTGGGAGGAGAATGGAGAAGGGACTGCAATGTGGCCATCCCCCCGGGGGTGATTTCTCACTTTCTGTCTCTATGTCTATCTCTTGTCTTTCTGGCGAGCACATGCACCCTATAGCAAAAACCTCTCAAAAAAAAAAAGTTATTTAATTTTATTTCTTTTTTTTATTTTATTTATTTTTTTTAAATTTTATTTCTTATTATCACTATTTTTCAGTTTGCTATAGGACATGTGCTCTCACCAGAGAGAGATAGAGAGAAAGTGGTGAAGCAAGCCAACAGGTCCAAGACTTGAACTGCAGTCCTATTGTGGGACTCCAACGCCTTAACCACCACTCCACCTGCTGGCCCCATGATAGTCGCCACATTTTAAATATGAGCTCATTCGAGCCAGAGGCAAGATTAGGAACTGGATTCCATGATACTCAGCTCAGCGCTTTATACCTTGATCCTGCTTTTCCTTTTCCCTGTGCTGTTGAGGACACCCAGATGATTTACTTGTGTGGTATCTGTTAACAGTCCACAGCACCCAGATGTGGGTCTGAGTCGTAGGACAGCCTGAGTGGGGCTTCTCACTAAAGGCTAAGAGTGATGATTTGAGAGGCGCACAAAGATCTGCCTGCCTGATAGTAGAGATCCTGGCAGGCTGCCTCAGCGGCCGTCATGACTATCCTTGCTTCCAGTTTGAGTACCATTCAGATAGGGTAGGTGCAATGTAGCAGCCCGCTATGACCAGAAGTGAGTGCACCTATTTAAGGAGACAGAGAGTGGCAGAAAGAATGAGGCCTTTAGAGTCTGCTAGAGATGAGTGGTCATCATTGTCTTTCTCTAGCTAGGTGCGAAACTTAGTATAGGCTGAGTGACCTCTCTGAGCCACACTGCCTTCTGCTAGAAATGGGGCTGATCATACCCTGAGAAACCTGTGAGATCAAAGGAAATACTACACAGAAAGTGCTTCATTTATTGACTACTTAATAGAAGATGATCAATAATTGGTGAATATTATTATCATCATTGTGATTACCCAGGATCATTGTAGACAAAAGGACTTGCGGAACAAGACGGGTATAGGTAAGTGATGTTTGGAAAGGAGAGAACAGGGACCCACCTGACTCCTGAGGAGGTGGGCAATGGAGAGAGAGGGACATGTAAAAGGACAGGAGAGATCGTTAAACGTACCACAGCTAAAGACACAGCTGGGCACAGTCTGATTGGCCAAGGAGGCTGGGCCTTGAACTAGAATCACAACAGGGGATAGAGCAATTGCAGACACTGAGGAAAAACCCAGCCTGGCAGGAAT
>NW_006160078.1:850442-857276 GCF_000334495.1 Tupaia belangeri chinensis | reverse complement strand
AGGGCACAGCAAAAAAATGGGTCATGGAATAAGCAAGCAGCAGGGCCTTGAAATTCTGGGTGTAGGAGGAGACTTGGCCTGAATACCCAAAGGGAATCCAGGAGGCAGTGTGTGTCTGGGAGGACTATGCTGGCAATAGATGCCTGGAACAGGCTTGGGTTCGGGGTGACCCTCACCTTTGGGAGAGTCATTATGAAATCTAATAAGAACTTTTCTACCCTAAAGGAGCTCTTATGGGTATTATGAGGGTATTATGGTATTATGGTATTATTTCTACTACCAAGCCAGAGGCTGAAGCAGGGCTGATTCATAAATGGGTCAAATAGCATAGGGGACAAAAAGAACAGGGAGAGTGTTGGAGCTAAGAAGGGCCAGAAATGCACAGCAAGAGTGTTAGAGCCAGAAAAACTAAGTTTAAAATCATAGCTAGCTTTTGTCTTAATGACTGAGAGACCTTGACAAATTACTGATTTTTTAAAAGCCTTCATTTGTTCATCCATAAAATGGAAATGGGAGCAACAAATAGTGTCACTATGGCTACCAAATAAAGTGAATGTAAGTTCTTTTTCTTTACAATTTGGTATAAAACTGTTAGATGTAGGGGCTGGTGGGTGGTGTGGTGGTTAAGGGCCCTGGATATGGTCAATCATGGTTCAGTTTGAGGTCCGGACCTGGAAGCTTGCTTTCTCTTTCCTTCTCTCTCTCTCTCTCTCTGTCCCTCTCTGGTCAAATTAAAATAAATGAAGTTAAATAAAATTATTCTTTATAAAACAAAAATTAAAAAAACCTGTTAGATGTAAACTCTCACCCATATCTAAATAACTATATAGAGAAATATCTAGTATACAATAATGTGTAGAACATCATAACATTAGTACAGTATCATGGGTACTGTGGATTATAACACTCCAACATTTGTTTATTTGCATACACATATGCATATGTATATACAACAAGAGGAATGAAAGATTCAGGATCATCTATTGGGTGGTCAGAAAAGTCATGAATAGAGACCAGCAGCTGGCATAATGGATATGTCGCTGGACTTCCATGTAGTTGACCGCAGTTTGAGTCCTGGACCCAGTGGCTTAAACTCACACTGGGCACATGTGCATGTATGCCCAAGATCCCAAAAGAAGATTGGAGAAAGGACTGTGGCATGGCCATTCCCCCCTGGAGGGGTGAGTTCTTGTTTTCTGTCTCTCTGTCTCTCTCAGTCTTTTTGGCGAGTGCATGCACCTTATAGCAAAAATCTCTCAAAAAAAAAAAAAAAAAAGTCATGAGTATTTTTCTATGTTTTTCTATGCAAAAATGTTTCATGACTTTCCTGATGATCCAATAGTGACTATGCCTACATCTGGGAACAGTGGTGGACTGAGACAGGTGAAAAAGAATGTTGAAAGACTTTCAAATGTTTTTCTCCATATGTGTATGCATTATTTGAATCTTTTAATGTTTTATTTATATAAAAAGATAGTAAGAATGACTATTCAGTATCCAAGTATAAACATGTACATAGTACAATCACACAGAATGCATATTATTAGGTCAATGGATATTATTTAGGCATTATCAGACCAACTCTTTCCACCCAAAATAAACTAGGAATTACAGCTTTGGACCAAAATGGGACTTGTAAAGCTGCTTAATCAGCTCTGATGAACTATTAGAGAAGGACTTGTGCTTGCAACCTAAGCCTTTCAAAAAGACATTTATCATCATTATCTACCTATGCTTTAATATAAAATGATTCATTTTCCTGCATCCATAGTTTGCAAGGGATTTTCGAATTAAACCGTAAAAGCTAAATTTTTCTAGATTCTGTCTGGACCTAGCATTCGATGCCAATAAAAAAGCTCAGAGTTATTTGTTTTCCTCTATAATTTCAAGGTGGATCGATATAAGAGTCCTTTATTGCTGTCATGGCCTCCACAGCCCTTGATGGTGAATCATTACAGAAGGTGGGATCTGGGATCCATAGATTGCAAGTAAGAAGACTCCATTTTTCATGCGGTTTCTTGTAAATTTGGGACAGAGAGAAGCAACAGCTAGCTTTGTACTGCAAAGTCCGTAGAGCTGAGGGTGTGGGCTGCTGAGAACAGGAGTGCAGGATAAGGATTATGGTTTAGTGATACTGGAAAAGATATGGTACAGGCTCTGGAATCTAACTGGCTCCAATTCCAGTTCTATTCTTCTTGGATGTATGCTCTTGGACAAGTTACTTCGCCCTTTCCAGTCTTTGCTTTCTCATTGGTATAACAAGAATAACAATGGTACCAATGAGATTATTACAAGGAATCAGTGAGGTTATTATAGGGAATCGAGATGATTCAAATTCTTGGTGCATCGTAAGTGTTCAATACATATTATTTTTCTTATATTTGAGATAGTAGAAACTTAGTTTGGTAGAATTTGTAGTTTTAATTATCTTCAAATAAATATGTATTAAGCAACCAACTATTATACATGGTAGACTCAATCTCTGCTCACCCGGCGCTTACCATTAAATTGCAAAAGTCAAACCTATTACTACAAAAAATTAGATAACTGTACAAGATTTATCTAGTAATTTAGGGGCAAATAGATAATTAGATCATTCCATATTAATTGTCTAGATAACAAAAGCAATCAGATGTCTGAAGAAGGAGAAACTCCTTCACAGAAGGTTTAATAAAATGTTGGGATTTGGCCTAGGGCTTAGGCCAGCATTATTTGTACAGAGAACAGGTAGAAGGCTTTTTGGGTGGGAAAACAGCACGATGTATGCAGTGGGTGACCAAAGCAAAAAGTAAACCAGTTGATAAAGAGAGCAGGCTTTGAAACAATAGCTCTCATAGATTACAAAACTCATTGAGAACCACTCTAAAATTAATCAGATGATGGTTTTATCTGTTTTTTTCTTAAAAAAAAAAAGACTGAACCTTATTCAAATCAATTCTGAAGCTTTGCTGTGCTTAAACACTTGTTATAGTTGAGAATGCATTAGAGCAAATACTCACCAGAGCCTAAATTAAACTAAATGAAATCCAGAACCTAATGCAGCAAGTTCCTAATATCATGTTCCTAGACCAGAAGCCCCATCATCGTTACCTGCAAACTTGTAAGCAATGTGAATTCTCAGGCCTTGCCCAAACCTACTGACTAACAATCTCTGGGAGTAGGCACATAAAACTGTGTTTTTACAAGCCTGCAGGTGATTTTAATGCAGTTTATGACGGCTATGCCACTGCCCCGTACATTCCTTTCAAGCACCCATATTTAATATTGGTATATTGGTTAACACAGTAAATGGCTGCATTATTACTTCCAAAGAAGACTGTGGCAGCCTTTCCACCACCCTCTAGTTTAGAGAAAATTCTTGAAAGAAAAAAATCCTAAGGAGGTCTGAAATGAGATATTTTTCCCAACAGGAAGAAGAAAAAAAATAATCAAATGGTCATTTTAATAATGCAATTTTGCTTCTTGTAAAGTGGCTCAATAGAATCACCATGGAGGATTTTTAAAAGAATAGCCTGTGTAATTGGAGCTTTATGGCTTTTTTGCTGAAAATGCTTTCACTGTCGATGGGCCAGATCCCATTAGCTAACTTACTTGGGAGCCCACAGGAGCCTTCTAACAGGAATATCCTGTTTTAGTGGTGGCAAAAAGCATAAAAATTGATTTTAATTATCTGAACTCCAATTTAAACATCAGTGATTGATGCTAGAGAGGTAAAATGTTGCTAGTACATATTATGCACTTTCCTAAATTTTTTTAAAGGATGATTTTTAGCTCCAAATAGCAAAATGTGAAAGAATAAAAAAGAAAGAAAATCAAAACTTAAAGGACCAAAGTAAACACAAGTTTAAACAGATCCTGTTGTTAAAAACCCATGGGATAGCAAAGAAATAGTCCAAAGATCTTAGTACTAGCACTTAAAATGTTTTCCAGAAGCACCCTCCTGCTTGAATTGCCTTTTTTATTATTACATATCCAAGCTTCATTATGCCTGTGCATCATTAGTCTGGCATTTCTTCTAGGTCTCTTTTGTTATACTGTAAAGACATCTGCAAGGTCGGACACACAAGGGTCTGAGTGAGCTTTCCAAATTAAAGCTGAAGTCCTCACAATGGCAAACCAGCCCCTACTCATGGGGGCTCCTGACTATTTCTCTATTCCTCTACCATGCTGCTCCGTTCCACTCATTCTGTCCCAGCCCAGCTGGCCTTACATTTTTCTCAAATCACACACCAAAAGTGCTTCCAACAAACACTTCTAGTCCTCTTTTCCAACCCTCATATCACCTCCTTGGATCACATTTCCATCACCTTCTTTGCATCCTTCCCTGATTAATTTTCTTGATATATTGCATAATACATAATACACTTAATTTTGGCTATTGCAATGTCTCCCTCCCCCACTACAATATACATTCTATGGAGGCATAGGCTCTGCATATATTGAGGGACCTCTGTATCTCCAAGACCTAGAATAGAGCCTGGTAAGTGTAGACATTCAATAGACATTGAGTAATTAAAAAAAAAAATGATGAAGCAAAGATTGAGTGGAAAATAGTAATAGAAAAATCCAGATGGTTTAAATTCGCCTATTTGGGTAATATCCATGGGCTTTTCCTCAGGAAAACTCTTCATCTATATAAAAATTGAAAAGTGGATTGGCAGGATCTGCCACCAGAGATTGAATACCCATGCTGGCCACAACACAGAGAAGTAAACCTTAAAATACCTTCAAGTTTATCAAGGAATTAGTCCTATCTTACACGACTGACACCTAATAGAAACCATTTCTCTGTGTCTAATTTATCCTTGAATGGCACACTGAGGGCGGTGTGCCAGAAGTCTATGGAAAGAACTCCCCAGGGGAGAGGAGAATCTATACCCATTGTACTCCCTTGACACAGAGCCCTATGCCTCAAGCTAAAAATGAACTGTCCTGAGACTCTGGTGTGGCTCTTAAAAGAAGCCAGATGATACACTTGGAGGTTGCCCTACATTTTGAAGAAGAGCAGGAAAGAATATTATCTTCTCTCTATAAAAGGAAGCACAGATCTTAGTTGGAGCCCTAAGACCTGGGTTCCAATCCTTATTCTACCACCATCTAGTAGGTAACTTTGGGCAAGTAGCTGCTCTCTCAACATTAGTTTTGTCATCTATCAGAAAGAATAATAATAGCAGCTACCAATATTGAGTAATTTATAATGCAAAAGACTTTAACATGACATCTGATTTAGCTTTCACAAGACTTCTTTGAAGAAGGCACCGAGACTATAAGAATTTAAGAAATTTATCTAAAATTCACATACAAAGTAGCAGAACCTGAAATTCAAGTGGATTTGAGTCCCAAACCTAAGTTCATATTGACAGCAGTGTCACACCTCTCCTCTAGAACTCAAAATTAGATGAAGGGAAATGGCATCCTGAATAAGAGCATATTCCAAAACTTAAAACGCCTTCAGCATAGGGGATTTTATTATAACCATGGGCTTCTGAGAGGCTGCAATGAAGTTATACAAATGCGAGGTAGTCTGACATTTTCCTTTGAGAATGAACAAAGACCTTCTCTGCTCCGCATTCACAGATTATTATCACTGTGATCACCTTTATTTTATTGTTGAAAAAGAAGACTCAAAAGAGACAATGAACAACACCAGAAGGCAAGGGAGTGACTCGTGGCTCTGTCCTCCACAGTAGCCAGCATATGCCATGGGCAAGCTGGACAATGTAGGTTAAATATAGACCACTACCTTACTAGTAGATAATCCTGGACAGGTCACCTAACCTCTCAAAGTCTCAGTTTTCTAATATGTAAAATGGCAATGTTACTACCCACTCTGTGATCCAAAAAGAAATAAAAATGACTTCTGGTAACACAAACTGGAAATGTTGGGACATCAGTGCCCCTCAGAGTAGGTAACAGTTCTGAGGGATGTGCTCTCTTCTTTTAGAGGCCCCCCAGAAGGAGACCTAGTTGTTTGCAGTAATAATCAAGTTCTTCATCAATTTTTTGCCCTTCCTTGTCTCATTTCTACCTCAGGGCCTTTGTATGTGACTTTCTCTATCACAGATCTCTGAGAACTTTACAATATTGGCTCCAGTACCTTGTTTACTTTCTTCAAGCACTTTTCACTATTTTATATGAATTTACATGGTGGCTTCTTGTGCTAGAATGTAAATCCCTAGAAAACAGGGATCTTAACATATTTATCAGCATCTTATATTCAAAATATCAAAAATTATGTCTAGGATGTGAAAAGGGCTCAGTAAATAGCTGCTGGGTGGATAAACAAATGAAAGAGTATCACAACTGTCATTTACCACAACATAGAGGATAGCCCCCTATTAATCAGATTATGTAACCAACTAAAAGATAATAGGCCCTTCTTGAAGAGAATATGCCCCTCTTGAACGTGCCAGGAAACAGAATTTCAATATATTGATCAGTGTTACAGCTATCCCTATGGAAACATGTCAGTGTCCAACTGATCAGGCCTATGTATCGATAGGAAGCAAGAGAAACACATGGAACTAGTGTCCGCTGGATGTTGGCCATCTGGGAGAGAACAGAAATCCATTTACCCTTTCCTTTAGGTACTGGAGATGAGTCTATTTATTTCTCCCTACTGTGCTAATGTAGTTTCCTTCACTGCTCCCTTTATCAGGAGTTAATGAATTTATAAAGGAGATAAAATCTCCCTCCCTGTGTTGTTTCTGCAGGGTGAAAAATGAAGCTTTTTTCCTCCATGGAAAGTCAGAGTCACTTCTCTCATAGGGCTCGTGACTAGACTGTATCATTGAATGTCACAGTCAGAAAAAGAGCTCATGTTAAAACTTTCCC
>NW_006160078.1:833407-849892 GCF_000334495.1 Tupaia belangeri chinensis | reverse complement strand
AAAGGCCTTTTCTTCTAATAAATTGTGGCTTCCTTAATATATCTAGAGATTATATCCATGACTGGTATTGTTAATAGCATCATATATTCATGCGAAAGAAAATATGTGAAGTATTGACAGGTTTCCCAATCCCTGACTTGTTACAGGTTAATCATTGTAGGGACACAGGTTTTCTTCTAACCAAAGAGTTCTTAGGAGTCTATCATCTGGGGAAAATCGGTAGTCAAAAACAGGCAGTTATTTTTGCTTTGTACTCACTTTTTGCCCTTCATAGGACTTGACCCTTGGGATCTGACAAATAAAGATAAATTACCAGTCTAGAGTTCTAACTAACTAAGCCAGTGTAGTCACTTAAATGAGTCTTGAAATCCAAATTTTGCTTTGTTAGCTAAAATTTCTCCTCCCATTGTCTTCGACTGTGTGACCTAGAATACATAATACCAAAAAAAGGTTGTAAAAGCCAGGTTCTTTATCACACTGACTTTACTTTTGGACTTAATGGTATTTCTTGACTGTAAAAAAAATTGTTTCATGATACAAAGGTCTATGATGCAAGTCCTATACCTCCTTTACCTTATAAACACAAAACACCTTGTTTAACATATAACAAAGAATGTATATGACTAGGAGTTGATTCTAGACAGAGTTACAAGGCATGATCAAATTAAATGTCTCCTAATTTATTTTAAAAAATGGTAATACTGCGACCAGCAGTTAGCGTAATGGCCATGTTGCTGGACTCCCATGTAGTCGACCACAGTTCGCATCCCAGACCCAGTAGCTTAAAACTCACGCTGGGCGCGTGTGCGTGCGTGCCCAAGATCCTGAGAGGAGAATGGAGGAGAAGGGATTGCGGCGTGGCCATCCTCCCTGGGGGGTGATTTCTCGCTTTCTGTCTCTCTGTCTCTCTCTGTCTGTCTGGCGAGCATACATGCCCTATGGCAAAAACCTCTCAAAAAAAATGGTAATACTGAATGTAGAAATTTATTTCTTATTGCAATAATAATAATAAAAGCTAACATATACTAAGTGCATACTATGTGCTAGAAGCTTTTCAATAAACTTTATATGACAATATTTAGTTTAATCTTTATAGTGATCCTATGAGGTAGGTGTTTGAATAGCATGATGATGAACACATCTAAGAAAATAAGGGACTCTAGAGCCAGATTGCCCAAGTTTATATTCCAACTCTGTCACTTACGAGGACTCTTCAAAATTTCAATGGAAAATGTGTATTTATGAAAAAGTTATGCATGGACTTCAAAATTTTTCCCACCAAAATAAATTCGTAAGTCAACTCTGTTTTTTCATGAACGTTCTTGAAATTCCTTGTACTTGTGATATGACCTTAGGCAAGTTGCTCTCCAAGCCTCAGTTTCTTTTTTTGTTTGTTTGTTTTTAAGTTTTTGTCATAGGGTACATGTGCTTGCTGGGGAGAAAGAGAGAGACTGAGAGAGAGAAAGTGAGAAATTGCCTCCTAGGGGGATGGCCACACTTGAATCCCTTCTCATCCATTCTCCTCTCAGGATTTTGAGCATGCATGCACACATGCCCAGTGTGATTTTCAAATCGCCAGGTCCAGGACTTAAACCTCGATTGGCTGTATGGAAGTCCAATGCCTTAACCACTGTGCCACCTGCTGGCCCCAAAGGCTTCAATTTCTTAATCTTTAAAATAAGAATATTGGTGGTTATATATTTTATCAGTTGGTCTAGGAGGTTTCCAAGTACAAATTTTTCATGTCCTCAGGATATTTCACCTTCTCAGCACATTAATGAATATCACAAGCCAGGAACATCACAAGTTCAGTGTCCAGAGTTTTACTATGGTTTCATTATGTAAGTTTAATGGATTGACTGAATCATTGATTGTACTCAAACTTCAGGGTTCTCAGATGTCTGTTGATGTCACCTGGCTCACAGTTCTAGCCCCTGAATCTTATGGTTGATCTTTCCAGCATGACCAGTGTCCATTCTGAAATTAGCTAGGGATCCGTGAGTCACCATATTGCATGAATTTAAGAGAAGCTCATTGAAAATAACAGACACTTTTATCCCCTAGCAATTTTGAGGATTAAGAGATTATTTCCCAGGAACCAGAGACAAAGGTCAGTCAAATTATTATATGATACTTTTTTTTTATGATAGAGATTTTTGTTATAGGGCACATGCACTTGATGGAGAGACAGAGAGACAGAAAACGAGAAATCATCCCCTAGGGGAGATGGCCATACCACAGTCCTTTCTCCTCTTTGGATCTTAGGCACACAAGCACATGTGCCCAGCATGAGTTTTAAGCCACCGGGTCTGGGACTCGAACCATGGTAGACTACGTGGGAGTCTAGCAACATAACCATCCTGCCATCTGCTGATTCTTCTACTTACAATACTTCTAAATCCATTTCTTCTTTGTCTTAACCACATTTACCTTAGCTGCAAGCAGCAACATAATGTAAAACAGGTCTGGTTAGTGCTAGTCATTTCATTTCTAATACACTTTAAAAGAGATGAGTACTGGACCAGCAGATGGCATAATGGTTACATCACTGGACCGCACATGGTTGATTGTGGTTTGAGTCCCAGACCCAGTGACTTCAAACTCATGCTGGGTATGTGTGGGTGCATGCCCAAAATCCCAAGAGGAGAAAGGAGGAAAGGGGACTGCAGATTGGCCATCTCCCTTGGGGGTGGAGGGGATTTCTTGCTTTCTTGCTCTGTCTCTCTCTGTTTCTCCAGTGAGCACACACACCCTATAGCAAAAATTTCTCTCTAAAAAAAAAAAAAAAAGAAAAGAAAAGAAAAAAAGAAATTAGTGCCTATAAACATTAAATGTTTATCTGCATATCATTCAAAATCATCTCACATCATCATTTATAATTTTTGAATTAAACTTATTATATTATTTCTTTAACAAATACATTTTCTTTTATTCTATGTCTTAGAAGTGTTCCAAATAGAATCCCATTGTGAACTCAAAAAAAAAAAAAAAAAAAAAAAGACAGAATCACAATGCCCTACCCTCTCATCTTACAGAGGAGGGAAAGCAATCCTAGCATGTGGAAATGACTTGCCCATGTCTATACAGCAAAGAATTCATCTCAGTCTTTTGACCTCCAGTGCAGGAGCCTTTTTTACCACCTTTAGTGAGCTCTCTAACCAGTATGAGTTTGTTCAAAGGATGAGTATAAGGAAGAGCAAAAAAAGAGATCAGCATCCTTCTTTTTATAATAAATGCTAATGGCATTGTAAGGAGAGCACATAATATGAAGTACCAAAAATGGTCAACTGGGACGGCCAACTCTCTTAATCTTGTAGCAAAAAAAGCCAGGCTTCACAGTCACTGACAGCTGGTTTGCTGTGCCATCTAGTCCCTGACTGCTATTTCTTCTCTGGTATTGAGTAGACATCTTTGTGTTATAACCTTACCCCAGACTGCAGGCTTGGGGAAACTCATCTGCTATCATTTTCCAACCCATCTATTCATTTGCTTCAATGTGAGCCTTTAGAAATAATTAATACAGTGTGTTGGCCACTGTGAAAATAAAACAGAAGAACAACTAGCTTGAAGATCTTGTATTAAAAGAATGGAAGAGTAGACTGACCCTGTATCCCAGTGGTTAAGGGAGCCAGATCCTACATGGCTCACCACAGTTTGAATCTTTGTCCCAGTGGCTTGAGAAACAGGGGAGGCATGTGTGCATGGGTGCCCCAAATTCCCACAGAATGGAGAAATGAAGAAGGGGTTGCGATGTGACCACACCCAATTGGGAAATGCTCCCTCTCTCTCTGTATGTCTCTGTCTATGCATCCTCTGACCATTAAAAAAATATGGGTAGAACAGCATCCTACGAACTCTCTTCAAAACATGCTGAAAAACTCGACTTTGCACAATTACATTGACTTACCTATGTCTAATGGAGATAATAAACTGAGGGCAGAGATAGGCCTATTTGTAAAATTTAGCATTGATTTTTCACTCTTGCATATATGCTCAGACATAATTGTGGTGAGTGGTCTTTTAAAAATTTAAAAATAGATTATATAGGCTAATAAGTCTCTGATAAATGTGTACGTGAATAGTTTTTTACCTGAACACAGCTTTCTGCCATGAAAACTAAATGCATTCCCAGAATACACAGCAAGTAATCTCTTGACAGTTCTGATTTTGGATGCTAATATTTTACATCCATGTTTAAAATGGACTCTGATATGTTTCAACTCATCTTTTGCTTTTTTTCTCCCCCCTAAATCCACAGTGTTCCTTTACAAAACTGTCATTCTTGTCACCCCTCCTCCTGCTGTCACACCGGTCCAGGCCTTCTTTACTTTATTCCAGGATAACTGAAACAAATCCTGTGAGAATCCAGTGTCTCCTCAGACACCCCTGCACAGTGCCACTCCTCATCAGTCCCTGATGCCAATGGGTCCCTGTCCTTGCTGGGCAGGCAGTATAGGTAGTTTTAGAATTCGGGTTCTGCCAATGGGTCCCTGTCCTTGCTGGGCAGGCAGTATAGGTAGTTTTAGAATTCGGGTTCTGCCAATGGGTCCCTGTCCTTGCTGGGCAGGCAGTATAGGTAGTTTTAGAATTCGGGTTCTGCCAATGGGTCCCTGTCCTTGCTGGGCAGGCAGTATAGGTAGTTTTAGAATTCGGGTTCTGCCAATGGGTCCCTGTCCTTGCTGGGCAGGCAGTATAGGTAGTTTTAGAATTCGGGTTCTGCCAATGGGTCCCTGTCCTTGCTGGGCAGGCAGTATAGGTAGTTTTAGAATTCGGGTTCTGCCAATGGGTCCCTGTCCTTGCTGGGCAGGCAGTATAGGTAGTTTTAGAATTCGGGTTCTGCCAATGGGTCCCTGTCCTTGCTGGGCAGGCAGTATAGGTAGTTTTAGAATTCGGGTTCTGCCAATGGGTCCCTGTCCTTGCTGGGCAGGCAGTATAGGTAGTTTTAGAATTCGGGTTCTGCCAATGGGTCCCTGTCCTTGCTGGGCAGGCAGTATAGGTAGTTTTAGAATTCGGGTTCTGCCAATGGGTCCCTGTCCTTGCTGGGCAGGCAGTATAGGTAGTTTTAGAATTCGGGTTCTGCCAATGGGTCCCTGTCCTTGCTGGGCAGGCAGTATAGGTAGTTTTAGAATTCGGGTTCTGCCAATGGGTCCCTGTCCTTGCTGGGCAGGCAGTATAGGTAGTTTTAGAATTCGGGTTCTGCCAATGGGTCCCTGTCCTTGCTGGGCAGGCAGTATAGGTAGTTTTAGAATTCGGGTTCTGCCAATGGGTCCCTGTCCTTGCTGGGCAGACAGTATAGGTAGTTTTAGAACTCGGGTTCTGGAACTAGTTTCAAATTCTGCCTCCCACATTTATCCACTTCATAATTTCAGGCCAGTGAATTCACCTTTCTGAGCTGCAGTTTGCATTATCTGCAAAAGAAGGATGAATGATATATTTCAAAAGGTTGATATGAGAAATAAATGAAATAATCCATGTTAAGTGCTTAGCACATTTGCTATAGGGCACATGCTCTTGCTGGAGAGACAGAGAGACAGAAAGTGAGAAATCAATCCCAGGGACAATGGTCATGCCACAATCCCTTCTCCTCCATTCTCCTTTCAGGATTTTGGGCACACACACACACACACACACACACACACACACACACTCCAAGTGTGAGTTTCAAGCCACCAGGTCCAGAACTCAAACTGTGATTGACCACATGGAAGTACAGAACCTTAACCACCATGCTACCTGCTGGCCCCAATATCTGGCATATTATAAATAACAAATTTATGTCCAACAAATAACAGCATAAAAAGCTATGTTACCTATGAAACAGTCTTGAGTTCTCTACAAAGCCACGGGAAAATGAGATCATCTCCCACACCTTTCACACTTTTACTATTTATATAATGCAACCAATGAGTGATTCAGTCCAATCCTGAGAAACCTGAAGCTCTAAGTAATATAACACCAGCAAAGTATGTATGTATTGTCAAGGCCAAGTGAGGCACCCAATTCACCACTTTATTCATTTTCATTAAGCCCCTAGGTGGCAAAAATCTAATTATCAGAGCGAGGGAATCACCACTCATCAACCCAAATAAAGCTGCCAGCTAACCATATTGGTAGAAATATGGTCTACTGCCAAAGGGTTAAGCAAGACCATCAGGGGTTAGAATTTCAGCTCCATATAATAAGAATTAAGCCTTCATGCAATGCTCATATGTGCTGAGCCTGTCTCTCCAGCTAAACTATGAGTTGCTC
Organism: Tupaia belangeri chinensis; assembly: GCF_000334495.1. NCBI lineage: Eukaryota > Metazoa > Chordata > Mammalia > Scandentia > Tupaiidae > Tupaia > Tupaia belangeri. The sequence goes on along the minus strand of NW_006160078.1, from coordinate 843,643 downwards.
GAGGATAGAAAAAAAATCTTTATACATCTTTTGTCATTTTCAGAGAGAAAATTCACTTTTCAAGGGACATAACATAGTTGTTTTGCTTTGTTTTTTGGGGGCTGAAGTACAGTGGTAAAAAATATAGTGAACCAAGAACTAGTTCCTTCTCTCTTTATCTGAAAATATAAAAGATAAAATTATATTTGTAGGAGGAATCTTTTGATTTCAAAGAATAGGAACTTGATTCAAACTAACTCAAGGAAATTGTATTTTTTTTTTTTGAGAGGTTTTTGCTATAGGGCGCGTGTGCTCACCAGACAGACAGAGAGAGACCGAGAGATAGAAAATGAGAAATCAACCCCCAGGGGGGATGGCCATGCCACAATTCCCTCTCCTCCATTATCCTCTCGGGATCCTAGGCAGGCACGCACATGTGCCCGGCGTGAGTTTTAAGTCACCAGGTCCGGGACGTGAACTGCGGTCAACTACGTGGGAGTCCAGCGACACAGCCATTACCCTAACTGCTGGTCCCAAGGAAATTGTATTATTTGACAAGTGATTAAACTATGTACAGAATTTAATTCAATAAAAAAAAATCTATTTTTATTCATTAATCAATTTTTTTAAAATAGAGGTTTTTGCCTTAGGGCACTTGCCCTCTATGGGAAGAGAGACAGAGAGACAGAGATGATGAGAGGGAAAGTGAGAAATTCCCCCTCAGTGGGGATGGCCATACTATAATCCCTTCAGCTCCATTCTCCTCCTGGGATCTTGGGCATGCACGCACACACACCCAGCATGAGTTTCAAGCCATTGGGTCCAGGACTTAAACTGTATGTACTCACCCATGTGGGAATACAGTGACATAACCACTATGCCATCTGCTGGCACCATAATCTGCTTTTAAAATGGGCTAAAGATTTGACTAGGCACAGCTCTATGGAAGACATACTAACGGTCAACAAATACAGAAGGATGTTCAACCATCACTAACCAAGGAAATGCAAATCAGAACTACAAAGAGACATCACTTCATACCATTATAATAGAGATTTGGGCTGGCAATAATGTGGGAGAAAAGGAATCCTGATACACTGCAAGTAAGAATGTGAACTGATGGGACCAGCAGTTAGCATAACGGCTATGTAGCTGGACTCCCACGAGTCCCGGATCTGGTGGCTTAAACTCACGCCGGGCGCATGTGTGTGCATGCCCAGGATCCCAAGAGGAGAATGGAGGAGAAGGGATTGTGGCGTGGCCATCCCCCCTGGGGGATGATTTCTCGCTTTCTGTCTCTCTGTCTCTCTCTCTCTCTGTCTGGCGAGCGCACGTGCCCTATAGCAAAAACCTCTCAAAAAAAGAAAAAAAGAAAAAAAAGAATGTGAACTGATTCGGCCATTATGGAAAACAATACGGCGCCTCCTCAAAAAGCAATGATTCCCAACTCTGAGTACATAGTCCAAGGTACTGGAATTAGTATGCCACAGATAGCTTGATCAGGATTATTTCACAACGTATATGTATGTCACAACACCAAGTTATATTCCTTAAACATATATACATTTGGGGCCAGCAGGTGGCATGTTGGTTAATGCACTGGATTCTGATATAGCTGACTGTGATTCGAGTCCTGACCCTGCTTGCTTGAAACTCACGCTGGGCACATGTGCACGCATGCTGAGGAGAAAAATGGACGAGAAGGGATTTCCCAGAATCTCGGGAAGAGAAAGAAGGAGAAGGGATTGTGGCATGGTCATCCCCCTCCCAAGAGGATGATTTCTTACTTTCCCACTCACTATCTTCCTCTGTCACTCTCTGGTAAGTTCACGTGCCCTATTTGAAAAAAAAAATACACACACATATAATTATATTTTATTTGTTAACTATACCCCGATATAGCTGAAAACAATTTTAAGAAAAATTAGGTTAAGAAAAAATGAAAGAGGGGGTGGTATTGGGGAGTCATTGAGTCATTTTACTCATAAAAAATTTGACAAATATGCTAAATCCAAGCAAGTCTAAATCCTGATGCTATAATTATGTCACAAAAACTTAACTCTCCCAGTTGTTGCCTCTAGTGTTCTCTATGTTGGCTTTGTCTTGGGCAGCTCTCCTTGCCTAGTTTCCTCACGATCTCCAGAAGCTCTGATTTTGCCTCTACCACCCTAATAACTCATAAAATAAAAACTTCTCCTTATCAGAACCAATGCCCACTGGCTAGATTGGCCTGGCCTGGGTCTCATTACTACTGCAAAACTGTTCATTATATTTGGGGGAGGGCAGAATCCTTGATTGATAGTCTCCCCAGGATTGGATGCAAATGAGAGAGGAATAGTTTCAAGAAAACAAACAAACAAGGGCTGTTTCAGAAAAGGAGAAACTAGTACTGATTAGATAAAGATAGAAGATGTCCAGAAGACCTTGCACGATTCTAATACTGATGTTAGATATGCAGCTCCCTTTGAGCCTTTGGACTAGGAGCTCAAAGACCAGGCGATTCCAGCGAAGATTCCTTAGGGCACATTTTCCTTTACAGGTTACAGTATGGTTTAATGATGCATCCTTTGGGTAAATTGATCCTCTCTATATTATATATCTTCCCTACTCTCGGGTGGGTTCTCAGATCTATGAGGAATTGATTTGTTAAAGCTGATTTTTATAAGGCACTGTTTCTGATTGGTCTGAAGTCATGAGGAAGAAGCTAATAAATTCTTCATTTCAGTTTTAATTGTTCTACAGTCAAGTCAAATGTTCCCCTTTTTAACATTACATGGCCCTCTTTGTTTCCTTTTGTATATTTTTATTCAGTCCATCATCAATTGATACTTAATTTTAAAGAATTATTTAATTTTATTTATCTTTTTTTTTTTTAATTTGTTACAGGATGAGAGAGAGAGAAAGTGAGAAAGCAAGCTGCCTAGTCTGGGACTCAAACCATGGTCTGCCCTGTGGGAGTCCAGCACCTTAACCACCATGCTACCTGCTGGCCCCTCATACAATATCAGGCACCAGAATAGATACAAGTGACACAGGGTTTGAATTCTAAACACTTTTTCAGGGCAGTTTATGGTCTGGTGGGTAGATGATCTGATGGTATATAACAAGCACTATTAGGATGATGTTCAAGGTATTAAGAATACAAAAAAGGGAGACCTGAGTTCAATTATATCAGTCTAACCTAGAGACCAGGTGCTGTGGCATACATTTATAATCCCAGAGACTGGGAGACTAAGGCAGGAGGACTGCAAGCTCAAGACCGACAATACAATGAGACCTTGCCTGAAAAAAATATGCCTGTAGTCCCAGCTGTAGTCCCAGCTGAGAGAGAGAAGAAACAGATGTGAGGGCAGCAAAGGCTTCCTAAAAAGACATTATGTAAAGCATTGGAGAATAAGAGAGTTTGCTAGAAGAGAAAGAGGTCAGTGGCTTTGCAAGATGTGGAGACAGAAAAGGCACAGAAGACATGAAGGTGGAAAATAGGAGGGCATATATCGACATCTGCAAGTGGTCACTATAATTGGGAAGCAGGGAACTGAAGGAGGATGGTACTTTGGAGGTGATGGTGGTCAAAAGAGTGGTAGGGCCAGCCACAATGGCACCTGTTTCTGGAGAACCAATGTTGAGAGACCATCATGGATCAACCACAAGTGACTTCATATCTGAAGCTAAGATATGTTCTCTGTGCTCAAGAGTTTCAAAAGGAACACCAGTATATGGAATATTTTCTGCTAAGTAATCATAACCTCTTAAAGTCTGAAATAAATATCCTGTCCTGTTACAAAGCTGAAATACCTAAGCTCAGATAAGAAGACAGGAGAAAAAAAGGAGACCTGATGGTGATGCAGTGGCAAAATACTGATGCTCTGTAAGGCTGACCCCCATGGGAAGGTTCTAGGCTTGTATCCAGAGACCTCTCTGAATTATTCCAGGCACACACATGCCCTCGATTCAGGTCTGGCTGAGACTGGGAATAGACTGCAGTGTAAAAACCCTGTTGATGTTGTGCTGTCTCTCTCTGTATCTTATTCACTCATGGAAGAAATTTAAAAATAAACTAAAAAAAAGAAATAGTTTATTTAATTTTATTTGTTTATTTATTTTAATTTGAGAGGAACAGAGTGAGAGAGAGAGAGAAAGCATACGTGCACGCACAGGAGGGAGAGAGAGAGAGAAAGTAAGAAGGCAAGCCACCATGTCCAGAACTCAAACAGTGGTTGGCCATGTGGGAATCCAAGCACCTTTAAGCACCACATCACCTACTAGCCCTAAATAAAAAAATAAATTTAAAAATAAGAAAAATGGGGAGCTGTAAAACGCAAGGCTTTGTAAGACAATCCCATATGGAAAAAGTCTCTATTCAAGTCTGGAGGCCTCCCTGAGGTTGCCAGGTACAAGCTCGCCAATAATTCAGGGTTAGCTGAAGGGTAGGGGTGCATTGCAGTTCAGGACCATGTTGGGGATGATGTCTCTCTCTCACACTTCTGGGAGAAATAAATAAATGAACTTAAGAAAATGGTTTCTTTATAATAAAAGACAAGCCAAAAAAAAAAAAGAAAGAAAGAAAGAAAGAAAATTCCCAAATAACAGATAATTAAAAAAAAAAATACCTATTGTATTAGTTCAACAAGCATTTACTGAGTGCCTACTCAGCATCTGATGGTGTTTGAGACATGGGAGACACAAACAGTGGGCACAGGAAAGGCTTCTTGACAGTTTCTGAGAAGAACTAAACATGTTAAAGGCAAGTGTGTGCTTAACAAATAATGTGAAAATGAACATCTCAAACACATGATTATAGCATGAGCTCTCTATTCATTTTCTAGGCAGTCCACCGCAAAGTATCACAAACTGGGTGACTTTGAACAAGAGAAAATTATTCTCTTTCAATTCTGGAGTCCAAAGCCCAGACTCAGTGTCAACGGTCCCAGGCCCCCTATGAAGGCTCTTAGAAGAATACCCTCATCCTCCATCTTCACACAGCGTGCTCCGTGCTGTCTATGTCTCTATGTTTCTCTTCCTATGAGGACACCAGTCACCTTGAATGAGGGTCCACTGTAATGGAGTAGGCACTCATCTTACCTTGATTACATCTCCAAAGACCCTATTTCCAAATATGATCATTCTGACGTTCCTGAGGTTAGGATTTTAACATACTTTTTAAAATTTTTTTGGTGGACACAATTCAATCCACAATTGTCTCCAATAAAAATATTGCTGGCCTAGGTAGGCAGTAATCACAGTGGTTGGAAGCAAGAATTTTAGTGTCAAAAAGTCAAACATTGGAATGTAGGCTTTTCACTTACTACGTGATGGTTTTCCTCTATGCTGAAAGTTTGCTCATGTCTAAAATAGAAACACCAGTATGTGCTCACTTGAAATTTCTCTTTCTACTCTTCTAGATATCCTCCCTCTTGGAGTAAAACATGGTCATTTGACTTCCTGTGGCTAATTCAAGAAGAAATTGTATGTTATGGTCAGACACTGACATGGAGGTAACACAACAGGATCAATACAGGAAGATCTTGAGAGACTCTGTCTCTTCTCTTTCTTACGGAATAATTAAATAAACTTTAAAAATGAAAAATAATTTTACATATCACTCCAGTGTAGCAGTATTAAAAGAGTTAGCACTTAGTCCTCCTGGCTCTCTTCCCCTATCACAACTAGTCCAAAAAACATGTTCAAAATACAACATCATCCAGGCCGGCAGGTGGCATGGTGGTTAAGGATGCTGGACTCCCACATGGCTCATTGTAGTTCAACTCCCAGACCTGGTGGCTTGCTTTCTCACTCTCTCTCTCTCTCTCTTCATCTCTCTTTCTCTCTTCTCCTCTCTCTCTGTCTCTCTCTCTCTCTCCTCCCTCCCTCCCTCCCTCTCTCCCTCTTTCCTTCTTTTCAACAAGCTTACACACTCTCTGGCTCAAAATTAAAAATAAATAAGTAGAGTTAAATGAAACAATTCTTTTAAAAAATACAATATCATACTCAATCAGTCTAGATTCCCAAAATGATAATGTTAAGCAGAGATCCCTGTCTACCTGCACTGAAAATTTAATATGAACAAGAAGGAAATCTTTATTCCTTTAAGTCACTGAGGTTTCAGTGTTATTTGCCACTATAGTATAACTACCTTACCCTGATGGTACATGGTGTTGACTTTATGATATTATTACAAGGTTTAAATAAGATAAAATACATACATTTCTTAGCATCATGTCTACATCATAGAGAGCCTCAGTAAGTACTGTTTTATTGTGCCCAAGGGAGCAAATGTGTTGCAGCATTTACTTTGCAAAAATTTTGAGTCCATTCTCATTTGGTACACCGAGAAAAAAAAAACAAAACTTGTATTCAACAGCTGGTCCACTCTGTACACACTGGAAACATCCACTGAATGCTTATCACTTTGCCAAGTACTGTTCAAATAGTGTTCATACACATGCATTCATCTGAGGCTCACAGCTACCATAGGAGGTAGGTATGAGAATCATTATTTTTCACAGGCAAGAATATGAAAACACAGCAAGGTTAAATAGCTTGCCCAAAGTCCTAAGGTTGAGAGATGAACCCGAGTAATCTGTGCCCAGCCTAACTGCCCTGCCGCATGCTCTTGTTTGAATAAGCACAAACAACGGAGCACATCTGATCACTTTCCAGGACTATCTTGGAAGAGAAAGCAGTAGTAGAGGAAGACACATCTTGTTCTGACAATGCCCTGGGGTCAAATTAGCCATTATCTCAGGAGAGTAACAAAATGCTTTTGAGTCTCATCTGCTAGACTTGGGCAAGATGAAAACAAGACATTTGTGACCTAGAGACATCATTTCGCACCACCATCATCAACAAACCACATTTGGTTCTAGCGAGACATTTACAAACTACCAGGGCATGTTGCCTGGAGGCTGAGCATGTGCAGGAGGCAACAGATGCTGCCCACAGAAGGCTACAGGCCCTTTTTTCCCAAAGCCACAGGAGAAAAGGAGGGATTGAGAATTCCTGAAAACGAGAGTGACAGATTTGTAACAGCCCTCTCATACAATTCCACTGGAGTTGATATGGGTTTCGCCTTTCCAAGAGAAGCCCCAGTATGGCAGGTAATGAATGCACAAAGCCTCTTCTAGAGCCAAGCTTTATTTGCTGAAATCATCCTGGGATCTTGGAGTAAGAAGACCAGATGTGTATTTTATATGCTGTGACTTTCCAGAGAAAAAACACTTGAAATGACCCAGCTGAGTTAGTTTTCTCTAGCTGCCATAACAACATAACACAGACTGGGTGGCTTACACAACAGAAATGAATTTTCTCACAATTCTGGAGGCTCGAAGTCTGAGCCCAACGTGTTAGGACGATTGGTTTCTCCTAAAGCCTCTTTCCTTGGCTTGAAGATAAAGATCTTTTCTCTGATCTTCATATGGTTTTCTCTCTGTCCCTGTCTGTGTACTAATCTCCTCTTCTAATAAGGACACCAGTCTTACCAGATTAAGTACTATTTGAATGGCTTCATTCTAACTTGATTAATCTATTAACTACCCCCATCTCAAAATATGGTTATATTCTGAAGTTGGACTTCAACATATAAATGGGGTATGTGTGTGTGGGCGAGTGGGGCGAGTACTCAGCCCATAACAGTGTTCAATTCAGGAAGTGTATATCTCTAGAAGAAAAAAAGTTCTATTGGGAACCAGCAGCTAGTGTAATGGCTATGTCACTGAACTCCCACGTAGTCAACTGTGGTTCGCGTCCCGGACCTGGTGGCTTAAAACTCACACCGGGTGCATGTGCGTGCGTGCCCAAGATCCTGAGAGGAGAATGGAGGAGAAGGGATTGTGGCGTGACCATTCCCCCGAGGGGGGGGTGATTTCTCGCTTTCTGTCTCTATGTCTCTCTCTGTCTGTCTGGTGAGCGCACGCGCCCTATAGCAAAAATCTCTCCAAAAAAAAAAGTTCTATAATCTGTTTGGTAAAATGAGTGTTCTGACCGATCTCCATGGGGTATTATTCCTTAAACTAAGCAGACACTTTTTAAAGCCTGTTTTGTTCAATCATCTATTCTCTCCCATTCATGCAAGCAAAGGGAAAACTAGTAGAAAGGCTAACGGTCTTTATGAAGATAACTTTGTGGCCAGAACCAAAGGAAAGCGGAACACCAGCCAACCATATGAGCATATTTCCACCTCATGTTTAACATCACCTCATATTTCTGTCTAATCAGCATTCACAGTCTCAGTCAACTCCATGTCGATTGCCATTTTATAGCTTGACACCAGCCTCCTGGAGACAGCATGGACTGGTACCCCACTGAAATGATTAGGAAGCTAGGGTGCAGAGAAAGTGACATGGCATTAATTTATTAAGTAGCGAAGCAGAGAATGGAATTGGGGCTTTCTGCTACTCCACCTGTTGGCATTTTGCTCTTCCAGGTAATGCTTGTCTTAGTCCATTTTTTCTGTTTCTATAACTGAAAACTACTCACTGGATAATTCATGAAAAATAAAGGTTTGCTCAGCTCATGATTCTGCAAGTTCAAGGTTGAGGGGCCACATTTGGTGAGGACCTTCTTGCTGGTAGGGGCTCTGTGCAGATTCCTAGGGTACTACAGAGCATCAGAGTTGGGAGCTGGGTGGTAATACATTATAACGCAATACTCAGAAAGGCTGAGTTCATACTCAAAAACCTCCCTGAACATACCAGATGTGCATGCACCTGTTTCCAGGGTTAGTCAAAGCTAGATGTGAGGATCCTGTTTGCGGTACCTTTATCTCTGTCTCTTAGGTTAGAGTTAGGGTGTGAGGCCACTGTTTGGGGAACCTGTATCTCTTTGTCTGTCTCTGTCTCTCTGTGTCATGGAAGAAAGAAAGAAATTTTAAAATAAGAAGATGAAAGTCATGTGTCAGCTTTGGTCTCTCCCCTTTTTCTAATAAAGCCACCAGTATTTAATCATGGGGGGCTCCACTCTGATGACCTTATCTAATCACTTCCCAAGGCCTCATCTTATAGCCAAATTAAGTTTCTACCCTCTTAATACCATCACCATAGAAACCTAATTTCGACACACAAATTTTTGAGGAACACCTTCAAACCATGGCAGTGTTCTTAACATTTTCATGAGCTGTTTATTTTATATCCTCATTACCCAGAGTGTCACAGCCTGACCAGCACCATTCTTATCTCATGGGAGCTTGTCAGAAATGCTGTGTCTCAGGTCTCTACACAGATGTAGTGAATTAGAGTTTGCATTTTAACAACTGCCAGGTATGTTGCTGACACATTACAGTCTGCAAAGCAGGTACTACAGGTTTCATTACTCCATATTATAGATTAGGATGTAAAGATCCCCAAAATGATAGGGAAACTCTCTCGCATCATGTGGTCATGTAGAAACAGGATGGGAACAAAAACTCACATTTTTGTTTGTTTGTTTGTTTGGAGAAGTTTTTGCTATGGGGGGCATGTGCTTGTCAGAAAGACAGAGAGAGACAGAAAGCAAGAATTCACCCCCTAGGGGGAATGGCCACACTGCAATCCCTTCTCCTCCATTCTCCTCTCGGGATCTTGGGCACACACGCACACGCGCTCGGCATGAGTTTAAGCCACCGGGTCCAGAACTCAAATCCCAGTCAACTACATGGGAGTCCAGCGATATAGCCATTATGCCAATTGCTGGTTCCAAAACTCACACTTCTTGAATCCTAATAGAACTTTATAACTTAAGCACTAGCACTCATTCTACTGGAACTAGTTTTCAGCATGGAGAAATCTTTTTTTAACAGCCCAGGGGACTTCGGACATTCACAGCTGCAATGACATATGAGGAGTGCCTTCAAATAGGAGCTACTGTTCTTCAATACAGGACATTTTTAGAAAGTATTATTTTGTCATTCTAGGTCAAGATTTTTCAACCTTATCACTACTGATACGTTGGCATTTTGGGCTAGACAATTATTTGGTTGTGGGGGCTGTCCTGTGCATTATGGATGCTTAGCAGAATCCCTGGGCTCTACCCACTAGATGTCAGTAGTATCTCTCCCCCACAGTTATTTTTTGTTGTTGTTGTTGTTGTTGTTGTTGTTTTTGGAGAGATTTTCACTGTAGGGCGCGTGCGCTCGCCAGACAGACAGAGAGAGACAGAGACAGAAAGCGAGAAATCACCCCCCAGGGGGGATGGTCACGGCGCAATCCCTTCTCCTCCATTCTCCTCTCGGGATCCTGGGCACGCACGCACACGCGCCCGGCGTGAGTTTTAAGCCACCGGGTC
>NW_006160078.1:811949-832608 GCF_000334495.1 Tupaia belangeri chinensis | reverse complement strand
CAGACAGACAGAGAGAGACAGAGACAGAAAGCGAGAAATCACCCCCCAGGGGGGATGGTCACGGCGCAATCCCTTCTCCTCCATTCTCCTCTCGGGATCCTGGGCACGCACGCACACGCGCCCGGCGTGAGTTTTAAGCCACCGGGTCCGGGACACAAACCGCGGTCAACTATGTGGGAGTCCAGCGACATAGCCATTACGCTAACTGCTGGTTCCCTCTCCCCCACAGTTATTACAACCAAAACTCTCTCCAGATAGTATCTACTTTGGAGTCAAATACTAGTTGAGATCCATCACGCTCTTTTTGTTTGTTCTGCTTTTCAGATTTATATATTTATTTTTTTATTTTTATTTTTATTTTTTACTGCCATAGGGTGCATGCCAGAGATAGACAAAGAGGGGAAATGAGAAATCACCCCCCCCTCCCAAGGAGATGGCCATGTTACAAGTCCTTCTCCTTCCTTCTCCTCTTGGGCTTTTGGGCTTACACACAAATGTGCCCAGCATGTTTTTCAGGCCATTGGGTAGGGGATCCCAACTTCAGAGGGATCCAGCACTTACCTACCATGCCACCTTCTGGCCCAACATCCATTATTCTAAGTCATTATTCTGTGGCACAACTGCCCAGATGAGAGGGTCCTGTGTCTGCATCCCTGGGCCTCCCTGAGCATATTGAACATTTTATCATGATAGTTTACTCTCTCTCCACTCTTCTCATCCCTATTTCTATTATCGTATCTTAAATACGCTAGCACTAAATATTATTATTTTTAAAACTCTACAGAATATTTTTCAACTTGATATCATAGTTGAAAAATATCATATGTTTTTTTTCATTTGAAGTTTGAAGTCTTTTATAGTTATAGGCTTTTTGTATTTCTATTGTTAGTTTGTTCCGAAGTCTATTTCTATGCTATCAGTTGAATCTTGAGCCACTAACACCATATTTTTGATTATGGGAGTCTCATAATATATTTTAATATATTAAGAGGGAAAGTTTCTCCTTCACTACTCTTCTTGTTTGAAGTTTTCTTGGTTTATTGCCACTGTTTTCTGTTTTTCCAAACATACTTCAAAATAACCATAACAAAAATCTAAAGAACGTATTTTAGAGATTTTAACTAGAATTGCATTTAGCATATTTGTTTATAATAAATCAAAAGTAATTATAATATTTAGTTTTTCTATCCATGTATAAAGTTCAATATTCAATCCCTTGGTTAAGTTTTTCTCACTAAGAGTGATTTTTAACTTTCTAAACTTATTCCTTACTTTTCTTTACTTTTTTTTTCTATTTTGAATACCATCTTTTATTTTAATGTGCTAGCATTGTTACATAGGCAAGGAAATTTTTTAAATATTTATTTTGTATCTCACTTTATTCCAAAGTTTTTTAGGTAGCACTATTTTTTCAATTAAGATCCTTTGTAGTTATTTAAAATTTAAAACACAGTTTTCAGTATGACTGAGCAGTATAATCAAGAGTTTAGAAAAACATATGATAATCAACCTGTCAGTGTGGAAAGTACAAAAAAGATCATTGTAATACTCCTGTATTCAAAGGTAACTTCCTATTTTTTGTAGCGCTTTACTCAGAATTCTCTAAATCTATAATTTCTCCAGACATTTCTTTTCATTATTGATACTGTCATGTTATTAATGATTAATACATGGAGCAGGGAGAGGAATCAGATACTCAGTAAGTAATTATTTATTCTGTTAAACTTTAAGCTAAATCAGAAAAAGAAAATTAACAAGAGAAATGCTGAACATGTTAGGGGAGTCTAACTGAAAAACATGTTAGGATGGTATATAAAAGGAGTATATCAAGTTGAAATGAAAAGGAAAAAACCTAGCTTTGGGAATTTCACTCCACTCTTCACTATCTAGAAGTCTTCCTGTAATTGATTTATTTCTCTCAGTCTACTTCTTCTATAAAATGGGACTAAAAAATACATAGAAAATAAGTAAATAACAAAAATAATCATAACAATAATAATAAACTCATCAAATTCTTAGTGTCCAGTACACAGTAAGTGCTCAAATATTGTTCCTGAATGACTGATCTTCACCACTCTAATTGGTAAGTAGATAATGTTTTGAGCAGATATTTAGTATTGTGAGCCTCAATGAAGATAATAAATAAGGAAACACCACACCAACCGTAAAGCACTTTACAAAGGCAAGGGTTTTTACAAGCCCAAAGAAACATAATGGTTTTCCCACTTAGAAAATACAAAATTCCAACCCACTGTCTACCTTCCCATCTGCTGCAAAATAAAATGGCAACAACAAAAATTTTGGCATTGGATTATGAGGCTGGAGTTTAGAAACTAGGCTCCATGCCCAAAAGCACAAAGAGGTGGAGATATTGTCATCTTCCTGACTCAGCCAAAGCGGGGTTGAGTAGTGATAAGTGAGAAGACGAAGCTGTGTAGAACTGCACTGTGTCCCAGAGGCAGCCCTCCCGGCAAGCTGAAGACTCCTCTTGCCTTCTCTTGGCCCTGGGAAAGGCAATGTCAGGAAGGCACAGGGGAAACATATGGAGAGAGAACAGCATGCTGACAGCTGAAGCACTGTTTTATAATAACACATAAAAGTAACAGCTATGCTAGTTAAAATAGGATTACTTTAAAATATATGCATAGATACACACACACACACACACACAGATGTGTCTTGAAAACTGGGATAGAGAAGCTGTCTATAGAGGCAGATTGAATCAGAGGAAAAGTCAGGAGCTTGCAAGCTCTTACTTGTGATGCTGACACATAATAATGCCTGAAGTAGGAGGGGGTCAGCATTCACCCCTCCTCCTCATGAAGGTCTGAAGCAATACATGCCAGAAACTGACACAACCTATCAGCTTCACCTGGGGCTGGGCTAGCACCCAGTGACCCTCAAATGTAAGGGTTCTGGTATGTGGTTTTGGAGAATGTAGCTTGGATTTGAGGTCACTGAGCACTTATTTTCTCCAGCAACCTGGATCTTGGGATCAACCTGTGCGAGGCTATCTGGATCTTGCAGGAGAGATTTTTTTCCCACTCACCAGCTGGGTGGAAGACAAGGGCCTGCCTCAAACATTGTCACTAGCAGAATGAAGCACACAACAAAGCAACAGATGGTCTAGGGCTGCCTTTTTCATTTAGTGATCCTGTCTTCTAGAAAACGATACTCAATGAATGTCCCCAGTTCTGATCTATCGAATTGTTTAATCCTCTTAACATGGGAAAAAAAGAATAAGAAAGAGAATGGGAATGGAAGTTCCCTACTGGCTGAGTAGATGAGTTAGGAAAGAGAAACAATTTTCCTCAAAAATTGTAATTTTTGTTACTAGTTGCTTTATATCTAAATAATATACTTAAAGAGCTCCACATAGATAATATGTGAAAGCCAGAAGATCGCAGTGACGTCAACAATTATTCTATACTTGGGATAATAATAAAAACTTCTGGCTAGTGCTCATATACAGAGATTTTTAGATTTTTGTCATAGGGTGCGTGTGCTCACTGAAGAGAGACAGAGAGAGGGAAAGTGAGAAATCACCTCACAGAGGGGATGCCCCTGCCACAATCCCTTCTCCATTCTCCTCCTGGGATTTTGAGAATACACACACACACACACACACACACCTGGCATATTTCTCAAGCTGCCAGGTTCGCAATTCAAACTACACTCAGCCATGTGGAATCCAGTCTCTTAACCACCATGCTGTCACTGGCCCAATGCTCGTATTTTGATATAACTACAAATAAATAAGTTTGCAATCTAAGAAACATAGTCATTTTCCAAGGAATAAATTAGCAATATGAGGGATTATCAGAAAGTTTGTGGAAAATATATATTATGCAAAAACTACATGCAAATTTCAAACTTCTTTTGTATTAGCATGTATTGAAAGGTTAAGGGAGCCAGACCCCATATGGCCAACTGTGGGTCGAATCCTGGTTCTAAGAGCTAAAAAAACACGCCAGACATGAGTGCGTGCATGTTCCAAATCCCAACAGGCTGGAAAAATGGAAGAAAGGGATTTTGGTGTGACCATACCTCCTTAAATATTTTTTCTCTCTCTTTAGTTTAGACATCACTTCCTAGTTTAGACATCACTGATTTGCATTTAACATGATTCTAATTGGACTGAGAAAGAGTTTTCCAAGCCAAAAGGTAATGCTTAGGAAAGTATCTTTCCTGTCTTAACAAAATCCTAATAAAAGGACTCACTTTAGAAAAGTTTTAGGAATTTAAGAAGCATTGAATTCTTGGGCCAGCAGGTGGCAAGTTGGTGAAGGGTTGGACTCCCACATGGCTGATTGCGGTTTGAGTCCCAAACCTGTTGGCTTGCTTTGTCATTCCTCCCCAACACACTTTGTCCCTCTCTGGTCAAATTTAAGTTAATAAATAAATAGAAGCATTGAGTTCTATAATGAGGCAGGGCTTGGAGCTTAAGAAGAACTCAAGGTTTTTAATGAAATTCCTCGTTTTATAGAGAACATACTGAGACCCTGTAGATAAAAACTCCACACAGCCACGAAGCAGCAAAATCAGCTCATCTCATCACTAATGAGCACTCTTTCTAGTCAGCACTACACCCTTGCTTTATTAAGGACAAACTGCTGTTAACTATGAAGTCGATCTTTAAGTTTGTATTTGGTCACACCATATTGACTCACATTTAACTGCCAACTTTTGCCTTTGTATAAATCTATATTTCTTGTTAAATATTCCACAATTCAGAATTCCTATGAAGGACCTATGTGTTATGTTAACACACACTGCTATGACACTGTGCTCCAGGGCTGTGATAACATGGAAGGCCTGGGTTTCATAACTAGCCTGACCAAGATGACGAGCCTGGAATCACTGAGACTCAGGAGGTTAAGGCAGAGGATCACAACACAGCATGACCCTATCTTTAAAAAAAAATCCCAGGGCCAGGAGATGGCATAATGGTTATGTCGCTGGACTCCCACATGGCCGACCTTGCTTCCAGTCTCAGACTCAGCGGCTTGAAACTCACACTGGGCACTTGTGCATGTGTGCCCAAAATCCCCAGAGGAGAATGAAGGAGAAGGGATTGCAGCATGGTCACTCCCCCCCTCCCCGGGGGTGGGGTGGGGAGTGATTTCTTACTTTCTGTCTCTCCAGCTAGCACACACACCCTATAGCAAAAATCTCTCTCTGGAAAAAAGAATAAGAAAAACAAAAAAAATTCCATAAAGCAGGCTTGTCTTCTCATCACACATCTGAGTATGATGGATGTTACTTTTTTGCTTCATTATTTTATATTACATGCTGTTTTTTGAGTTTTTTTTTTAATGTGTGATTGTTTCATTTTGTTTTGCTTTGCTACAGCTCAATGCTTAATGAGTGGAGATTTAAAGGATAAGGGGATTTTATTAGTACTTCTTTGTAAAATGCTGGATACCTCTGGAGAAAATTTCATTATTTCCTTAGATTTTTCTATGTAAATTTCAGAAGGGACACACGAATTTCCAATATGATAGATATGATCAATGATCTCCATAGACTCTAAAGAATTTCAACAGATAATGAGGATAGAGAGGAAATAAGAGGATGACACAGAATTCCACACTGGGCAGGGTGTGCTAAATGGATTTAGGTCAAGCTTTGTGGTCTGTTTATCACTCACCCATCCCAGAAAGCAGAAAAAGTCCCAAACCTGTTGGCTTGCTTTGTCATTCCTCCCCAACACACTTTGTCCCTCTCTGGTCAAATTTAAGTTAATAAATAAATAGAAGCATTGAGTTCTATAATGAGGCAGGGCTTGGAGCTTAAGAAGAACTCAAGGTTTTTAATGAAATTCCTCGTTTTATAGAGAACATACTGAGACCCTGTAGATAAAAACTCCACACAGCCACGAAGCAGCAAAATCAGCTCATCTCATCACTAATGAGCACTCTTTCTAGTCAGCACTACACCCTTGCTTTATTAAGGACAAACTGCTGTTAACTATGAAGTCGATCTTTAAGTTTGTATTTGGTCACACCATATTGACTCACATTTAACTGCCAACTTTTGCCTTTGTATAAATCTATATTTCTTGTTAAATATTCCACAATTCAGAATTCCTATGAAGGACCTATGTGTTATGTTAACACACACTGCTATGACACTGTGCTCCAGGGCTGTGATAACATGGAAGGCCTGGGTTTCATAACTAGCCTGACCAAGATGACGAGCCTGGAATCACTGAGACTCAGGAGGTTAAGGCAGAGGATCACAACACAGCATGACCCTATCTTTAAAAAAAAATCCCAGGGCCAGGAGATGGCATAATGGTTATGTCGCTGGACTCCCACATGGCCGACCTTGCTTCCAGTCTCAGACTCAGCGGCTTGAAACTCACACTGGGCACTTGTGCATGTGTGCCCAAAATCCCCAGAGGAGAATGAAGGAGAAGGGATTGCAGCATGGTCACTCCCCCCCTCCCCGGGGGTGGGGTGGGGAGTGATTTCTTACTTTCTGTCTCTCCAGCTAGCACACACACCCTATAGCAAAAATCTCTCTCTGGAAAAAAGAATAAGAAAAACAAAAAAAATTCCATAAAGCAGGCTTGTCTTCTCATCACACATCTGAGTATGATGGATGTTACTTTTTTGCTTCATTATTTTATATTACATGCTGTTTTTTGAGTTTTTTTTTTAATGTGTGATTGTTTCATTTTGTTTTGCTTTGCTACAGCTCAATGCTTAATGAGTGGAGATTTAAAGGATAAGGGGATTTTATTAGTACTTCTTTGTAAAATGCTGGATACCTCTGGAGAAAATTTCATTATTTCCTTAGATTTTTCTATGTAAATTTCAGAAGGGACACACGAATTTCCAATATGATAGATATGATCAATGATCTCCATAGACTCTAAAGAATTTCAACAGATAATGAGGATAGAGAGGAAATAAGAGGATGACACAGAATTCCACACTGGGCAGGGTGTGCTAAATGGATTTAGGTCAAGCTTTGTGGTCTGTTTATCACTCACCCATCCCAGAAAGCAGAAAACCCTAGAATGAGGAAAAACCCTTAAATGTAACTAAAGGGTCACCTTGAACTCTTCTTCATGCCAGTGCAGTTATGTTGAGCTCCTCATTCCCCAATCACACTTTCAGCTCTTTTTTTCAGCTCTCTTTATGCCTAGAAAGATCTCTAGTGGAAATAATTGTGTTTATTCTCGCAGCTCAGAAGTACTTCCTACTCTATTTACTCAAATTCTTTCACCTTTCAGTACCTTGCTCAAGGAAACCTTAGTTTGAATGCTAACACTATGATTTACTCGCTGCATCACCAAGGGCAAGTCAAGCAAATCATTTAATTTCTCTGACTCTCATTTCCTGAGTTGTAAAAACAGAGAACAATATCTGCTTTACAGGTAGTCACTATAAAACTTCTGTGAGCACCACAAAAATACTTAAAGGAATTAGTTGGGCAATAGCAAGTGATGTTTTCAATGACTTATATTCTTTTCTTTCCACTCACTGCACTACTGTAGTGGGAACATTTCACTCCATCTGAGGAAACCTGAGTTAACTGACATCATAATTTTTTTTTTTTTTGGAGAGATTTTCACTGTAGGGCGCGTGTGCTCGCCAGACAGAGAGAGAGAGACATAGAGACAGAAAGCAAGAAATCACCCCCCCCAGGGGGGATGGTCACGCCGCAATCCCTTCTCCTCCATTCTCCTCTCGGGATCTTGGGCACGCACGCACACGCGCCCGGTGTGAGTTTTAAGCCACCGGGTCCGGGACACGAACCGCGGTTGACTACGTGGGAGTCCAGCGACATAGCCATTACGCTAACTGCTGGTTCCCACTGACATCATAATTTTTAAGTCATTCCAGTGATGATTAAAGTCTCTTGTGGATTAGTGACTAAGACAGCTGCCCTGTTGAATTGTCCCTTATTTAGCTCTAAGAACAAGCTCATATTAGTTTCCCAGAGTGGCCATAACAAAGCACAAAACACTGGGTGGCTTAAACTGCAGAAATCTATTATCTCACAGTTCTGGAGACCAGAAGTCTGAAATCAAGGGGTCAGCAGGGTCAATCTCTCTCTGATGACTCTAGGGAAGAATCTTTTCTTGGGTCTTCCAGCTTGTGAGGTTCTCATGACAGTCTTGTGTTTCTTGACTTCTAGGTGTCTATTTCCAATGTGTCTTCACAGCTCCTTCTCTCTCTGCATATCTGTCTCTGTGTCTAAATTTCCCCTTTTTATAAGGATGCCAATCATATGGAATTAGGGTCCAATCACATTATTTCAGTTTTACCTGATTATCTCTGTAAGATGCTATTTCCAAATAAAGTTACAACGCGCTAACGGGGGTCAAGACTTCAATATATCTTTTTGGAAACATACAATTCAACTCATAAAAAGGGATTAACACACAACAAGTTGATGATGAACAATATGCTGGTGCTTGTGTTGAAGGACACATGGAGTCACAACCTAGGTGCTTTGGTCCAAGGTTTCTTATCGTCTTCATTTCAGGGCTTTCTTACAACATTGGCGGATATCGTCTTCTTTAGAGAGATTGAAAAGTTTTTGGATTCTGCTAGCTCTCTTAGGCCCCAGGCAATGAGGCACCCATGGTATTAGTCAGTCCTGGATTTGTGCTTCCTTTCTCCAGTTCTCCTTGGTTTGTGGCAGGAATGTCCCTTAGTAGCAGGCAGACATGGTCATGGGTCAAGATACCCCGCTTCGTGGGGAGACCTTGTTTGTCATTTCCACCACTGATTCGTACTACATAACCTTTCCATTCTTCACTCAAAGCATCAGCAGCAGCTTCTGTGGCCATACACTTCCCATAAAAAGTATAAAGTTTGCATTCATCATCCACTTCAATGAGATTCTAGCAGCCAGTGGCAGGGAAGGAGATATTCAGCTCCATCTTGAAGCAGCTGACTTCCTCTGGGTCACCATGAAAAAGAGTTCTCATCTTATTACTCACACCAGATACTCTCTCACCTGCCTTGAGAGATGGTTTCCTTAATGTTCCACGAATGGAGTCCTCATAGTCTTCATCTTAATTTATTTTGCTTTGGTAACATAGGAAAGTGGATCCAGGATAAGTATTTCAGAAAATTGACGTCTTCAAGCTGCTCTGAACTTTCCTATAGTCTGTGACCACTCTGTTAGCATTTATATATTTAATTTTAAGTGGGTTATCTTGACATTTTATAAATGGTCCTATAACTATTTTCACACTATTGTAGTCATTCGTTCATCCATTCCTTAGCAAATTATTTATTAAAGGTAACTACTATGATATCCAGAATCAAACAATGGGATATGAGGGTGACTCAAAGAGATGAGTCTTTATCTTCAAGGAGGATATTAAATCATGTAGGTATGCCTACAACTAGGATTGAAGGCAAGGAAAAGGTCTCTGAAGTCTTTTGTATTTCCCCACAGTGGTGATGGTAGGATTGTGCTCACAGCAGGTGCTCAATAAATAACTGGTGAGTCACAAACCAGATGTAGAGAGTCAGCTTTGTTGCCTGGGTAGCTACTGATTTATGACTCCATATGGTCACCCTCTCTAACCTTCTCATTGCCTTCTATCCCAAGGCTGTATCCAACTTGTTTTCACATCTACTCCGCCATTTCTGAGAGCACAAAACGTGCTCCCATTTCCCTTATCTCTGCTCATATCCTGACCAGCACAGCCCATGCAGAAATGTAAAACAAGAAGGAATTGGGAGAAGTTTTCTCCTCTGCCTACATGGGCTACCAGATAGACTTACTGGGCTGTTTCTCCCGATGAATTAAAAAGTTAAAACCATTCTTAATCATGTTAACCACTGTCAAGAATGAGTCAGTTATTTGCAAAGCATGATAATGCAGAGAAAATTCTAATTAAGAGAAATGAAGGAATTTAGCCCATATCATCAGTTATTATGTTGCCGTCTTTACCAGTGTAATAGGAAGTGGTTTGTGCTATGAGTCTGCCTATTGCTTTGGAAAGAGAACTATTAATAATTAGAATTATGTTGAATATTTAAAAGTTGCAAAATTACCATGTATGTAGCAGAAAGTGTCTGTGGAATCATACACAGCAAATCTAGAAAGACTTCTGTTTGCATTTAGGAGCTTGTACCTTTGCATTAAACAAGGAAAGTGGGCCATAGCAATTAAAAGCAACATGCATTTTATAAAGCTATTCAGCTAATTAATTGTCATCTCACAAATGCTACACCTATAGAATGTCACAGTTGGCAATGATTCAATAAATTAAATTTTGAAAATTTTCTTTTTTAAAAAACTCTTTGCAGGTTTTGTAGAATAATAAACAGTTCTTCCCATGTCCAGTGGCCATTTACATAGCACCTCTTGCTAGTCACAACATGAGAGGAAAACTACCAGAAATGAAGTTGTGAGTATCTCAAATACCTAATATTAGCCTGCGGATCTTTACTCACTAGAAAGACCTCAGAATCTTACTGAGACATTTATATTTTGTTAACTTTTGTTAAAGAAAATCTCAAACTCTGCTAAAATAGAAAGCGTGATATAATGATTCCCTCTCTACCTATCATAGAGGGTCAGTAAGTATCAACTGCTGCGAATCTAATTTCTGATTTTTATCTACTTTCCCTCTCATTCCAATTTTTAAGCCTATGCATGGTATAAAACTTCATGTGTAAATATTTCAGTTTGAGGGTCAGTAAGTGGTGGTTTGGTAAAGGTGCTAGACTCCCACATGGTAGAAAGTGGTTCAAGTCCTGGACCTGGTGGCTGCAAAAGTACACTGGATTCATGTGAGCTCGTGTGCCTAAAGTTCCAAGAAGAGAATGGAGGAGGAGGGATTGGTCATCCCCATAGGGGAAGGAGAGATTTCTCACTTTCCCTCTCTCTATGTCTGTCTCTCTCTGGCAAGCACATGCACCCTAAGGCAAAATCTCTAAAAAAACAAACAAAAAAGGAGTGTGTGCTGAATAGTAGTACCAATAATTGGACTTCAAACCATTTTAGATTTTAATGCATACTATTAGACAAATTGGGTCCCCAAATTAAAGGGGAGGAGAAATAAATATCTCTTAATGTGTGAGTTGTTAAGATTACATTACATCAAAGCAGGTGAGGTGGAAGATATTACTGTAACCATTTTTGGAAACAAAATTTACTACGTTCTAATTGTCTTCCTTTATAAAATCATGTCATCATCTACCCAGATGCTTCTACAATCATTGTTCTTGATTCCTCTTTCTCTTTCATCCTCTTTCTCTTTACATACTGAACATTGTCATTTTTAAAAGGTTTCTATATTTGTGAGAGAGACAGAGACATGGAGAGGAGCACACTCAACACAATCTCACATTGTGATCCACTCTATCCCCCTAATTATACCTTTTAGGCAGCAAAATTACACACACATGTGAGCCTGGCATGTACAAATCAACCTGGGAACCAAACTCCAATCTCCCATATGGCTTTCAACATTGTAGACTGTTGTCTGACTATTGTGTCACTACAGCTGGGTATTAATATTGTCATTTCACCTCCCATATCTGTCATCAATTTGTTTCTTCCTCTCTATATCCACTGTCAATCTGATTCAAGCTATTGTCATCTTCTGTTTGGACTCCTGAAATAGATCCTTAATAGTTTTCCCATAAGTCACCTTCCCTGACTTTAATTAATTTTGTTTTGTTTTTGCTCTGCTTTGCTTTTCAATTTTCTCCTATCCTTTTCCTTCTCTCCTCTCCTCTTTTTAATGCCAGGATTGTGCAAGTGTACACAAGATAGAGAAGCAGAGAGAGCAGGGGCCCAAGAGGGCCTAGTCACACCACGATCCTTTTTCCTTCAATTCTACATTTCATCAGGATCCTAGACATGCACACACATGCCACTTAGCAAGTTTCCTGGTGGAGCCAGGAACAAACTCTGGTCAGTCATGTGGGATCCAGTTTTCTCTGCATAGTATTTAATAGCTGTATCACAGGGTTGGACCCTTTAATCCATTCTTCATTGACTAGAAATAACTCTAATCCTCCAGTCAAACTTCATCAGTATCTTTGCTCTACTGTTCCAGTAAAATTAAAACCCTTAGCCTGGGCTACAAGATCTTGCATGAACTACCTTCTGTCCATATCTACAAGTTTCTTTCTTTATTTACGGCTCTCCTCCTCATGACACACAATCATCCTGTCACAGTGGCCTGCTATTATTTCTCAAATGAATCACACCATTTCCTACATTAGAGCATTATCCATGCTGTTCCTTCTATCTGAAATGCCCTATCTCCCACTCTCAACTCTAGGATGAGGTTAAGTCCCCTCATTATACACTAACATAATATAGAGTGCCATTAATTTGTAGTACTTATTATATAAGCAATTAAGGAGTTATTCAGTGAATACTTGCTTCTTGTTATTCATAGTACTTATGTACTATAAAGCCACTGTGAACACCAAATTAATAAATATAGAAGCATCAATCCTAGAGGAAACACAATGTTAGGTTCCTACAAGTTTCTTTCTTTTTTTTTTTTTTTGGAGAGGTTTTCACTATAGGGCATGTGCGCTCGCCAGAAAGACAGAGAGAGACAGAGAGACAGAAAGCGAGAAATCACTCCCCAGGGGGGATGGCCATGCCGCAATCCCTTCTCCTCCATTCTCCTCTCAGGATCTTGGGCACGCACGCGCATGTGCCCAGCATGAGTTTTAAGCCACCGGGTCTGGCACGCGAACCGCAGTCGACTACGTGGGAGTCCAGCGACATAGCCATTATGCTAACTGCTGGTCCCAAGTTTCTGATCATAATATTTTCATCAACCACGCAATCCATTCTTTGTTTCATGTGAGTATCTACAAAGACAGTTTATTTAATGATATTGTTGATTCATTAGCATTAAAATAGTGGCCAACAGCACTATAACTCATATTTAAACAAAGGTTATCTAGCATACTATTTTCTCTGTAGGGCACAAGCACTTCTTGTGCTTGCAAACACTAGTCAGCATTTTAATGCTATGCTTGGAGGTCTTGCTGTGCTGTCTATCCTGGCCTTGAACTCACAATCTCCCTGCCTCAATCTCTCAAGTTGCTGAGATTACACATGAAGTTATTTTTAACTGCAAAATCACTTACAAAAAGCACAAAAATGAAAAACATGTGGTACCAAACGGACCATGTAAAGAATGCTTGTTTATAGTACTGGAGCTGAAATAGAAGGCAGAGCTGCCTTGTTCAGTCTCAGTTGGGAATATGTGGGTTGGCAACTAGAATTCTTCACTGCTCTATCCACATTCACAGATGACCATGAAAGTGCTGTGAGTATTGATTTGGGGATTACAAATAAATGTTAATGAGTAGATTAATTTGCAAATACAGAATCCATAAATAATGAGGGATCAACTGCCTTAGTTTCATAAATGTTTTCTTTGTTCTATTGTAAGCTTTATAAGACCAGGAGTCCAGTCTGTCTTGTTCACTGTATCCCAGTGTGCCTAACACACAGAAGTTATACGATATTTATCCAATTAATAAACATATCATTTTATTTTTCCTTTGAGAATACAAAACTCAGTTCTTCACCCCAACTTCCATATAAACTGTTAAGATACAATAAAATGTGCTCAGCAAGAATAGGTGGATAATAAAAAGCCCAATGGGAGGTGAGCTCCTAGAAGCTTGCATACAAGACAAGTAGGGACTTCCATAATTGGATTGATGAAGAGGAGCAGAGTATAGGTGAAAATCAAGAGAGGAGAGAAACCGACCAGGTATAAAACTGGTTATTGGTGCACTAGGTGACAATTCAAATTACAGGTCCAAAAAAGTAGAATCCATTTTACAATTTTATCTGGGGCAAAAGGGTCACCACAGAATGGTAAGGGTGTTAATGAATAATCAATGGGTAGACAGATGGATGACTAAGCAAAACAAACAAACAAACAAAAAAAACTGAGTTAATCAAATTTAACCACCATGATTCAATGTCATAGGATCAAATGAAAGTAAACCCTTTAGGTCAACTGTATGGTGGGAAAATAATTTTGGGTGATAAATACATTCACATGAGAACTATAGATAGTGGTCTTGAGTTATTTGAGTATGACTGAGCATCCTAGAGAAGAAGCTAATACAATATAAATAAAGAATATCTAGACTCCAAGTAAGTAAATTAGACACATTTTAGGCCACTGTTGGGGGGACATACCAAGGCTTGGTGGACCTATATCCCCAGCATTAAAGTTTTTCAGAATTAAAATGGAATCATTTATGTCAACTCTAACTAAACTGATCTGGAAAGACCATGGAAGAATTGTTTTCTCACACTAGTATATGTGATAACAAGGACTTTTATTTAGAGAATTCTGACAGTCTTGCATAAAGACCACTACAACCTAACACAGGGATTACTTCTACAAACACATCTGCCCACAGGCTGCTTGTCCAGCCTTGGATCAATGCCACTCTTGATACTGATCCTGGTAGCCAAGGATAATTGTCCCAGAACAATAGATATAATTCCCTCTCCCTCCTCTCCTCCAGCTTGTGGTTTTTGTCTTTAAAACCTGTCTTAGAATTGAATTCCATGAGCATGTTTGGGGCTACCCAGGATGCATATTGCCTGCAATTCTAATATTTTGCCTTAGAATAAATCTCTTTCAATATTTAAAAAAATTTTATTATTTCTGTCAACACTAGAAAATAAAGAATCCAAATTCAGAGCAACAAGTCTAATCTCAAATCCCACTCCACTAGTTTACTAATATCATATTACCTATTCCATTAGAGACAGAGTCACAAACAAGTTAAATTAAGCCTGCAGTGAACCGCACAGGTCATTGTAGTTAAAAAGCACTCATGAACAAAGAGTTTGACTATTTTCTTACTGTTTTCAAACATTCTAGAGTATTAACTGGACAAAGAACTGAAGGATTGACTTTGAAAGATTTAGACTATGCATTTATTTCAACCAAGATTTATTGAACACCCATTAGGTGCAAATAACAGGGAGATGTGGAATCGAGGAAAGATCAATGCAAGATGAATGTGTCCTTCATCAAGTGTGTGAAACTTCAAAATGCAAGAAATAGCCAATTATGTTAATTTCCTAAGAGATTCCAAAAGACTACAAAGGCTGATGATTTGCTAATTAGCATCTGCAGGACTACTGCATATAAAGGCAGTTTAAGTATACTAGTGGTGTTTGAAATGTAGAAAATAAGTGAAAAAATGTTTTGGATCAAATCTTAATCAAAATGAAACTTCAGATTTTGAAATGCTCCACAGAGTTCCATTTGTATGCATATGCACAATGTAATCTATGCAAGTCCATATCTACTTTACATAGGTAAGCATGCAAATATAATTGCAGGGTTTGTGCCCATAAGCACTAATAGCCTCAAAAAGAGATAACCGCTTCAGAGCTCAATCTGATTTTTCTCACTCTTAACTCTGGAAGTCTAACCTCACACATGCTGATTTTGCTCCCTAAAATAACACTGCTAAAGAGAAACTGAGATCACAGAGAAGTCTCATGGGCTATGCTCAAGATAATCAGCTGAATTCCTCAAGGAGTTCACTTTTTTTCTTCATTAAAATAATAGTATTTACTTGGAATCTTTTGGTGTTAGAGACAGGTCATGGTTTTAAAAATAACTTGAAGCATGATGTTTTAAGACAAGGGAAAGGATGGGGAACCATCCATTAGAGTGTTCAGCCTAATGCAAAACCCAAACATGACAAATTGTCCCTGATTGCAGTCCTCTGAGCCCAGCTCCCAGTGTATGTGAATGAACACCAAATCCGCTGCCATGCACATGTGCAAATGTGCACACACACATACAAAGTCATGTACTCTCCATCCAGCCTGATCTTAGACTAGTCCCTGTTCTGACCCTTGGGCAAATGACTCGTGTGGGATTTCTTTCTGTCCCTGGTGGTAACACTCTGGAAAATCTCTAGGAAAGGTTGTTAAACTCCTTCTTCTCACCTTTTCTCATGTGAGGACATTTGGTTTCCTTTCCTGCCAAGATCCTTTCTGTTGTATTTCTATAGCCAATCTTCAACTTATTTCTCTAGCTACTAACATCCAGTATAAATCTAAAATGCAGTGAGGACAACTTGCATTGTTAAGAATATAAGATTCTTGTAGCCAAAAGGAGGCATAGTGGTTAAAGCACTGGATTCCACCATGGTCAATGACAGTTAGAGACCTGGCAACTTGGAATTCACTCCAGGCACATGTGTATACATGCCCAAAATTTCAAGAGGATGGAAGAGAAGGGATTGAGACATGGGGCATGATCATCTTTCCTGGGAGGTTATTTCTTGCTTTCTGTCTCTCTTTCAGGTGAGTACACACGCCCTATAACAAAATAATAATAATAATAATAATAATAATATGTGATTCAAAACAAGGCCAAATAGTCTCTAAGTCCTAGGGGAGGTATGGGTCAAGACTCCACAGTAAACAGAGCAATGTTTGGGGTGCCCTCTCACAGCCCTTCCCCTTACCATATCAGTACATGCTGGGCTGGCTTTCAGTTGAGAACACTGACAACATTCTCTCAGCTCTGAACCCCTCTGCCACCCAAAGGGCAGATTAGAAATATCAGGGAACTGGGACCAGCAGATGGCAAAATGGTTTTGTTGCTGGACTCCCTTGTAGTCAACTGTAGTTCAAGTCCCAGACCTGGTAGCTTAAAACTCATGGCAGGCACGTGTGCACACATGCCAAAAATCACGAGAGGTGACTGGAGGAGAAAGGATTGTGTACAGCAAGGCCATCCATCCCCAGGGTGCATGGTTTCTTGCTTTTGGTCTCTCTGTTTCTCTCTGTCTCTCTGGAGAGTGCACACGCCCTATAGGAAAAAAAAAAAAGCTCTCAGAAAAATAAATAAATAAGAAAAGAAAAGAAATATCAGGGAATTAATGCACTCTTGGAATAGTTCCCAAACAATAACTGACAGGGACTGGGGTATATATACCCAGCTCTTTGCCCCTGGTAAGCAGAACTCTGGGATAGTATTTTCCCCTGACTTCCAGTTTCCCCAGCAGGATGATGCTCCAATGGCCCATACTAAATTCAACCTGATGAGTACCTTAATAGACTGCTTTCATCTGGACTAGTTTTCAACACCAACCAATTCCCCAACTGTCTAGACAACAACTAGATGTTCTATAATTTAACTCTGTAAAATTAAGTTTGGCTAAACTGCCCCTGTACACACATTAATTATAGCCTACACATTGGTTCTCTGTACATAGTGAACCTACCTTGACTTGTAAACAGTTTATAACCTACTCTTGTAAGAAGCAGCTGAGTCCCAGCCAATCACAGCAGCTAGTTTCAGTCTATCACAGGTGGCCAACCTCTCAAACCTTGTACCAGTAAGGCAAACACTGAGCTGTAACCAATCTGTGCCTCACTGCTACATTTTGTATTTCACTTTCCTTTCTCTGTCTCTCTGGAGAGTGCACACGCCCTATAGGAAAAAAAAAAAAGCTCTCAGAAAAATAAATAAATAAGAAAAGAAAAGAAATATCAGGGAATTAATGCACTCTTGGAATAGTTCCCAAACAATAACTGACAGGGACTGGGGTATATATACCCAGCTCTTTGCCCCTGGTAAGCAGAACTCTGGGATAGTATTTTCCCCTGACTTCCAGTTTCCCCAGCAGGATGATGCTCCAATGGCCCATACTAAATTCAACCTGATGAGTACCTTAATAGACTGCTTTCATCTGGACTAGTTTTCAACACCAACCAATTCCCCAACTGTCTAGACAACAACTAGATGTTCTATAATTTAACTCTGTAAAATTAAGTTTGGCTAAACTGCCCCTGTACACACATTAATTATAGCCTACACATTGGTTCTCTGTACATAGTGAACCTACCTTGACTTGTAAACAGTTTATAACCTACTCTTGTAAGAAGCAGCTGAGTCCCAGCCAATCACAGCAGCTAGTTTCAGTCTATCACAGGTGGCCAACCTCTCAAACCTTGTACCAGTAAGGCAAACACTGAGCTGTAACCAATCTGTGCCTCACTGCTACATTTTGTATTTCACTTTCCTTTCTCTCTCCATAAATGTTATCTGACCATGTGGCAGCCCTGGAGTTTCTCTGAAAATGTTCTGGTCTGAGGATTGCCCAATTTGCAGTTCTTTACTCGCTTAAACTCTGTTAAATTAAATTTCTTTTAATAACTCAATTCTGACACTTAACTACCCTGAGTTAGCACAGATCCCACCAGTTATGGACTCAGTCCCACAGGACTGAGTTAATGCTACTTCAGATACCAATTGCAAGTAGTGGGTCTTTGGGTTACCCACGTGGACTTTTGTCTGAGCAGTTCTATTTTTTTTTTTTTTTTTGTAGAGGTTTTTGCTATAGGGTATGTGCGCTCGCCAGACAGACAGAGAGAGACATAGAGACAGAAAGTGAGAAATCACCCCCCAGGGGGGATGGCCACGCCACAGTCCCTTCTCCTCCGTTCTCCTTTCGGGATCTTGGGCATGCACGCCCGCGCGCCCAGTGTGAGTTTTAAACCACCGGGTCTGGGACTCAAACCGCTGTCGACTACGTGGGAGTCTAACGACATAGTCATTACGCTAACTGCTGGTCCCTGTCTGAGCAGTTCTAAATCGGGGGTTCCCATGACTATTTCTGCAGGTTTGACAATTTGCTAAAAGGGCTTGTAGAACTCAGGGAAACACTTTACTTAGATCGAGTTTATAATGTAAAATAAAGAACAGGAACAACCAGATGGAAGCGATACACAGGATGAGGTATGAGGAGGTGGGTCAGAGCACAGAGTCTCCATGCCCTCTCTGGACATACCACCCTTCCAGTGCCACAGTGTGTTCACCAACCCAAAAGCTCGTCAGACCTCATTGTTCAAGATTTGTATATAGCTTAATATTCAGAATCCCTCCACCCCCATTTCATTGCCCTTCCCAGAGGTCAATGTATGAGGATGAAAATTCCAGCCCTCTGATTACTTGGTTTTTCTTGAGATCAGTTCTATTCTGAGGTCTTAGGTCACCTTATTAGCATAAATTCAGGTATGATCAAAAGGGACATCTTATGAATAACAAAAGACACTGCAATCATTGGGAAATTCCTGGGACTAAAACCAAATATATTTGATAGGATACTTCTCTACACTGTCTTACTTCCCCAATCTCTGCTTTTCCTTTTCCTTCCCTGAGAAGCTACTTCTGGTTCAGGATTTGCTTCTGGAGAACCAAAAGTAAGATAATATGTAACATCAGTATCTTGATTCTTTCAATCTATTCTAGCAGAACAGGCACATGGAAGATTCAATATGGAGTGTTTAATGATGATAACACTCCAAAGATCCAAATGAAAATGCCTGTGGGGGAGTGGGGTTCCATCAGAGTAAATTAAAGAGCATTAAAAGAGAGAATACTAAAGGCAATTCACAAGGCTGATGAAAACGAGAAACTTTCCGTGGAAATCTTGTAAAATATCATAAAATTAAACGATCCACTCTTCAGAGCCCTTGAAAAGCAAACTTTTCAGAAAGAACAATCCTGGAATTCAAGCTTAGAAAGAACAGGAAAGTCTAGTGAACAGCTCAAATTAGCATTTTTCCTAACTGGTATTATAAAGGAAAAATTAAGGCTTGGGTGAAATTAAAGCCAATGTTGATTAACCCTCAAATACCTTTGCTCACCTCTAATAATACTACTATCTTATTAAATGGGCCACAACTATTCTGTTGCTGGTAATTAGGTTCAGAGTTTGTGTCACAATTGTAATGGGTTATTGATTGCCTCTTAAAGAATTTCATAGCTCCTCAGGCTTAGAAGCCATTAATGAATGTTGGAGCTGATAAAGTTGAGTTTAATTACATACTGTATGTCTTGTTAGACATTAAACTTGCATTTTTTTGGGTAAATTTTATTGCATGTCTTCACAAAATAAATGTATTAACGGCACTTTATTCTTCGGAAGCTATGGGCATCAATGAAAACTTTATTTGGAAAAAATGGGCACATTCTTCTCTATGATTTATTATTTTATGCAGTAGCAAAGCTGTGTTTGTGACTGATGGAGCATTTTGCAAGATATGTGCTCCAATCAGGTATTCTCCATTGTAAGGGCTCTTCTGACACCAGAATGACCAGGGATGCTCTTTCAGGGGGACCAAAAATTAGATCCACGCCATGTACTTGACAAAGAAATAAGAGCTAGTGAAGAAGGAAAGGAATTTATTTCAGTGAAACCAACACATGGGGAAGAGTGGATTAGAGTCCAAAACCGCCTCCACTGTACTGGATGAGATATAAAACTTACAATGAAAGAAGTCAATGTGAATGTTCCACTAAAAACAAAGGGCAACCCATTCATTGTCTTAGAGTAGAATGACAAGGATACCCAGTGATTGTCTTCATGCAGGATCACAAGGAGACCTGATAGCAATCACTACTTAGGGGCCATTCACATTCTAGGCATGCTGGATAGAATGACTACTTTCAGTTCTCTGCAAAAGGCTTAAAGATAAGCAATAATTAACAAGGCACAGAAGCAATACAGAGTCATTCACGTGACTCTTAGATACTGGTTAGAAGCAGCAAAGACCTAGGCATAGCTTTACACTGCTTAAGCCATGAAACCTCTTAGCCATTCATATGGAAGGGGTCTGGTGGAATCTTTCTTTC
>NW_006160078.1:799023-811936 GCF_000334495.1 Tupaia belangeri chinensis | reverse complement strand
ATCTCTGTATCCCCACTGTAAAGACTCAGCAAGGTTAACTTTCATTAGTTAAGCATTACTCTGGATCTTACTCTGGAAGGTAAAAGGTTGGGTTTCATGAAACTCATTGTGAGGGAAGCAAAAGATTGATGTTAAAGACCGATTTTCCTAAGATTTACTCTGTTAAGATGGACTCCAAGACTAAGTAAAATATGGTCACTTTGATTCTTTGGTGGTTCAGTTACAATTCTTTCTTGGTCCTCAGCTCCTTCCTATAGTTTCATGCCCCATATACTGCTCTGCCCCAGAGAATATTATATATCATTTACTTCTTAGAAGATGCTGATGTATGAATGGCACAGTGGCTGGGCTGGTCACAGAAATAAAGTCAGAAGCTTGAACAAAAATGGAGAAGCAAACCCTCACTAGGTTACTTATTTTAACGTATTCCAGAACAGAAGTGTGCCTGTTTGGAGAATATTCTCAAGAACTCTTTTAATGGGCCAGTAGACTTGATGTGAAGCCCCAAATAGTATATAAAACACATTTGCAAAGAAAAATACAGCATACCTTATCATTACTCATGACAATATGTTAGTAAGAAAATAAGCAGTTTCTACTGTGAGCTCCATTCTCTCTCTTTGTCAAAACCCAGAACAAGTGTTTCCCTTCATTAAGTGTTTCGAGATAAAACAAAAAATTCTCTATTCTCTGAATTAAGCACACTATTTTCTTTCAATCATTCATTCATTTCTCTCATTTCATCATTCTTCGTTCTTCATTTGGGAATAAACAATACACTATGACAGCTCCTGAAGTCATAGGTTTCTTGGAGACAGGGATGACCTCTGTCTCTAGGCCTCTTGTTGGACCAATCACATTGTTCTGTCTCTGGGGTTGGCACTTTATTCAGAAGGCTGGAGAGACACTGACCACATAAAATCTCCATTTTAGAGCAAGGTAGAGAAGGAGAGAGAATATATATATATATATATCCTTGGTTCAAGTCCTGGACCCAGCGACTCAAAACAAATGCTGGACACGTGTGCATGTATGCCCAAAATCCTGAGAGGAAAATGGAGGAGAAGGGATTGCAGCAAGGCCATCCCACCCAGGGCAGGGGGTGATTTCTTGCTTTCTGTCTCTCTGGAGAGAGCACACATCCTAGAGCAAAAAGTTATCTTAAAAGAGAGAGAGAGAAAGAGAGAGAGAGAGAAAGAAAGAGAGAGAAAGAAATATGTTAAAAACACAGAGAACTTTTAGAATACATCTGAATCTCTGAGAGCTTCAGGAAAATCTAATGGCTGATATTAGACTATTTCCAGAAACCAGCTCTCTTTGCAAAATATTTCTTAAGCCAAAGGCAAAAGAAAAAGCTAGAAAAATCCAATCAGTTTGACTACAAAAGAAGACAGTAGCTTAATCAATGGCATTAGTATGTATAAATAAAGAGTATGTCAATGGAAATGAGAGATGGTCTGCCTAGAATATAAAAAGGGAAGTCTGAAGAGAAAGACTTGGGCCAATCAAGCCCAGTGGAAACTCACTTTCCTCCACTATTCTGTCCTTAAAAAGGCATGTTAGCATCAGGAGGGACATCCTCTAACACAGACACCCTTTCTTACTTACACACGTAAAGCAAAGGGACGATGGAGGTCATGTGTCCTCAATTAGTCCTAAATAAAATAAATATAACTGTCAGGAACATGGGAAGAAGGACAGAAAAATGTGAAGCCTATAACAGAAGGCTGAGGCAACGTAAGCAAAGCAGAAAGTTTATATGGGTCAAAATGTGGGCACTGCCTGGATACACAACATGAAGTTTTTTTCTGAACAATGAGTGTTGAGGTCTCACTGATTTTAGGATGACTTTAACGGCCAAAGTTATGTATAGGGAGGGGGAAAAAGCTGGGTGGGCTTAGAAGATGGACTGCAGCTTGAGGCGTTCTTCAGTCTTCCTTCCTGGGATATGAGCTTATTTCATGAACCTCGGGAAGAAGGTCAAAGGTAATTGTTCTTCCCTTTGGCAGGTCAGATCCACAAACCCATAAAGGAATATTGGAGCAAAGTCCTTGCCTATACTTTCAAACAGAAAGGGGATCAAAGATGATCGAGAGACAGGAGAGTACACATTCCAAAGTGGTCACCTTTGTGCAGGATATTGGGGTGGCTGGAGCTGCCAACATGGATGCAGAATCAGCAAAGTGGCTGGATTCATGTTTTGTGATCAGGAAGAATGAGAAGCACTGACAAAGGAGGGGATAGTAAAGCAGTTTTGTTTATTTGTTTGGTTTGGTTTGGTTTGGTTTTTAAAGAAAAGTTTTACTGAAAGAGAAAAGTTCCCAAGTGGGGGGGTCCTGAAAGAGGGTTGCCACTGTATGGCTTTTGCTAGAGGCTTTTATCCAGTTGTCTGAACAATGGGCTGGCTCCCTGATAAGAATGTGGGCTTTAAAAAATAATCATCATCTGAAATGTAATTGCTTTAGGTCATGCTGCATATTGTGTCTAATTTAAGTATTGCTGCAAACTTTCTTGTGAGCAAGTGACTTCTTTGTGAAACCTTAGCTGCTGTGACTCCATTTTGGGCCTCTGTCCTAACTAACTGTGTAATATTCCCATCTCCTATCTCACCTTCACTATGTAGAGTTCAGTTTCCTCAGGTGCCTCATAACCCCATTCTGAAACAAATGGGCTCTTTTTTTTTTTATTTCACAGTTTTACAAATTAGGACTCTTAGCAAGTGAAATCGTTGAAAGTTTGTAAAAGTTGTTATTAACATAGAAAATTAAAGAAAAATAATTTTTATCATTACAGAAGAATAAAACTGATATGCAATGTATTATATGGAAAGAACTCCACTTTCACATTTTTTTTAATAACTAGATGGTGCATGTTCTCATGAGAGACTGAGAGAAAAAGGAAGAGTAACAAGTATCTTTCAATTGACGTAGTCATGCTACAATCTCTTCCCCTCGATTTCTGCATCCCAGCCGGTATTTGAACTGTGATCAGCCATGTGATATGTACAATATGTACAATACTTAACCAGTACAGTACAAGATCTGTCCTCCACTTTCATAGCTAACATTATAATGATGCCTTGGTCATTTTACTTTGATTTTGGGGTCAAAAACAACTTGAGATTATAATTTGACTTCACACATTGGGTATTTTTCCAGAGGCAGCATATTTAAAGTGGTTCTTGTCCTAACTCTTCTTTGGACTATATGAAGTGCAACTTCCTCCAGGGTGCCTTTGATAGGTTAGTCATTATAACAGCCCTTCCCTTGCACTTCCCTTTGACACTCTGGGCACATATAATTACATGCTTACAGATTTGTTTCCACCATGCTATAATCTCGAGGCCAGGGTCTTTTTACAAATGACCAACAGCTGACAATTAGCTGGGATCAAGGGGCTAAAGAGAAGGGGAGTTGCTGGATGAAGGACTTTCAGTACTAAAACTGGAAACACCCCAGCAAAACAAACAAGAACAGCTATGTGGTCATTTTCTTGTACTTTGCTAATTTCGGAACATCTACCATAGTGTCTACAAAATATGTCTAAAACATAAGGGGAAAATGTGATTCTTCATATGAAACTAACCACCAGATCAAATAAGTATGGCTTTCCTTGTAGTTATGACCATCCATTTGTTTACAATTTAAAATACAATAAGGATAAATTACTTTCACTTTTTACTCCTCTTTTTATTTTCAAAAGAGAAAACTGTGGGGAAAAAAAAAAAAACCCACAATACATAATTGCTTGCACACTATGTTATAACTCTGAAATACACAGTCCAAGATTAAAAGGGAACATAAAAGTAGTTTGGTTTCTTGACAGATGAGGTCATGGTTTTGGTTTTATGGGAGTATTATATTAAGAACTATTTTTGTAATTTTTTAATAATTATTCTTATTTGATGTTACTTACTTATCATTATTATTATTTTTTCAATTTGCTACAAGACACATATACTCACCAGAGACAGATAGACAGACAGACAGAGAAGAGAGAGAGAAAGTGAGAAAGCAAGCTGCCAGATCCAGGACTCAAACCACAGTTGGCCATGTGAGAGTCCAGTGCCTTAATTAACCACCACACCACCTGCTGGCCCCTATTTTCATAATTTTTAAGTGATTTAATGCTTTTGAACTCAAAATTATATTTTACTTTCTCTCTGATATCTTTTCAGATTCGTTGGGAAAAAAATGCTTTCTTCTCTAAATTCTTTTGTTAGGTTTTATTAATATAATTGTCCATGACATTCTCCTATCATAAACCATTTTAACAATGTGTAGTTCTTTTCCTCCTTTCTTGTGTCCTAACTACCTCTCTAAATAGACTCTACACTCCTGGGGGCCAGGCATCATATTTTTCTGTATCTTGAGGGATACAGTGCCTTCTAACCTCTCTGCCAATCTGCCCCCACTCAGTACCTTCTGACTTCTATGCCAATCTGCCCCCTACTCAACCTTTCTCAGCCCTGCCTGGAGAACCTTAGATCCCATTTCTCAGAGAGCTGCAATTCACAGAAGTGATCTTGCCATCCTGTAAAATTCAGACTGTCTCCAGAACACAGAGAAATTGTCATGGAAATGACTGGGCCATTCCTTCTCTATAATCCCCTCCTTTAAAAGTCTTTATTGGTCTCAGGACAGCCATTATGAAGAGTTTGTAAATCAATCAACCAGAGATGTGAAGTGTGGTGGCCAAATACCAACCAGGCTACAGTTGATTTCTGCTCTGTTCTGCCCAGAAGCAAGAAACAAGAGGCTTTGTTAGGCAGGAGGAGAGAAGCAGGATATGGCCCAGAGAAAAAGTGGCAAGTCTGGTTGAAAAAACAGACTGCCATGTAAGAGACTAACAAAGTTCTGGAACTTAAAGCTTTATGGAACTAAAGTTTCAGACACCTTTTCCAACACCTTTTTTTCATGATCTTTCAAGCTGCCAGATCCAGGACTCAAACCACAGTTGGCCATGTGAGAGTCCAGTGCCTTAATTAACCACCACACCACCTGCTGGCCCCTATTTTCATAATTTTTAAGTGATTTAATGCTTTTGAACTCAAAATTATATTTTACTTTCTCTCTGATATCTTTTCAGATTCGTTGGGAAAAAAATGCTTTCTTCTCTAAATTCTTTTGTTAGGTTTTATTAATATAATTGTCCATGACATTCTCCTATCATAAACCATTTTAACAATGTGTAGTTCTTTTCCTCCTTTCTTGTGTCCTAACTACCTCTCTAAATAGACTCTACACTCCTGGGGGCCAGGCATCATATTTTTCTGTATCTTGAGGGATACAGTGCCTTCTAACCTCTCTGCCAATCTGCCCCCACTCAGTACCTTCTGACTTCTATGCCAATCTGCCCCCTACTCAACCTTTCTCAGCCCTGCCTGGAGAACCTTAGATCCCATTTCTCAGAGAGCTGCAATTCACAGAAGTGATCTTGCCATCCTGTAAAATTCAGACTGTCTCCAGAACACAGAGAAATTGTCATGGAAATGACTGGGCCATTCCTTCTCTATAATCCCCTCCTTTAAAAGTCTTTATTGGTCTCAGGACAGTCATTATGAAGAGTTTGTAAATCAATCAACCAGAGATGTGAAGTGTGGTGGCCAAATACCAACCAGGCTACAGTTGATTTCTGCTCTGTTCTGCCCAGAAGCAAGAAACAAGAGGCTTTGTTAGGCAGGAGGAGAGAAGCAGGACATGGCCCAGAGAGAAAGTGGCAAGTCTGGTTGAAAAAATAGACTGCCATGTAAGAGACTAACAAAGTTCTGGAACTTAAAGCTTTATGGAACTAAAGTTTCAGACACCTTTTCCAACACCTTTTTTTCATGATCTTTTGCACATTTTCTAGAGAGGGATATTGGCAGCAATAAGAACGTCCCTTACACTTGCTACACCAACATGTGTCCTATGGCTCACTTAAAATCTCTGCTAACAGAGACCAGCAGTTAGCGTAATGGCTATGTTGCTGGACTCCCATGTAATCGACCGTGGTTCAAGTCCTGGACTCGGTGGCTTAAACTCACACTGGGCACGTGCGTGTGCATGCCCAAGATCCCGAGAGGAGAATGGAGAAGAGATTGTGGCGTGACCATCCTCTCTGGGGGGTGATTTCTTGCTTTCTCTCTGTCTCTCTGTCTTTCTGGTGAGCACATGCACCCTATAGAAAAAAACCTCTTAAGAAAAATTCTGGTAACAGAGCTAAAAGATTTAAATAAGAAAGGTATATCATCTTACTTCCAAAAATATGTGTTTTACAAACCACAGGGAAGTGAGTAATCTGAAGTAGAGGCAAACTAAAAGGGGATACAGCAAGATCTCTGACAAGGTCTGCATTCTCCCTGTTCTGAACAGGAGAGAATTCCAGAGTAGTCAACCCAACACGAAATTTGTGTCCATTTGAGGGGAAATTAAATTTTGGGTCAAGAAAATCATACTCAAAGTGCTTTATAGAAGGCTCTTTTGCTCTCAAGTCTAAAAACATATTCTACATTTTAACTTTTCCTTCTTCCATTTATTTTTTTCTCTTCATGTCTAAATATGCTCTCTTTGCTTTGTGTGAACACTCAATGCAAGAACTAAACCTGTCTGTCATGCTGGAGACTGTGAACACATCAGATACAATAGAATTCTGGCCTGAGCAACTCTCATTTTATTCGGACATTCTGTGTAATTCGTCTACTCCCAATCTACACGAGTCTCACGTGACATTTTCACACATTATGCAATTAATACCTTAAAATAAATCTTTTTTCACTATCCTGCCCTTGTAATTTCCTAAAAAGCTTCTGGTTTATTCCTCAATCTTATCTGAGTTAA
The DNA here is from genome assembly GCF_000334495.1 of Tupaia belangeri chinensis. NCBI lineage: Eukaryota > Metazoa > Chordata > Mammalia > Scandentia > Tupaiidae > Tupaia > Tupaia belangeri. Next base: position 805,118 of record NW_006160078.1, on the reverse strand, counting down.
GATAAGAGCTTCACTCTGAGAGCACAGTCATATGCAGAGGACAGGAACAATTAATGTAACGTACTCAAGTATAAGAGAGAGCAGAGTACGGAAGACTCTACCCTATTATGTGACTGAATTCTAGACATAATATCACAGCATTAATGTGTTGCTAAAAAACCTAAACCAAATCCTTTATAAAATTGCCTTCCTAATACAACACAGTACTTTCCCATAACTGGATTACATTTTTTTTTTTTTGTACAAAGTAGAGACATTTTGTTTTTATGTTTTTATTTTATCTGTTATGGTAAGCCTAAAATGGAATGCACCAATGAGAGCAAGTCTTATCTGGAAGATTCTGTGCACACTCTGTAAGGCCCATTGTTTCACCTTTCCTCTCCAAATCCTTCCTGTCACTCAACACCCATCCCAGTTCCATCAACATCAGAGAGCTTCCCCCATGGTACCAGCTTACAAAGTTCAGGCTTAGTGATTCACTATACTCATTGTTCCTACTACTAAGGGGTAAGAACTCTGATGACCTTGTGTAAGGCAAACAGCAGTGTGAGAAAGAACAGCCCTGACTGGAGTCTTTCAGAGAGACCTAGACCCTAATATCTCTAGCATTAACTGTGTATGAGACTTTGAGTAAATGACTTTGAGTAAAAGACTGTATTAGGGTTCTCCAGAGAAATAGAATCAATGGTCATATATGTGTATGTGGAGAGAGAGATTTATTATAACTGGTTAACCTGGAGGCTGAAAAGGCTCATGATTTGCTGTCTGTTAAGATAGAGACCCACAAGAGCTAGTAGTGTAGGTTTCAGTCTGAGACAAGCAGTCAAGCAGAGAGAATTTTCTCTTCCTCTGTCTTTTTTTATTTCTTTAGGCCTTCAATGGATTAAGCAATGCCCACCCACACTGGGGAGGACAACATGCTTTACTCAACCTGCCGGTTTGAACACTAATCTCCTCCAGAAACACTTACAAACACACTAGAAAGAATGTTTAACCAAGTATCTGGGCATGCCATGACCCATTCAAGTTGACACATAAAATCAATCATCCTAATCTCTATTTGGCACCTTTTCTCGGCAAAAATACATGATCGGATTAGATCAAAGTTTGTCAATATTTTTTAGTTATTTTTCAAATATAACTCATGCTAAACTGGTCTTTGTAAAGTACAAACTTCTCAAAATCTTTATATGTTAAAATGAGGAATGTTAATTTTCATAAGAAGTTTATAATATGCAGCATTTCCTAAACTTATTTAATCAGGAATCATTTTGCAGACTATTATACAAAGTGTTCTGAAAGATACTGGCCTCTAGTCTTTAAGATCTCTAGGGTAGGGTCTTCTTAGTCCTGGTAGAGGGATCAGTTACTCTTATGTTGCCATTTTACTTATGCCTTTTCAAGTAAGTCATACAATAATTGTTAATATATTATCGTATATGAAGTTTTGAATTATTTCCTCGGTTTCTCCATATATAGTCAAAAAAATGTATTGTTTGACATATTGGAACTTGCAAATATAAGTATTATTTAGAGGAGCAAAAATTATCCCTAAAGCATGATTAACTAGGAGGCTGAGCCATATGCCAACTTCCAAGAACAAGGAAATGGATCTGATACAGGCTGTCCCTCATCTGAACCATCATTTACCACCATTTGGTAGCCCTTGTTACGCCCAGATCAGTAGTATGTTTTATTGCCTACAATCATTAAATTTCCAGAAGATTTTCACTATCACCTTCTGCTACAGAAATCTGAAAAATAGATTTCACGAGTGCCAATAGAAAATGTGCTAGTGTCCAAAGGGAAATATCTTGAGCAAGACAATGGTCATCCTCAAAAATGATTTTGCCTGATTTCCTCACGGATGACCTCCACTAAGATCATATTGCAAATAGGCAAGAGTCTTGAGTCCTGTGATCTCATCTGCCATGATAGTTTAATATTTAATCATTTTTTTCCTTTAGCTGTGTCTTATCTTTCCAACAGGATTGTGAGCCATTTAAGTTCCAAACTCATACCATATGTCTTTGTGCTTTTACAATGAGAAAAATAGATGTTCAGTAAATACTTGTAACTACTCTTGCTTCTCGTTTCCTTGTGATTTTATTATTGCCATTACTCCCTCATTCCCACCCCTCCAAATAACAAATCTATCTCCTCCTGTGTAAATTTAACCCGTTATCTGTCATCCACTTCAAAAGGTACCTTGTTTATTATACCTTCTCTAATCCTCTAGTCTAAGCTCCCAAAACCTTGACTGCACCTTCACTATGGTATCAGCCATATCTCATTTCCCTGTCTATATCTGTACATTTTTCTCATTTTCCCAACTAAACTGTATAGTCTTCAGAGATAGAGACAGTACCTTAATTATTTATTCTCACATGGTATTTGTTCAATGTGTGTTGAAATGAATCAAACACATGAGTCAGTACTAGCTTCTGTTAAGTAAAAAAATTACCCCAAAATAAAGGGCTTTAGATGAATCTCCATTTATTTAGCTCATGATTTCTGGTGCATCTGTTTGGGCTAGGATTAGCTGGGAAGGTTCTTCTAGTGCTGTTAATTGTGCATCAGCAGTCAACTGCTAGGAAGGTAGGCAGCTGTGCTTGAAGGTTGGCAGGCTGCTGGCTGGAGGAACGTGGGCAACCAGGTCACATGTCTCTCATTTTCTAGCAAACTAATGGGGCCTTATTCATATGGCAGCTGTCACGGTTCTCAGACAACAGGTGTAAGCATGTTAGGCCTCTGGAGGCCTAGGCTTGACACTGACATATTATCACTTCTGCCAAATTCTACCAGCCAAAGAAAGTCATGAGCCAGCCCAGATGCAAAGGCAGAGAAACAAACTCCACCTCTTATTGGGAATATTTGTACAGTCACACTGCCAAGGCTATGCATAAAGGGGAATGGAGAACTAAGCCCTTAGGCATCTACTACAGAGATTCTGCAAGTATAAAACTTGCCCCTGCTTGGCCACCTCTCATCATGTTCTCCTCTTTCATGAAACACTGAGTCATTTACCATAATTTACCAAAGACAGGGTAATGGCTAAAATTACCAGTGTGTGTATAGGAATCTGAAGACACATGAAATGGGAACAATCATTAGTCCCTGAGAACCTAGCTAAATGAACACATGCTTGAGGAGTCTAATATATCGACTTTGTTCAGTCATACATGACTTAGAATTAGGAATTCATAAACTAGTGAAGTCCGTAATAAATTTCAAGATTATCTAATCTACGGATTATACACTGAAATGCCTCAGGGACCAAATGGGTAAAATAAATGAAGAAAACTAAATTTAATCCAAGTAGGAATAGGAGAGCTTGTAAGAGAATGGCTTACAACTGCCCCAACTGAAGGCATTAAAATTCTTGTTTAAGAAAAAAAAGGAAAGAAAGAGGAAAGGAAGAAAGGAAGAAAGGAAGAAAGGAAGAAAGGAAGAAAGGGTGCATGGTAGTACAGCGGGAATATACAACTCTCAGCAAGGTTGACCGACATAGGAAAGTTCCGGGGCTTGTGTCCAGAGATCTCCCCAGGTAAGCTGGGCCCAGAAGTGTCCATGATCTGGGCTGACTGAAGTGAGCAGTAGATTGTGGTATTAGGACCCTATTACAGGTTCTCTCTTGGAAAAAAAAAGAAAGAAGGAAAACATTTTCAGAATAACTAAAATATACGTGCAATTTTGTTATCTCTGATTCTAGACCAACTCTCACTTGACAGAAGGAAAAATTAAGGCCCAGAGAAGTTAAGTCATTTTTCCAACGTGGCCTAGTTGATGAGTGGCAGCAAAGAGACTGGACTCACAGTCTTCTGCTCCTTGGTGCTGACATCAACACTGCCTATAGTATAATTCTGCAACCTTTTTTTTCCTGATTGGAAGGTTAGCTTCATCCCCTCAGAAATAATTGTCTCATGGGTTTTGTCATGATTGAAAAAGCTTTTCTGGAAAATGGCTGTCTCGTGGGTATGACTGCCTGGGTCAGGTTTATGAAAGGAATGACAGTTTTATTTGTGGCATCACCCATGGGAGCCTGGGTGCACTTGCTACTTCCTCGCTGCAGGCAGGAGGCCGAGGGACTGAAGCGAAGCAGGCAGCCACTGCCCTGCTGATAGACCCCACCAGCCTGGGCTTAGGCTGTGCTTCCAGACAACCCAGGAGACATATCTGACTTGCCTTTCAGGCCCTGTGAAGATGCTGCCGGGCAAAAGTAGAAATAGCCATGCAGAACAAGAAAGCAGAGAAATTCAATAAAGCTCCAGTCACTCAGGGTGAGAAATTGATGTTTTAACTGTCTATTCCTTGATTCTGTTGATCTGTTTACTTCTTATTTTTAAAATGTCCTGGTTTTCTCATCCTATGCCCTGATGGAAGGAAAAGTTGTTTTGTTTAGGGGAATAAAAAGAGATGTAGCCAGTGTGTGAACAGTCAAATCTATAAATTAATGGAAAATGTTCCAAAGAGAAAGTCACACCCTGAGTATATATGCCGAAGTCCAAACCACAATGTGGCCCACTGCCTAGCTTCACAAGGCATCGGTGGCCTTGCTGTGACTCCTTCAAGGAGGCCCCTCCAGGCATCTGCCTCTGACAGTCACAGCAGGGATGCCTTTAGTCTAAGCTGTCAAGTCCCCTCAAGCTGGTATTTCTGCTCCTGTTCACAAGGATTCCCAATAGATACTTAGTAATAAAACTGGCAGAGAAAAAAGGAATCACTAGATTCCAAATTCTTTTTTAGTATTAAGAAAAAACACACAAACAGGACTGGCTCTGTGATGCAGTACAAATGCTGCACAAAAGAAGCCAGATGCCGTATTGCAAATGTGGTTCACATGCCCATCCCAACCGGCCTGAGATACACGTATTGACCAATGAGCAAATACCAAGGATCAACTGGGGGAGGAAGGGATCAAGGCATAACCAGACCTTGTATAAGGTGCTCCTCTCTCTCTTTTTCATGTACATCTGCACTCTATCATGAACAAGGCTGGGTGGGGGTGGCACAAACAAAAATAAGATTTTACTGAAACACACAGGGATGGTAATTTAAGATCAGACACTGGGTGTGTGAAAGTCAAAAGAAATTAGGACAGCAAATGAGCCAGTCAGAAGTGAACTCTAAAAGCCCAATTTATAGAGGATCTTCAAAAGGTTTATGAAAAATACAAAAGCTATGGAAAAGTTATACACAAATGTAAAAAAAATTGCACTAAAATAAACAAATATTTTAACTCCATTTCCCACAAACTTCTTGAAGTCCTCTTGTATAATAGTCTAGACAGGTGGTCAACTCATTTTAATTGAGACCAGCACAATCAGGATGCTTGACAAGCTTAAACTCCCAAAACACTCAGACAAGAAGCCATTTTAAATCTGAAGTGTGTCCTGCCATGCTCAGGGACCAAGGTGACTAAAGTTATGCTCTAAATCTCATCTTCTACACTCCTGAAACACTCAGACAAGTAGAGATTTTGTCACAGAATGACCAGAAACTACCGCAATGGCACAAGAAATGTAAGAAACCAAGGAACTCTCTCTCCCATAAGTGAAAAGAACAGTCCTTCACCATCCACAGACAGTACAGTGGAACTCCTGGAAATGTCTGATAGAGAATTCAGAATATTCATAGTGACAAAACTAAAGGAGATGAAAGAGGTGAGAGACAATGAACTCAAGAAGGTACAGGAGAAAAGAGACAATGAGTTCCAGGAGGTGAGGAAGTTCTGCATTATCTGAAAGAGGGAATACACACCATAAAAAAGAATCAAATGGACCTGTTAAAAATGAAGGCTACAATACAGGAAATCAAATCTTCCCTCAAAAGTATTAAAAGCAGTTTAGTCCATGCAGAAGATTGAATCTTGGATGTTGAAGGCAAAACCTCTGACCTAGAAAAAACAACCAAAAAAACTGAGAAAATAACCAAAAAAAAAAAAAAATAAGAAGAATGAGAATAGTATTCAAGAAATACTAGATACCATTAAGTGCCCAAACATCCAGATAATCAGTATACCAGAAGGTGAAGAAACTAATAATGGCATTGATAATCTATTCCATGAAATCCTGGAAGAAAACTTTCAAACCTAG
>NW_006160078.1:764636-798392 GCF_000334495.1 Tupaia belangeri chinensis | reverse complement strand
TCCCTATAGCAAAAACCTCTCAAAAAAAAAAAAAAAAAAAGAAAAGAAAAGAAAAAAGAAAACTAAAGACACACATACAGAAATAAGAGAACAAAAATCAACCAAGATAATGACCAACTTAATGCTAGGGACAAAAATATCAATAACGTTGAATGTTAACTTCCAGGATTTAAATGGAAAGATCAAAACACAGTAACACTGCAAAGCTAACAGAAGAAAGATTAATTACATAAGACTGAACTAGGGAAATAGAAATTTATGACTTTTGAGTAAAACATTACTGACTTTTTCTTTACTATGCTTTGTTTTCCCAATTTAAAGATTTTGCTTTCTTTTGAGCTATGAATACATTTACCAATTTGTTCAAATGTTTTTTCTTCATGTTTGTTTGTTTCTTTAAATGGAAATAAACTTTTCTCCCTTTCTGATCCCTCTGTAATTGGAAAATATTTGGGAGTTTTCTTATTTGTGGTAGAATGGTTATTTGCATAAGTTCAATAATACCTGTTGCCTTGAATCAGACATTAGAAATACTCATTATAGGACAGAGCTTTGACTGGAATGTCATATCTTGAGGATTAAATCAGAAAACTATGAAGCTAAGATAAATCTCAAGTAAGCGGATGAAAACTCTTGGAAAGATGACCTGGCATCATGAATAGTTCTGCCTGGCAGAGAGGATTAGAGAACCTATATGAGAGAATTCAAACCACAAAATAACCTGGACTTTTCCAGTCCTGCACTGTAATCAGGAGAGACCTCAAAAGAGCAGTCACAATAGTTTTTCTTGAGGAAGACTATGAAGGAAGAAAAAGAGACTGATCTTTGCTAGCAAATGGTATATCACAGAATAATTGGTAAGCAGGATGAATTCAGAAGGTTCATGTGTGAATCATGTGCTTTTCAACAGTCTGAGTAGTTGACATGTAAATATTTTCTCAAAAATATTTAAAACCATACTGTCCCTGTTACAGAGTCACAAACAAAATTATAACAATTATTTTGATAATTATCTTTAAATTCAATTTCTTGAATTTTTGAAAGTTGTTTATTAACTGTCAGGGACTATGGAGTGTAAGAAAAAAATTTTTGATACATGAAATAAATGTTTGTGGGAAAATGTAAAAATAAACGAATAAATGTTAAAAAAAAATGAATGAAAGTGCTTGCTTGTCTGGGGTCCATCTGATCTAATATAGAAAAAAAATCAAAAAGATAAAAAGGCAAACGGTTTCAGAACAAGTATTTCTTCTGAGTATTTTCAGAAACATATATGCCCAGGTAATGACAGTTCTAATTTTAACCCTCCTGTTGCACAACATCTACTTTCACACTGCGTTTTAAATGGGACATTTTGGTGCATATCAGATGAAAAGCAAGAACGTGCTGTACATGTGGTCAGGAGACCTAGGCCCTGTCCTTGATCTGCTGAGCACTGAACATATGTGACCTCCTGAGCTTCAGGTTTCCTTGTTTGTTAAATGAGAGATTTGAACAAAAATCCATGAAATCCTTTTAGCTTGATGGTTTCATGTTCATTGATTTTTGACATAAGGCTTATTCATGTGCTCATCCATTCATGTTTTCTCATTTGTTTAATAAATTGCATTGGGCCCTGCTCCTGTCCAGCATTGTACAGTAACTATACATACAGTAGTAAATAGGGAGACAGAGTCCATGTCCTCATGAAGCTTCCATTCTAGTCAGTGAGACAGACTAGACAATAAGGCGTCAAATAATGTGGCAAGATAATTTCAATTTGCTTGAAGACTGATAACCAGAGAAAGGGAAAAAGCCCGGGTGAAGTGTTAGAGAATAACTGAAGTTAGGATAGCTGGGGAACACCTAGAACAATGAGTAATCAGCAGTCCTGGGTGCAGCTCCCGGTTGTACCATAAAATAGGATTGTGACATCCGCCAAGTCTCCCTTCCTCTCTGTGCGTATATTTGTTTCCAAATGCCCTGTAACAACTTGCTGCACATCTAGCAGCTAAGAACAACACAAATATGTTATCTTACATTCCCACAGGTCAGAACTATGCCAAAGTTCTCATCAGTTTACAATCAAAGTAGAAGCACTAGAATAAAATTCATTTCCAGTTGTTGGCAGAACCTAGCTCCTTTGTGTTGTAGGGCTGAAGTTCCTGCTCTCTCTCAGGGTGTGCTGTTCCCAGGACCTGCAGGCATCCTACTTTCTTTGACTCACAATTCCCTTCCTCGTTTTGAAAGCCAGCAACGCCGGGTAGAATAGTTCTCAGATCATATTTCTCTTTTGTTTATTCTTGTGTTCTTATTTCATATTTTATATTTTTTTATGGATTTGTGTGATCATATTGGGTTCACCAGGATAATCCAGAGCAATCTCCTTATCTCAGGGTCGTTAACCTTAATCACATCTGCAAAGTGTCTTCTACCATTAAGTATCATCTTCACAGGTTCTGGGCATTAGGATGTGAACATCTTTGCAGGGGAGGGGGATATTATTCTGCCCACCACAATGTCCTGGCTTACTTCCCTTCCTTTTCCTTCCCTTCCCCTCCTTTCTCTTTCATTCTCTCTCTCTCTTTCAGAGATGGAGAGACACACAAAGAGAGAGAGAAAGCACCATCCAGTGAGGTGGATTCATTTCATAATTACTTCTCTTTCATTTCTCCAACCTGTTAGGATTTGCGCCATGCATGCACATGTACTAGATGTGTTTTTCAAGCCATGGGTGCTAGGATTCAAGCCACAGTCAGCCATGTTGGATATGGCTCCCTTACCCACTAGGCTATGGGGTTGACCCACCTGTTTTCCTTTCAGTAAATTAATTCAAGCTCTTTCAAATGCAAAATTGTATGACTCTTTGCTCCCATGTTTTGCCCAAACTAGAAGTTGTGTTTCTTTTCCCATAATAACTCATGGAAAAGTTTGCTACGTGTGAAGGTGGAATTTCTCAGTTGAAGAGAGCATGCATTTTATTTAGAATCAATGACAAAGAGTATATTAGGGTATCATACCTGTATAACAGTAAGCATTCTCAAGGAGCGGGATTGATCCCTAAAACTACTTGTTGAGGCTGCCCTATGTTACATTACTGCTATTGACTCTCCTAAATATAATGAAGTAGAATCACTTTTACTGGAGCCACATTTACTATAAAACAAAGAAGTCAACATAATGGACCATTTGGATGTGTACCCTCAAGAAAAGTATATGCAAAGCTTCTCCAGATATTTCTCTAAGCACATATCTAGGGTATGGTGACCAAGTCCTATTCCCATGTCCTGCAATGTGAGGCCACCTTAGACTTTCCTGTGTCTGGGGAAATGTGTGTACACATACCTAAAAGAAGGGATTTCTGCCTAATCAAGCCATGGTTGGTGGCTTTATAACTCTGCTTGTATGTGTTCTAAAAATCCCTACTCTGCTGAAAAGAAATAAATATCTTATAGAATTTGTCTTTTGTCTTCACAAAGAGAGAGAGCCAGATTGGTGGAGGAGACAACAACAGGAACTTTGGCTTATAAGCTGGCAACTAAGGTGTGTAGGAAAGAATCTACACATTTTCCTGAGTCATAAGTGTGGTTCTCAAGAGCAGAAGGGGCTCCTGAAAATTCAGGACTATAATCTCAATGGCCTTCCTTGATATCTGGAACTTGTCCTTGCAGGAACTGACTGTGATTACAACTACAGCTTAGAGTTAGGCTAGTCAACTGGTCTATTCAAAAACTGAAGTTCAGACCCTTGGCTCAAAAATACCACTTATATTTGCATAGTAATTTCTAGAAGCTGCATGACGAGCTAGACAATTTCAGCAATTCTGATGAGCTGGGCCCATAGCATGGTGGTTAAGCCCTGTGCAGAGGGAGCCAGATTCCACATGACTGCCTGCAGTGTGAATCCTGCCCCAGTGGCCTGAAAAACACACAAGGTACATGTGTATGCATACCCTAAATCCTGACAGGATAGAGAAATAGTTGAAAAGGATTGTGGGGTGACTGTGCCTCATTGGAGGGAGGGGTATTTTTCTCTCTTTCCAGTGAATGCACATGCCCTCTACCAAAATAAAATTGTTATTCTGAAAATTATTAGAAATAAAATAGTGTTTGGAAACTGAAGATCCTGCCTTGAATCTTTTAGTAAGGTTATCATGTGATTGTAAGCAAGTCATTTAACTTCTTAGTTTCTTCATCTGTGAAGTAGTTAATAATATCCATATCACATTACCATTATAAGATTCAAATAAGACAAAGTACAAGGGTTTGTAAGAGGTAAACATAGTTTACATGTTAGTTAATAATGCTATTGTCTTTCATGGTTCTTGGAGCAAGAGTAAAGCGAGGGTGCGCCTCAGTTTTGGTTAGCTGTCACAGTTTGTAAATTGTATATTCGTGCAATCACTGAACTCATGGCTCCTTCTGGCTCTGCATGATGTAAGCTCCTGAGAGCTGAGACTGAGTCACTTTTGAACACTGGTTTCTTTCTCTTGTCCAGTACCTGGTACTTAGTAGGTACTCAACTATTCAATGAAATAATTAAAAAGTGATAGGGGTGTGGTTCAGTTAGAGAGGACAGCAAAAAACAGTGTTCTAGTCTGTTTTGTTGATAATAACAGAAAATACCTGGATCTGGGTATTTTAAGATAATAGAGGTTTATTCAGCTCAGAGTTTGGAAGTCCAAAGAATCAGGGGCTAGCATCTGCTAAGAATTTTCCTTTGGGTAGGGATCCCAAGACCATGCAGGGCATCACATTATGAGAGAACAAGAGCATTGTGATTCAGTGTGGGTTCATCAATATCTGCCTCATATCCTTTCCATATAAATTCATCAGGACTCAATCCTGGGGTCTCTACCCTCATGATATAATTCTAACCTCTTCCAAAATGTGCTACCTTTCAATAGCATAATCAGATTAAGTCTTTACTCTCTTAATACTGTCACAACCAAATCTCAACACATGAATTTTGGAGAGACATCCAAACCATAGCAGGCAAGATGATAGGAAGGATAGAAAAGTGGGGAATTTTTGGAAAAGTGGACAGTACAATGTAAATGCTATGCTCTAAATTGTAGACTAGTATTAATTAAACCTAATGCTATACTTTAAGCCTAATGCTATACTTCCTGAGACAGTTAAAAATAATAATAAATGTATATAATATCTTATAATTATTGTATAATAATTATTCTGTACCATGTACTACTGCTTGTCTGATTTAATTATCAAAACACTTCTGAAGGGTGATACAATAATTCATTATTTCTATTTTATAGATTAGGAAACAGCATGGTCAAGTAATCTACCGACAGTCACAAAGTAAGTTGTGGAAATGTATGAAAGCCAAACCCATACACTCTAACCCACAGCATGTACTATGTTATTACATGCTATATTTTATTTTTTAGTTGAAAGTATATCAAGTAAGTGGAACAATGGAACAGAATAGAGACCACAGAAATAAGCCAAAAAACATGCAGTCAACTGATTTTTGACAAAGGATATCAGTCAATCCAGTGGGAAAAGAGAAACCTCATTAGCAAATGGTTCTGGAAAAATTGGGTATCTACCTGCAGAATGATGAAACTGGACCCTGATCTTTCATCATTAACAAAAATCAACTCAAAATGGATCAAAGATCTAAACCTAAGACCTCAAACTATAAAACTACTGGTGGAAAACACTGGAGAACATCTGGGAGACAATAAGGTAGGCAAAGACTTCTTAAATAAGACCCCTAAAGCACAGGCAATAATCCCAATAATAGACAAGTGGGATTATATCATATTAAGATGTTTCTGCACACCAAGATACAATAATTAGTGAGAATTGACAACACTCAGAATGGGAGAATATTTTTGCAAACTATGCCTCAGATAAGGGACCAATAACAAGAATACACAGGGAACAAGCAGCTTCCCTCTCAAAAAAAAGTGATTAACCCAATTAAAAAATGGGGAAAGAAAACCTCTAAGGAAAATATACGAACAGCAAAAAAATATATGTAAAAATTCTCGATATCCCTCATTATAAGGGAGCTGCAGATTAAAATTGCAACAAGTTACCACCTAACCCCTATCAGAATAACAAAGATTGAAAATACAAAAAATTATAAGTGTTGGTAGGGTTTTGGTAAAAGGGAAACCATCCTACATTGTTGATGGGAATGTAAATTGGTCCAGACACTGTGAAAAACAATGACGGTTCCTTAAAGACCTACAAATAGAACTACCATATGATCCAGCAATTCCACTTCTGGGTATCTACCCAAAGGACAGGAGAATGCTCAGTTGGTAAACTGTTTGCACATCTATGTTTATTATGGCATTATTCATGATTGCTAAGACACAGAACCAACCCAAATGTCCACAGATGAATGAATTGAAAAAGTCTGGCACATATACTTCATGGAATACTATTCAGCCATAATAAAAAAAACAAGACCCTAGCATTTGACAGAAAGTGGATGAATATGGAAGATTTCTTGCTGAGTGAAGCAAGTCAGGCTATGAAAGAGAGATATTGTATATCTCTACTTAACAAATGCTGTCAGCACTCTACGGTGGAGACTGAAAAATTGGAGGACATAAAAAACATTGAAAGTAGTTATAGACACTGGAGACAGGATGGAAGGAGGGTGGGAGAGGGGAAGAGTGTAGAGAAGGAAATTAGGGAGAAAAAATAGAAAAGTAAGACATTTGTGGGGCACAAAAATGGTTTATTGCCTGTTGATGATAATGTGTATAGTATTCTAAAAAACATATCTTTCAAATAAACATACAGTGAAGAAAAATACTGAAGGCAGACTATATAGTATAGGAAAGTAAAAGGAGACCAATGAATATCCCTACTCCTAAAAGCTATATCATACAAAGGGAAACAGAGAGAGATTCAGTATAAGGGCAACAGATGGAAGAGATTATAATATGCTGCCAGGCAGCTTTCACATAAATTCTATAAATAAATTATTTTTCGAATATTCATTAAAAAAAGCAGGCGTTATTTAAAGACATGGTCAGGTAAAATGACAAATGGCATACCATTTCAATTTCTCTCAGGCATGCAAGTTTTAGCTGAATAAACATAAAAGAAATCAATCTACATGGTGCAAATGGAGAGAAAAAAACTTAAGATTTATGTCAGCAATAATAAAATGCTAAAACATTGAGTTCATTGGAAATGGAAACCCAGAACAGAGAAAGAAATGCATGATGGGAAAGCCAAGAATCTCTTCCAGTCAGTTCTAAACTGTCAACATTCAATTAAGGGCATGCTCTTTGGGAAAATAGTTCATTAAAAGATTCTGCAAGATTAACTAAATAAAAAAAATTGATAAATTCTTTGCTTTTGTCATTATTTTGTCATTGGTTAGCAGCAAATCTAGAACCCAGCATAGTTTTCAAATATTAATTATCTCTCGAAAATCCCAGGAAGCAAACCATACCTGTATATAAAGCCATCAGAACAAACTTATAAGTACAAGTTGCCTAACATATTTTGAATTTTTAGGTAAATTCAAAAGTCACTCCAAAATTTATTATATCAATTCCTAACCTTAGCAATCTAAGTCAATGACATGCAGCAAAAACAAAAAAATCGGATTATTAAAGTCTTGAAGATCACCTAATCTAGTGGTAAAATACCAGCAACCCATGGGTTAAATCTAGCCCAGAGAAAGATCTGTTTGATTTGCACAGCAGCACGGAGGTTTTTGGTTTTTATGTTTGTTTGATTCAATTTTGAATTCACTGCTAAAATTTAAAAATTGGAATTTTCTAATAGTTAAAAAGTCTATGTGCTCCTGTGCAAGATAGGGCCACACAGAAGGCCTGAGTTCAGACTCCAGGTCAACCTGAACAGGGGTGGGAGTAGATGCCTTTAAGCCTAGCTAACTGGGAAGCTGGAGCAGAAGAGCAAAACTGTGAGATCCTGACAAAAAATGCTCACTGCACCCCTACCCCCATCTTCCTCTATCTTAAAAAAAAAAAAAAAAGAAAGGAAAATCTGGATTACAATTTTTACATACTAGGCCCTCATTCATGAATGGGAACAATATGCTAGGCAGATGGAGCAGTCTCTTCAAGATAGGGAATGTGCTTCCTAGAGGGGCATAGAACCTGTCACCTCCCATTTTGTCAAAATCAGTTAACTTCATTCATTTACATTATCAGCCTGGTCTCTGAAATCTAATCTTCCCACTTAAAAATGAAACTTAGAGAGTCTATGTGGTTTGATCAAGGTCATAGAAACAGGTACCGTATCAAGATTAGGCCTCAGACTCGAGGCTCTGTAATTTCAGCTCAGCGTGATAACCAGCTTCATGAACTTCCTGGAATCAAAGAATGACCCATAAACACCCAGATCTTATAACTCACCCTTCTCTTATAGCTCTTAATACTTATTACTTTACATTACAGTTATTTCTATATGCTCAATGGGCCTTTTATTCATTTATTCACTTAGTTTTTCTTGAATGTTGACTGGATACTGACCAATGTGCTAGATCCTGGGATATACTAATGAACACAATTTTACACTGGTGAGAAAAACAGAGATAAGTCTTAGCTCCTCAACTACTCTACAAGTCTGAAAAGCAATATCCAATTTTATTTACTTTCGAACTAAAACCTTTATGCAACATATAAGTGCTCAAGTGTTCTTTATGCAAGTGAAATTTTCTAATCTTTAATACACAAAATCAAAACAATTAAAAATCTAGGATACAAAGGAAAAATTTTCTCTGTTTACTGCAGTAATGCTATAGATTTATTCATTTCTTGCCAGATTTATGTTCTTAATAAGAATCTCTATACAACTTATTGTGTACTGGCAGTTTAAATAAACTATAGCTAATGTGGCTTCATAAATGGACTGTGATAAATTTTGACAGACACTCAATGCTGAGTCCATGTTAACAGAATAATGATGATTCTAATGTGTTGATACACTTTACAGGGACATACTGGAATGAAAATATCAGTGCCTCGTAATATTGCTTTCACTGTCTTGATAACATCTACAATGAAAAACTTTAAATTGCCAAGTTCTTTTTAATTAACTTACTGTACATAAAGATCACTTCTTTTCATTTTGGAACTCTTCAGTGGGTACATTTGAAATATTGCCAGTTTATTACAACGGCGTCTGTATTAAAATGCTTTAGAAGTGCATGAAACTAAGGTCCTATTTTAGTTTAAAGCTACTTAATATTAATATTTTATATGGGAATTAGAGAGTTATATGGGCTCTGGAAATCTTAGAATCATTATATTTTATTATGTGCAGTGAAATGTTGATAGATGAGAAACTAGCTGCAGGTTCTTCAGGTCATCAATTTAGGAGGCTTTTAACTTCCAGGCAATATCTTGGAACAGGGCCCACATATACACATCCCACCCTGTTTCTTATATACAACTTTTCCTCTTGATGCATTATGGGAAGGATCTATATAATCCTCAAGGCACAGGAACTGATGAAATATGATTATTGTCACAATGAAGGTCAAATGGTAAAAGTCTGGGTAGATCCATATGGCTTCTATAAAAAGTATAGCTCTAGCCCTTCCATGTTAAATACTCTTCAAATTAGGTCCAAGATTTTAGGATTGCTAATTTGGTCAAAGAAACTCTTCTAAACAATACTGTATTTAAAACAAAACAAACAAACAAAAAAACACATTGCTCTTTTCCACCTCCATCACCAATCTTTTCATCCAATTTGGTTGTCCTTACATTCCAGTCTTAATTCTAGCTCCGTAGGAAATACCCAGTTCTTTTGCCACATGAAGTTATCATTTGTTCCTTGTTGAAATAAATTTAAGAGTCAGTAGTGATGGTACAGCTGTAACACAATACTCCATGGTGCTAGACTCACGAAGAAAGTTTCCGAATTCATGTCCCGGGGTCTCCCTATACATGTGAGGTGCACACAAGCCCATGTTCATGGCTGGCTGAGGCTGAGGGTAGATCATGGTGTAAGGGCCCCACTGTGGGGGGTACTTATCTTCCCCTACAACTCGTATGTCTCTCCCATGTGAGAAATAAATAAACTTTAAAAACATTTTTGTTATCCAATATCTCTACTTTTGTGAGATTCTTCACTTCAAAACAGGACACCACAGGGACTGCACTGAAAACAATCATGTTCCTCATTCATGAATTTTTCCAGCCCTTCCACTGCCCTAATTACAACGAGGTAACAACCACACTAGATTAACTGCATGATAGTGTTATAACTCACCTTTATCCCTCAGCTCAGACTCAACCAGAAACAAAAATTCAAATAATTAGCTGGCAGAAGTTGGAGAGGGAAATTTTTGCAGAGTTTGCTTTTCTGCAAAAACAGACACGATTAGACTAGAAAAGAAGAAGAGGCATTAGAAGATAACTTGGACTTTAAGTGTAGAGAAACCGAGGTTGAAGAGAAGAAAAGGGACCCTACCTAGAGAAATAAAGTGGTTTGGAAGCTAAGTGATGACCTCTAGGGTCCAGCCAATTGGCCACTGAATGTCCAAAGTCCTCATCTTTTCATTCTTTCCAGGATCCCCATCCTTTTTGTCTCCCATGTAGAAGGTAGGGAACTAATGGGGAATTAACCCACCAACGTGGGAGAGAACAGAGCACACCTATTATGTCTTAAGAATGAAAATATTAGGGCCAGCAGGTGCATGGTGATTAAAGCTCCGGACTTCCACATGGCCGACTGCAGTTTGAGTCCTGGACTTGGCAGCTTTTGCTTTCTCACTTTCTTTCTCTCTCTCTCTTTCACACACACACACACACACACACACACATGTGCTCTATGGAAAATTAAATATGGATGATAGATAAAATACATAATCCTTTTTAAAAAGTTGAGAAGAATGAGTATTGATAAGCATAGCAATATCATTTTCTATGCTATTTCCTTAAATGGACTTCCTGTTTTTCACCTCTGAGTTTTTCTCATGTCTTCTCTACCTATGGCATATACCTTCCACTAACATGACCACACACTCCAGTTTTCTTCTCTAGGACAATTCCATTTGTTTGTTATCACAGTGTAATTAATAATGGTGTACACTTTCTCACTGGTCTTTCTGCTCTTGTCCAATTAGGAACAATAAATGATCATCTTGCTAGGGTTAATTTTTATCCTCAGAAATATTCTCTATTCAAACCAGCCAGTGGTGATTAAGGCAACTGGATCTGAGGCCAGCAGATGGTGTAATGGTTATGTCGCTAGACTCCCTTATAGTCAACTGTGGTTCGAGTCCGGTACCCAGCAGCTTAAAACTCACAATGGACATGTGTGTGTGTGTGTGTGTGTGTGTGTGTGTATGCCCAAGTTTCTGAGAGGAAAATGGAAGAGAAGAGATTGTGATATGGCCATCCTCCCTGGGAGGTGATTTCTTGCTTTATTTCTCTGTCACTCTCTGTCTCCCCAGCAAGTGCACTCACTCTATAGCAAAAATCTCTCTCGAAAAAAAAGGGTGTGTGTGTGGCTGATTCTACATGGCAGACTATATAGTTCTAGTCTCAAACCTGGTGGCTTGAGCAACACACCAGGCACACGTGAATACATGCCCAAAATCCTAAAAGGAGGGAGAAATGAAGGAGAAGGAATTGTGGCATGACCATCCCCTCTATTGGGGTTGCTTTCTCACTTTCCCTCTCTCTCTCTCTCTCTCTCTCTCTGTCTCTCTCTGGTGAGCATACACACTCTCTGGCAAATTAAAAAAAATATCTATTTTTAAATGAAGAGCTTAACTACCTCTTACAAGAAGCCTTTTTTCTAATTTCATGTCATCTTTTTTTCCCTATTTTTTGACTTCATAGCTATTTGAAGAGACACAGTAATAGTCTACCTTTACAAAATAGTCATTTGTGAATGTATCTTTTTTCTTCCTAGATTTTAAGAGCTAGGAGCATATTCTTTTTAGTGTTACCCACAGTGATTTGTATGTAGTTAATCAATATATATAGTTCCTGAATTGTTTGAAAATTATGTGTAATTTCAGGTAGTATAATCCCTGAATGAGAAAACATGGAGACAATTTTGTGTAAAATTAGTATTAGTATTAAATTAGATTTTATGTGCAAAATACTTAGTACATTATCACTCAGTAAGTTTCATAACTGGCAGCCATTTATTATTATTATAGTTATAAATTATTATTATAAAGGATTTTATATTGTTTCCAGGTAAATTAACTGATTCTTCCTCTATTTTCAAAGAACTTTGTCCATACATCTATTACAGTACTCATTGTGGTTGGGTTTTTTGGGTTTTTTTATATTTTTGCCAAAGGGTGCATGTGTTTGCTGGAGAGAGACAGCAAGAGACAGAGAGAGGAAAAGTGAGAAAGCAACCCTGGGGGGATAGCCACATTGCAATTCCTTCTCTTCCATTCTTCTCTTGTGATTTTGAGCACACATACGCATATGTCCAGCGTAATTTTCAAGCCACTGGGTTGGTCTGGGACTTGAACCATGGTCAATCATGTGGGAATCCAGTGCCTTAACCATCACACCACCTGCTGGCCCCTTATTATGTATGCTTTTTAAGTTACCAGAAGGCATGCGCTCTTGCCAGAGGATATAGAGAGATGGAAACAGGGTCGGGGAGAAAGAAAGAATTCCCTAGTGGAGTATGGTCATGCTGCAATCCCTTCTCCATTTCTTCAATCTGTTTGGATCTGGGACATGTACCTGGTATGTTTTTCAAACTTTCAGGGCTGGGATTTGAATCACAGTCAACCAAGTGGGATCCAGTTTCTCTTAATCACTGTATATGATGGGGCCAGCCCTCATCACATATAATTTTAAATATATGTCACCGATCAACTAAGATACACAGGTCAGAGATATGGTTGTATAACAACTTTAGCACAACGCCCAGCTTACAGTAAAACTGAAAATACAAAACATACCGAATTAAATTTTTGTTGGGACTGCAAATTGATTTTACTTTCTCAAGTCATATCTAAAAAGGAATTTATGAGAGGTCTTCAAAAAATTCATGAAAAAAGTGTATTATGAAAGAACTATGTATGAATTTAAACATCTTTTTGTGCCAAAATAAACTTGCACTTTAATATCATATTTCCATGAACTTTTTGAAGTACCTCAGTATATCCAAAATATAGAGAACTTGTGCAACTCAATAATGAAAAGACAAGTAATCTAATTTTAAAACAGGCAAATGATTTGAATAGACATTTCTCCAAACTGTATAATATGATCAGCAACCACATGAAAAGATATTTGCCATCATCGGTCATTAGAGAAATGGAATTCAAAACCAAAACACATCCCTTCACGTCCACTAGAATGCTAAAATTAAAAAGACAGTAACAGGTGTTAGTAAGGACATATAGTAACTGAAGCCTATAAACATTGCTGGTGGAAATGGAAAATAAGTCACGTAGCAAAAAATTTGGCAGTTCCTCAAGTGGTTAACATAGCATTAAAACATAATCTAGCCTCATATTTATCATATTATCTTCAATAATCATTCCTCATATTTACCCAATAGAAATGCAACCCATCTACATGAAGAAGACTCATATATAAGTATTTATAGCAGCATTATGTGTAATAGTCAAAATGTTGAAACAACCAAATATCCATTAACTAGTGAACAGAGAAATAAAAGGTAGTATCTCCATACACTGGAATATTATTCAGCAATAAAAAGGAACTAAATATATTGATACATGTTACAATATGGATGAACTTTGAAAACATTGTCCTTTGTGAAAGAAGCAGACTTTGGAAAGAACATACAGTTTATTATTTCATTTCTGTAAAATGTTCAAAAGGCAAATATACAGAAACAAAGTAGAAATAGTGATTGCATTGGGTTTGGTATAGAGATGGGAAGTGACTGTTAATGGGCATGAGGTTATATAAATATGCTCAAACTAGATTGTGATAATGATTGTACAACTCTACAAAACTCTACAAATGTACTTAAGTTCATTGACATACACTTAAAAAGGGTGAATTTTATGGCATATAAATTATACCTTAAATAAAGCTGTTTAAAAGAAATCTAACTGGAAACAGCCAGATGACATGGGGGTTAAGGTGGCTGGATCGCACATGGCTGACTGACTGAGTGGTTCAAGTCCCAGACCTGACAGCTTGTACAACATTGGGTGCATGTGTGTTCATGGCCAAAATCACCAGAAAAGAATGGAAGAGAAGGGACTGTGCTGAGGTCATCTCCCCAAGGGATGCTTTCTGACTTTCTCTCAGTTTCTCTCTCTCTCTCTCTCTCTCTCTGACTCCAGCAAGAGCACATGCCCTACAGCAAATTAAAATAAAAACTGAATCGACAAACTACTGAATTGTGTATAGTAATGTAGAACACCTAGATGCATCTCTATGGCTCTCACTCAGTCATCCTTTGCCTTCATTTTACCATTCAAAATTGTTCTCTACTCTTCCTTTAATTAGGGAAACATTCTAGAAAGGTATGACAAAGGTGTAATACATCTTTGTTGATATGTGTTTTAAAGACAGTATGATGTGGACTATAGGGGAATAAGGTGTCCTGGGCTCCTTTGCTGTTCACCAGTCAGTAACAGTAACCATGAACAGATCACTTCACCTCACAGGTATTTAACTTCTTCCATTTTTGAAACCAAAGTCTAACAGACTTGGTTTGTCAAGCTTGCCCATGAATAATGCTGCAGAAGGAGTTGGGCTAGAGCCACAGCTGACTGGACAAAGAGTGGAGACTTAACACAGGCCGAGCCAATCAGATTCTCATCTCAGCAAGTTGGCTTTGGGACTCTAGGTCAGCAACAGTAGGGAGTTAAAGGAAAGTCATGTTAACTCCTGCCGTTTGCTCAATATTTTGGACAATTTATAATCCAAGTGACTAGAGGAAAACAATTCACAGTGCAACAAGAAAATGGAACAAACCTGAGGCAGAAGCAGAAGGATTTTGAAAAATGGTTAACAAAGGCAGGCCAAGTTTCTAGGACCTTTCTTTTCTGGTTCTCATGAAATCAAGCAATGTTTTGTGTCCTATCCTCAGATTACCAGAAAACAGGTATTTTATAACATCATCCAATTTTCTTGCTCTAACTTTTCTTTCTCTAACATTCCTAACAATCAAAAACAACTCTGCCTACTGAAAAAGTCACTGCACTGAGTGGCTTCTGTGTCACTTCTCAGCTCTTCATTTCCTTTATACTGGATGTTCCCTCCACCATGCCCTTGGCACACAAGTCCAGCAATATGACAGTTTTCTCCAAATGCATTAATAATTTTCCCCATTATAACCTACTTTCTCTTCAATAAAATCAGCCTCACATTGAACAAACCAAAATGTGCAAGACTGAAACTTACATCAATATGTGCAAGATTAAAGTACTTCACAATGATTTAGTTTTTTAAAATTATATTCTTTTTTTTTTTTTGAGAGGTTTTCGCTATAGGGCGCGTGAACTCGCCAGACAGACAGAGAGAGAGAGAGAGAGAAATCACCCCCTGGGGGGATGGTCACGCCGCAATCCCTTCTCTTCCATTCTCCTCTCGGGATCTTGGGCATGCACGCACACGTGCCCGGCGTGAGTTTTAAGCCACCAGGTCCGGGACGCGAACCGTGGTCGACTACGTGGGAGTCCAGTGACATAGCCATTACGCTAACTGCTGGTCCCAAAATTATATTCTTTAAAAACTGTTAGTTTGGGGCCAGCACGTGGTCTAGTGGTGAAGGCACTGGACTCCCACGTGATTGACACATTTCAAGTCCTGGACCTGGTGACTTGAAACTCACAGCAGGCACATGTGCAAGTGTGCTCAGGATCCCGAGAAGAATGGAGCAGAAGGAATTGCAGCATGGCCATCCCCTCATGGAATGGTCATTTTCTGTTTCTCTGTCTCTTCTGTCTCTCTGGCAAGTGCAAGTGTCCTATAGCAAAAATCTCTCTCTCAAAAAAAATAAAAGTTAGTTAAGGGTAGCACTAGAATAAAAGAGTTGCAATTTTTCAAATCATGAAAACAATACCATTAATTACCATGAACAAAAACAGATCCTTAAATAAAAGTTGGGAAAATTTATTCTTGTACTTCAAATAGGTATTTGCAAACAACTACAAGGTGAGTAATGCAATTGTGTAGCTCAACTTGACTTTATCTCAACCTCATATTTTAGCAAAAGTATAGATTTAAAAATTAAGGCAATCAAGATAAAGAGTGTATTCTGTGGCCTACAATTGTTAGCAAAAATATCCTCAGCAGTAACTCACAAGCCTCTCCTTCAGCTCTGCCACCCCTACATTTTTTCCTCTCTGTAGTTTCCAGTCTTTGGAATAGTATAATAGCCCCCAACAAGGGAGGTCGAAACTATAGTGATTAAAATCCAACTATACCATTCTGTTTCACTCCCACTTCGTAAAATGGATTTTAAAAATGGCAGGCAAATGCAAATTGACACATTATCCCATTTTACAGGGCCTAAATGATCTTATGTGCCTTTCAGAGAAGGAGCTAATGTGCCCCATAAATAAAACAATCAAAGTTTAAAGCCTCCAGCCTGTTTTCTCACTAGACCACCTACTCCGATTTCATAGCCAGACTGGAAGGAGGAAATCAGACATACTAATTAATCAGATGGTACCCATAAAACTATCTTTACCATCCTGTTGAGTTATGAGAACTTAGAACTGCCACAGATTTTTTTTCTGGGTATTATATGAACATTCTTGAGAGACCGAACACTGGACTTACATCTTGATATCAATGACCTATATGGCAAAAGTTAATTTACACCCTAAAGCAGAGGTTCTCAACCAAGGGTGGCTTTGTCCACCAGGAGCATCTGCCCATGTCAGAGGTTGTTTTGATGATTAGTTTCAGAGGGGGACACTAATGATAGCGAGTAAGGCAGAGGTCAGAGATACTATTTAAAGTACATATGTCATATCTCCAAAATTTGGTTCCAATGCTAACACTGATAGTACCAAACACCCACCCAGAGGGTATGATAAGATTTATTACTTGCATAATGAAGCTTTCTGCACAATGCAGAGCAGTTTCAGCCAGACATAAAACTGCTGGGTTTATTTTATTTATTTATTTAATTTTTTTTTGAGAGGTTTTTGCTATAGGGTGTGTGCGCTCACCAGAAAGAGAGACAGAAAGCGAGAAATCACCCCCCCCCAGGGGGGATGGCCACGCCACAATCCCTTCTCCCCCATTCTCCTCTCAGGATCTTGGGAATGCATGCACAAGCGCCCAGAGTGAGGTTAAGCCACCAGGTTCAAGACTCAAACCATAGTCAACAACATGGGAGTCTAGTGACATAGGCATTCCACCAACTGCTGGTCCTGAAAAACTGCTGTTTTTATTGTGGTTAGGAAGTGAGAAAGAGTCAAGAATTTTATACCAACCTCGGTGTCTCTGGGTTAGGTGATTTGAGCTTCCCCACTGGAGCAGTGAAAGAAAAGATACAAGTTATTTCAGGGCCTGCTCAGATGTAGGGCCAAAGGGAAACGGAGGGTAGTGGGACTTGAAGCTGTCAGTTATCAACCACCAAAAGTAGAATCAGAGGGGCCGGCAGGTGGCATGGTGGGTAAGGGCACTGGACTCCCACATGGTCAACTGCGGTTCAAGTCCCAGACCTGGTGACTTGTTTTCTCACTTTCCCTCTTTCCTCTCTCTCACTCTGTTCTTCTTTGGTCAAATTGAAATAAATAAAGTTAAATAAAGTAATTCTTACAAAAATAATTTAAAAAAATAGAATCAGACTCTTTATTACATCCTTTATTACATCCAATATACAGGACAACCCCTCATGACAAAGATTTATTTAGCATCAAGTTTCTAAAATACCAAGGTTGAGAACCCTTGCTCTGGAGGAAGGTTAACAGATTGGTTCACCTTTGCCAAACTTGGTACATTTAATCTTGTTGTTATTACATCAGTAGTAACTTGCAGCTACTACAATATTTAAAGGGTGTATTTATGTATTTATTTATCTTTGGTAAATTTTTGCTACACAGAGTGCACTTGCCAGAGAGACAGAGAGAGACAGAGAGATAGAAAGCGAGAAATCACCTTCTATGGGGATGGCCATGCCACAATCCCTTCTACAGTCTCCTCTTGGGAGTTTTGGGTATGCACACACAGGCCTGGTGTGAGTTTCAAGCTGCTTGGTCCAGGACTTGAACCATGGTTGTCCATGTGGGAGTCCAGCACTTTTACCATTGCATTACTTGCTGGCCCCAAGAGTTCATTTTCTTTCTTTTCTTTTCTTTTTTTTTGAGAGGTTTTTGCCCCAGGGCGCGTGCACTCACCAGACAGAGAGAGAGACAGAGAGACAGAAAGCGAGAAATTGCTCCCCAGGGGGGATGGCCACGCCGCAATCCCTTCTCCTACATTCTCCTCTTGGGATCTTGGGCACGCACACACACACACACACACCCGGTGTGAGTTTTAAGCCACTGGGTCTGGGACACGAACCACGGTCGACTACGTGGGAGTCCAGTGACATAGCCATTATGGTAACTGTTGGTTCCAAGAGTTCATTTTCTTAAAAGAGTAAAGCACTCTCTTTGCAAACCTGACTTAAATAGTTCTAAGTGACTTCTCTTTTTCTGAAAGATTTCTACTTGATATAACTTCCAACATGTAGAAAAAATGGTTTAAAAGATGAGAACTTTATATGTGTGCCTCTTGACTTATAAATATCATTTACAAGAGTAGATAGAAACAGAATCTCCTAACGATATAGTTCACCTGAGAGATGTCCTCATGAGAAGAAACTTGGGAAAGAGCCATGGCTAGCACACCAGGGGAAGATGCTGGTAAACAGCACACTGGAGGAGTCACAGAATTGTCTGATGCCCTCTCTTTACAGAGGGAGAAATTGAGGCTCAGGCCAGGTAAGTCATTCATGTAAGGTCACGTATTTGGTATGCAGCAAAGCTGGAGGAAGATCCTTGAAGGAAGAACCTAGAACTCCTGATTATCTTGTCTTGATGTTCTTTCTGCTAGCTTGTAGGGCTCCCAGCAGTGTGATTTCGTTTTATAATAAAGAGCTGTGGCTTATAATTTCTCGGTTTTATTCAAAATAAGCTCAGAGGAAGAGGCGAGGCTTTTTTTCTACTCAAATGATACCTACCACAGGGCTTGCTGCCAACATTAGGAATAATTTGACATCCCAAAACTCACCTCTAATAGAGGCAGAAGACTACTCCTTATCTGTTTACTTGTGATAAAACAGGCAATTCCTAAATCTATTCTCTTGTCGATACCCAGAAAAACTGCTAAAACCCACTGTACTTGATCCTTTGAAAGATTAACTGAGTCCTTGGCAGTGAAAAGAATTTAGTGAAATTCTGGCATAATATCTTGGGGAAAATTATGCCTTATTTGTTCATTTTGCAGGTGTGTGAGCTAGTGTAGACTCTTCAAGTCAAGAACTTAAGAAAGTTCTTGTTCTAAATGAGCCTTATTTTAGAATTGCCCTTTCCAAATTCCTATCTGATGCTTTAAAAGGCTTTGTAAAGAAATCCCTTTATCTCTTTTGGATTTCTGAAAATCCTGCTGGTTGGACCCAGAAAAGCAAACAATTTTGGTTAAGTAAATTTCAGATCTTTAGCACATACTAATGTGAATGTTTGCTATTAGAACATGTGTAAATATTTTATGAAAAGGATGCTTGCCTAAAATAAACACTTTAAAAAGATCGAATAAAACTTTTATTTAGAAAGTACCTTTCTCCAAGGGGTTCAGAAATGCTTTATAAATAGTTGCTTGATCTTAAATCAAGACTTTTTTAATAACTTAAAACTATCAAAACATACCACTTCTGTTTTATCTCATGTTTAACAGGGATCCCATTTGGTGGTGAGGGACATATTTCGTGATTGCATGCAAATTTCTCCAGAAATAATTTGGAAATTTGGAAGTTTGGTGTCTGCTCCTCATTGGACGGATAACCAGCTCGGTGACCTTAAATAACTCAAGGCACCACTCTGGGTCCTACAACAAGGAGGTGGCCTCAAACCTGTGGGAAAGTTTCTAATCGGATTGGTGGGAAATTGCCCAACCCTGAATGCTTAATGCTTTGGAAGATATCTGTATCAGTCTCTTGAATCCTTCATTGTTTATGGTTAATTGTAATAAGCAACTATAAAATTTAACACAGATAAAAGCCATTTGAAATGAATCTTAACTTTCCATTTCTATTTTTTGTATGTTTACAGTTTCAATCTAAAATTCTAGTTAACATGAATAGTTCATACACTGTACTTAAGAGAAAGAAGTTGGTTCAGACCTTCACTGATATCCTGTGTAGTGATAAGGAGATCATCTACCTTCTCTGGTCTTCCATCCCTCCATCTGTAAATTAGTAATAATAATAGGAACATAATAAAAACTGTCATGAGCATTAAATAAGAAAACATCGTAGGGCCCTGGAAAATAGTCAGTACTCAAAAGATGGCAGAAGAGTCAGGATTTTTAACACTGACACATTTATCCAGCTGCAAGAGAAATGGAAATAATCGATTATTTCCAAAATGAATTTAGTGGGAGAGAAGAGTAGCTAGAAAAAAATTTGAGAACAATAATATTCATTTCGAGAAGAAAGAGAATAAATAGAACCATCTGGAAGTAAAAGGACTTTTCAGTTGAAGGCAAAGATGTATTGTGTGAAGTCGAAAAATGTAGGTTTTATCAGGACGAGCTGGGTTTTGAAAGACTCCTACTTGATTTGGAGAATGAAATCATGGATCCTCTGTAAATGCTCTGTAAATCCATGAGCCACTGAATATTGACATTCTGTGAAATGGCAAGAGATTTCTGTGTGCCTGAGGATAATTGGGATTTTCTTTAAGTAACTGGAAAAAAAATGCTGAAAAATATGTAAAGACAAATCACATTGCCTCTAAAAACCAAACTAGAAACAATAATTTCTGAACCCTAAATACTACTACTTTAACATCATTATTATGAATATACAATAATACAAACCTCTGACTCATTTATTAGGCATTTAAAGACCACAAACCATATGCCAAAATCAGTGATGGACATAAAGAGTAAAAATATGAGTAAGAGTTCCTGTCCTCTGGAATTCTAGAATCATGTATTACATACTTCCAAAAGGTGTAAGAATCCCCTATACAACGATCTTATTTCATTGGCTGAACACCTGTACATGCTCAAGTACTGTGCTCAGTGTTTTCTATATTGTGTCGTTTACCCTGACAGATGCACTTCTGACTCTGCCAGAATATGACAAGGAGCTTTCTAACCCAAGGCCATGCTTTTCGCTTGTGAACAGATGCTATACCAGAAATCTGCATCCCCATAACTTCTGCCTAATCTCCAGGAAGCCAAACAGTATTGGGCTAATTCTCCTGCCACGTGTCAGTTATTTAAATGATGTCCGCTAGTAAGAACCCCCACCATCTCCAGATTACTCATTTCCTCATGGTTTACTCCCGCTAAACTCCACCATGTTTTACTCCTGTTCACTACTCTATTTGTAGAAACTAAGACAGTATCCAGCACATCAGAGGAATTCAAAAACATTGTTCCTACATGTAAAATCTAACCACATACCTTGGATATCCTACTGTTTATTAATAACCTAATGGTACAATTATATAATCATTAATAACCAAATGATAAAAACCAAAATTGAACACAGTCTTCTAGGTATAGTTTAATTAGTGCAAATACAGTGGATCTATTCCTAGCCTCATAAATACAACACAATAAAATACTACCTGTTATGGAAAAAAATTGTCACTTATTCAGCTTGAACATGAAGCTAATTCACAGCCCCAGATCTTACTGACAGAAACATTTTTTTTTCAACCAGACCTTGCAAGCTACTCACATGTAGTTAATATTTCATTTCCCTTAACCCTAAGCATACATCTTTACATTTATCCTTGTATATTTTCATCGTGTTAGATGTGGTTCAATTTGCCTCTCTGTATGATTTTGTTTAAATCTGCATGCATCGGGACCAGCAGTTAGTGTAATGGCTATGTCGCTGTACTCCCACGTAGTCAACCACTGTTCGCATCCCGGACCCGGTGGCTTGAAACTCACGCTGGGAGCGTGTGCGTGCATGCCCAAGATCACAAGAGCAGAATGGAGGAGAAGGGACTGCGGTGTGGCCATCCCGCCTGGGGGGTGATTTCTTGCTTTCTGTCTCTCTGCCTCTCTCTGTCCGTCTGGTGAGTGCATGTGCCCTGTAGCAAAAACCTCTCCAAAAAAAAAAAAAGAATTAAATCTTCATGCGTTTTCTAACATAATTTCTACCCCCCCCCCACCGCCCCAGTTTAAAGCCTCCATCAGATCTGGCTACCTAACATCTCTGTATCTTAATTATCAATGAAATGTTGAACAAAACAAGAGCCACAAAGAGTATCGTTAGTAACCTGGCTAAAGGTTGATACATATATGTCAATCAGCTTTTGAACTCTCCTCAATCACTATCACATGATGGTGTTTTCTTCAAGGATATTATGTAAAGCTTTGTCAAATTCTTTGCTCAAAGCAAGGCAGTCTATCTCAAACTGTAGTAATCCCAAACAAAAGCCAAGTATGCTAGATGGCATTTATCTTATCTATTGTTTATTGCATAAATTTTGTACTCTAAAGTCTTTAGGGTATCAACTTTGAAACTAATCCCAGGCTTTAAGGACTGAAAAGCCTTTTTTTCCAAGTGTATTTTTTTTTTTTTTTGGAGAGGTTTTTTTACTACAGGGCGCTTGCGCTCGCCAGACAGACAGAGAAAGACATAGAGACAGAAAGTGAGAATTCACCCCCCAGGGGGGATGGTCACGCCGCAATCCCTTCTCCTCCATTCTCCTCTCAGGATCTTGGGCACGCACGCACACACGCCTGGCATGAGTTCCAAGCCACCGGGTCCGGGACGCGAACCACGGTCGACTACGTGGGAGTCCAGTGACATAGCCATTACGCTAACTGCTGGTTCCCCCAAGTGTATTGTGAGTAGTTTCTCTGCTTTTCTGCCATATTTCCCCCTTACCTGAATCAATGAATGCCTGTGATTATTTGAGGGAAGAGCAATTTGTCCAAGGAAATGGATAACAAAAGGGTTCATTCAGGGAAAACTCTAGCTAAAAACTTCAAAACACTATCAAAACATCAGTTGGCTATATAGGTTTAGAAACTAATCTCTCTCACAGTTGGTTAACTTTTCTTCCTGATGCAAGAATTTCAGTGCATGGCTTGAATCTACAGTAAAATTTTCTATCCTAACATGTCATAACATAGTTGACTAATCTGGTCTAAAATTATCATGGGGACTACACATTATATTAAATTAACTCTAGGAATTTTGTAAAAAGGAAGATCATAGCTCTTTACAAAGAAAAAAATTATTATTTTGCTTTAGATCCACTGATAAATCTAGATTTTTGGAATATGGTTTCTTTAATTCTTCAAATTTTACCATCTGTTTGTGTAGAGCAATCTATTTTTCTTGGGAAAAACCAAACACCTATGACTTACATCTGCTTTAGAAGTTAATTTATTTGACTTATCAGAAAAAAAAACACAATGTCCTATTTCTATTTTTGTTCTTTACAGGATTTTCACCATTATTTTTAAGATATATTTTTGAATATTTAAAGAAAAAAAATAGCTACTCAAAGGGTAATTGAGGGACCAGCAGATGGCATAATGGTTACACTGCTAGATTTCCACATAGTTGACTGCGGTTCAAGTCCCAGACCCAGTGGCTTAAAACTCACTCCAGGCACATCAGCATGCGTGCCCAAAATCCCAAGAGGAGAGAATAGACGGAAAAGGATTGCAGCATGACTATCCCCTTTGGGGGGTGATTTCTTGCTTTCTCAGTGAGAACAAGTACCCTATAGCAAAATTTGTCTTTAGGAAAAAAAAAAGGTAATTGAAATTCTGTCGTGTACAGAATTTCACCAAGGAAACACAAAGGTTTTGCTCTTGAAAAGCTTAAAATATCATGAAAGGAACAGCATTGAGATTAATCAAAAATTGGTAAAATAAATATCTACCACAACATTCTTCACTAGTTATTAATTTTTTTAAAATCTAAGTGGATATGTTAATTGTGGTGGTTAGGTTTTATTTTGGGGTCTTATAATGTAAAAATAATAAATTTCTGGTTTTTTTTTTAGTGTAGGTTGAAAAATCCCATATCAACATTTATGTTCTCCCTAAAGGTTTCTGGGATTTAGATCCCTAGCTATAGTAAGTCTATCTTGCTTTTTACATATATTTGACTCATCATATATTTTAATGAAAAATAGGGTACCCAAAACCTCAATGATATGTGATTATTAGAGTGATTTGTTAAAGACAAGATCTCATGACAATGATGTTTCTGATATAAATTATTTAAAAACTTCCTTTTAAGCTGGGCCTTTTTTGTTGTTCTTAAAAATATACTATCACTTCTTTGGATATAGAGCAAGGATGACAGATAGGAAATTATTATATTTTAAATCATAAATATTCATTAGAATTTGTTCCCTGGTAAATCTATGAATCTTATTTTTGTTTGTATTGTTTTCCTGCCATCTTTTTTTTTTTTTTGGTATTTTTGCTAGAAACAAAGTGATATGGTCATCATTCTGTAGGTTTTGTGGTTTTTTCACTGATGAAGCAACTAAATGTGCATAACTTTAAAGAAAAAAAAGCTAAATGATGGAGGAAGAGCTCATTATGTCAAATATCTTGCTTGCTGATTCCTGATGGGAACTGGAATAAATTATTGGTTTAATAATATTGCTCAGAAACTGCCAGCTTTCTGAAAATATAAACAAGATGACACACAATTGCCAGAGTAAGTTCCTTCTTCTGTTGAAGATATTTAAAGACTACAGTCCCAGGAGAATAAACTAATTTCAAATCAGCTCAGCGTCTAACACATTTTAAATATATATTTACATAACAATAAAAAAGTGTCCTCAATCTACTAGCAATTTTTTCATACTATGCTTCAGCACTATCAACATTTACAGATGCAAGATTTATTTTCAATGTAAGCTTAATAGTTATTATAGATCATGAAGAAAAGACACAGATTTTACCCTGATTTAGGCAAAATAGAATAAAACAATTAGAAAACTATAATAAATTGTCCTTTATCTAGTTCAATAAAAAGAATAAACTATTCTAGTTAATCCAATAAGAAAGTTAATATTAAAATTCTTGTAGAAACCCAGTAGATTTCTAATTCTGTTTTTAGGTTATGCTATTGGGAATGAGTGCTCACCAAAGAGAGATAGAGATAGAGACAGAGAGAAAGAAAGTGAGAAATTACACCCCAGGGGATATGGCCATCTATAATCTCCTCTCCATTCTCCTCTCAGGATTCTGGGGACATACATACACATGCCTTGTGCGACTTTCAAGTCACTTGGTCCAGGACTTGAATTGTGCAACCAGCCATCTGGAACGCAGTGCCTAAAGCTCCATTGCCATTTGCTGACCTCAGATTTCTAAGTTTTAAAAGATTTACTATATTAAAATTTCTATAGGACTACAACTATTGCTTTAGAATCTATGCTAAGATTTTAGGGATGGGACGCTATCCAGCAAAGATGTGATGCTCTGCAAGGCTGACCCACATGCGAAGATTGTGGGGTGGTGTTCAAAGACCTCCCTCAGTATGCCAGGCCCAGGATCCATGAGTGAATGGAGCTGGGGGTGGATTGCAACTTTAAGACCTTTTGGGGGCCCTATCTCTCTGTGTCTCTCTCCTTTTCATTCATTGAATAAATATATAAACTTAAAAAATAAAAAGATTTTATAATATCTCAGAGACACCATTATTTTATTATAATGCAGATAAACTCATTCTCTTATTTTGTTTTTTTGTTTTTCTTTTTAGAGATATTTTTGCTATAGGGCATGTGTACTCTCCAGAAACACACACACACAGAGAGAGAGAGAGAGAGAGAAAATGAGAAATCCCACTACCCCCAGAGAGAATGACCACACTGTAATCCCTTCTCCTCCATTCTCATCTCAGGATTTTAGGTATACACGCACATGTGCCTGATACGAGTTTCAAGCTGCCAGGTCTGGGACTCAAACTGCAGTTGGCCATGTGGGAGTCAAGTGTCTTAATCACTATACCACCTGCTGGCCCCTATACTCATTTTTTGACACTACAGACATTGACTGACTGCCTATTGGGTGTTAGGCTGATGTTAGAATAAAAAGTTTCTTTACAGAAGGGATCATGTCTACTCTGAGGAAGGGAGACAGACTTATAACTATACATATGAAGGAACATAACAAAGATGGTGGCTTAGCTTGGGTTTCCTGAAAAGCAGACTGTTATAAAGTCATGGGTATAAGCAGTTTATTTGAAAAAAGGGATCTGAGAAACACAAATGAGCAGGTTACCATGAGGGCAGCCAGGACTCAATTCCACATACAGTACACCTCAGAATCAACCTGTGGGGAATGGAGAAGCTGAGTTTTCTATCATGCTCTCCTTCACTGTTTGAAGGTTTTCCCTGGAGCTTCTAAACAGTCTGGCCAGAAAAAAAGTCCTCACACAGAGAAGCAGAGAAATGCAGGTTCTTGAGGTGGGAAGACTTTGGCGTGCATAGGAAATGTCCACCCCAGATGCAGTGCACTCAGACGTAGCCAAGGGATATGGGCTGACATCAGCAGCCTCTTCTTTAGGTGGTGATATGGTCCACCATCGTAGAGCAGAAACCTAATGGAAAACCATCAGTTCTGCCTGGGGAGTCAGGAAAGACTTCAAAGGACAACAGATGCCTAAGTTGTTCAAGCGTTCTCTAGGAAATGCAGGATGTAAAGGTGGAGGGCTCCTACTCCATTGCAGATACTTTTAGTGGAATACCAGATTACAGAAAGATCAGTGAGCATGGAGTACTACCTTTGCATTGGCTATGATCCAATTCACTGCTTAAGTAAATACATACGTGCTTTTGCTTAGGTAGCCATAGGCTTCAAAGAAGCTTATTTTCAGATCCAACATAGATATTTCAACCAATTGACCATATAACAGACTATTTCTCTCTTTTTAAAGGTTATTTATTTACATTAATTCAGATCATTTCTTACACTAATTATGAGGAAAAACTGCTTTACTCTCCTCTTGACTCCAACCAACAGATATGAAATTAATATCAAGAAGTTGAAAGGAAATTAGAGACAGATTGCCTGGAAATCAACAGATAGCAAAACTTCAGGAGAGAAATTGAGTTCCAGGAGAAAGGAGAGGGCAGGGTGAGGAGCTGGTCACATAGAAAATGGGGAGCTGAAAAACAAAATAAGATACACTGACAAGAACCAACCAAGTCAGAACAAGCACAGCAGTGTGAGTGATGGAGCCAGTGGCCCTAAGCTATGAAACTGGCACTTCTTCATTTCCTTGTAGACTACGTCTGTAATCTGGGAATACTTAAAAAGAATCAACAGGCGGACTTGTTTCAACACTGAAACACAAGTTTTCACCTTACCTTGCCCACATCTTATGCTTCTGTAGGTTTAGAGTAAGGTCTGGGAATCAGCATTTTAACAAGGGCTCTAAGTACCTCAAATGCAGATGGTTTTTGAACTGTGAAATAAGAATATTGAAGTAATATTGATTCCAGTGTCCAGGAAGGAAATGAGCTTCAACCAGCCCCAGCAATGTATAAAGTAGGGTGAACAACTCATTCCAGTTTACCCAGAACTTTCCCAATTTTAGCATGAAAAGTCCCCATGCCAGGAAACCATTCAGTCTCAGATACACTGGTACTGTGGGCCATCCTAGCATAAACGGAAGTGGCATTGTGTCCGGGAATTCATTGAAGAGCTAAGCACCATCATCTTAATTCTGTGCATTTCTGTAGACTCCATACCGCACCAGCCTTCCTCCTTCACATGCACACTTCATGTTACTCCTTTCTCGATTCAAAATGGCAATATGTCCTCAGGTAAGACTTGATGTTTAAAAACTTTAAGGCCCTAAGTTGAAGGTTCTGCTCCCAGAGGTTACAAATCTACAAATTCCCTGTCTTTTCTGGAAATAAGGAAATTCCAGAAAATAAAACAGAAGAAAAGCAAATAAAAGGGCACACTAACCTTTAGACAACACTACATAAACTTCCTAATGTAATGTGCAAGGCTGGAGCTGGGGCCAAATAGCTGGGTGGGCCTCACTACTCTATCAATTAAGTACGAGATGTGCGACTTGGGGCAAGCTGTTTTCACTTTCTATGCCTCTGTTTTCTCATCCGTAAAGTGGAACTAACAATAATATTGTGTCTACTTCACAGGATTAAATTAGACAAAACATGTGGAGTACTCAGGATAGTGCTGGACACACAGTAATCATTTTGTAAATATAAGTTATTATTCTTAAAATCTCTAATATGTAAGATAATTCTAAATCATTCACTATTTTTGTATGAATAACACTAGTCTTTCAGCACCAGAGTACATTAAGTTGTAACATCTAAAGTCACTTTAAACAAGAAGCATCTTTTTCTATCACCTAAAACATCATGTGGAAAAATTCACTCTGCACTTCAGCCTTTCTCTGGCACGCTAGTGGAAGGAAAGATGAATCAGCTGCACACAGACTGTTGATTAGTACCCAGTTGGGCTGGAGCATCGGGTAAGCTCCCAAGCACAGGAAGGGAGCTTGGACACATTTCAAAGCCTGCCGACACTCAGATCACTCCTGGTCGCTAGTGGATTAGTATTGGTGGTATGTCCTTAACCACATACTTCACCTCCGTCTGTCCCAGCCCTCTTCACCTTCCCCTCTGACTGTGACAATGAGAATATTGAAATCAATAAGTTCACTCTCCTTGCTCCACATACTCAAGTGCTTTGAAATGAAAAATGGTTCAGGAGGAAGAAGCCAAGACAGAAGCAGGGAGGGTATAGGTGAAGTCGAACTGACAGTATCTACAGTCTAGGGAAAAGGGAAAACAGGCCAGGACTAGGAGTGAGTACATTCGAGGACTGCCTCCATTTTTGTCACTACTCAGTAGAGGGGACAGGCCATTTTAACTTAATGGACCCTACAATCTTTCCTCTGTGAAATAAAGGTGTTGGGCCAGATAAACAGCTATTATCCCTCCTGCTTCTAAAAAATCTAAAAACAGTTTATGAGAAAATGTGACAGCTGGTTTTAGATTTATTCATCACTTTCCTAAGTTGCCCTGTTACAGGGCATTCTAACAGCCATTTTCAGTTTGAAACCATCTCATCCAGTCTTTCCCTCTAAACTCACAGTTCTCAAGAGCAGAGACTTAGTTTTAACTTCATTTTATCTGCTGTGTGTAGAACCATGCCTGGCATGAGAAGATGTCCCATAGGTCTTTGGAGTACTGAGCCCCTGATTTAGACTCTGCACTTGTGGATGATCAGTGTCTCACCTGGAAACAGGGTCATAGAGGGGAGGTTACTAAAGGTGCTACAAGGTCTAGGCAGAGTTAGGGTGAATTCATTAAAAAATAGGGAAGCACTCTGAGGCTAGTCCTGGCAAAGAATTACTACCTCTTTTGTCCCTGAAAGGATGAGGAAGAGAGATGTCACAGGAATCCTGAGAAAGTGACAAATGCTGTAGGTGTTGAGAGAATGAGCTGGGCAGGGGGGAGCATGGAACAACCTTCTGTGGAGGGAAACAGTCAACTTGCATCCCAGCAGGGAAGGAATCGAGGCCCGAACCCCAAATCCAACCTTGCCCTTACCCTATGTCTCAAGTCCTTCAATCTCTTGCTAGTGCCTCCATTGGCCCAAAACAGACTGAAGAGAGTATGAATGACTGTCAAAACAGTCCCTAAACGTCATCCTCCTGTGGACACAAAGTGATGTAGAAGAAAGTGATGACCAGATCGTGGAGAGAGGGGTGACCAGCACTCTCCACTCCCTGCTTCACTATCTCCTTCTTCCAGACCTCCTCTGAATGACGCTGTCCTTTCAGGTAATTTCTTTTCTCCACAAATATGCAGATGCTTTTCCTATAAGTGTGTACATACCTATATACACATGTTTACACATTGCTTTGTAAGCGCTGCCTATTGTAAGCTTAAATCCTTTGTGTGTCACTAACGAGACTGTAAGCTCCCTAGGGGCCAGGATGATATCTCCTATTTCTAGAGCCATTGTCAATGTAGTCTTGCTATACATGCAGCGCTCATTTTATAACTTGAGACATTCTTTAATCAAGTTCTTTTAAAATATTTATTTAAATTTATTTATTATTATTATTTTATAATTTGATGAGAGAGAGAGAGAAAGAAAGAGAAAGTGAGAAAGCAAACTGCCAGGTCCAGGACTTGAACTATGGTCAGCTATGTGGGAGTCCAACCCTTTAACCACCGTGCCACCTGCTGGCCCCAATCAAGTTTTCATGTATCTATTCATACAGTTGATTATACTTATCATGTTAGCCAACCTCTAAATCTCTAGAAAGAGCCAAATTAAATGTACAGTGTGGCTTTGCCTCACATAATGTTTTTGCTGAACGATAATCATTGTGTCGAGGTATGAGGTCTCGCCTTAGAAAGACTGACTTTAAAGTTCACACCATAGTAATGCCTGGAATTCATTCATTCAATATACCTTTATTAATATTCACCAGGAGTAAAATGCTGTACAATGTACTGTGAAAAATCAAAGGTCGATTTGACTTAGATTCTGTCCCAGGGAACTTAAAGTGCAGCAGGAGAGATAAAGTATTGATATAACTGGATGAAAAGAAGGAAAAAAAGAGTCTTAAAAGAAAAAACAAAAACAAAGATTAAATGCCAAGAGAGTGCTAAGCAAAAGCAATGATTTTGATGAAGGAATTCAGAATAGGTTTCATCTGGATTAGGTCTTACAGAACATGTGTTTTTTGGTCATGAAGAGAAAGGAGAAAGAACACACTACCTGCACATGACCGAAAGGGAGAAACAATCTCTTGGCTTTTCTGAAAGTTAAAAGAAAGTGGGGGACCAGCAGATGGTGTAGTGGTTACATCTTTGAACTCCCACATGGCTGTCCATGGTTCAAGCCCCAGACCCAGTGGCTTGAACATGGTGTACATATGTGCATACATGACCAAGACCCAAGAGGAAAATGGAGAAGAGACTGTGGAATGGACATCCCCTTAGGGGGGTGATTTCTCACTTTCCCTCTCAATTGTGTCTTTCTCTCTCTCTCTCCAGTGAGTGCACCCTAAGGCAAAAACCTCTAAAAAAAATGAAAGAAAGAGAGGAAGAGAGGAAGGAAGGAAGGAAGGAAGGAAGGAAGGAAGGAAGGAAGGAAGGAAGGAAGGGTGGGTGGGTCATGAGTATACAATCGGGGAAAATATGCTGGAATCAGATATGGAGAGCCTTGAATGGTAGGCTGAGTCTGAATCATCTCTTGTAGGCAGTAGGGAGTCACTGAAGCATTTTGAGCAGGTAATGAGAGATGGAACTACAAGGAAAAATAATCGCAAGGGACAATGTATTGAGTTTTCTGTGCCAAGCACTGCTCTCAATACTGATCCTTAGTGGTGTAATCAAGAGTGGAGAAGTTTATCACTGATATTTGTTTAGAATTATGGCTGTATAGTGATAAGAAAAAGCACCTAGACTTTCAGCTGGTTGCATTATTCTTTCTAAACTCTCTATGAATAATACTCCTCCCACACCCCATATTTCTGTAACTGGGGTAATTGCTGTACACATATCAACCCACTTAATTTCAAAACATCCCTGTAAGGAAGGCACCATTATTATTGCCAGAGAGGCACAGAAAGATAAAGTTATTTTTCTCAAGATAAAGCTAGTAAATGATAGAGCCAGAATTTGAATGCTGGCTATTTGGTTCCTAATTACTACTCCAATTGACCTGACAAGATTATAATTTCTTTGAAATCAGAGGTTATGCCTATTAAACTGAGCTCTAAACAATCCTACAGAAAAAGTAGAAACTTATAGTGGTTATTTTGTGATGATTCCAGGGCTAAAAAAAAAATCCATTTGCCTATACACACATGATCACACATGATCCTAAACAATTATAACCTACTTTTAAGTTGGTTCTATTTTGAGTCCCGATAGACATAACTCAGGGTGTTTACTGAGAATCCAGGTGTAGTTGACAGAAACCAAATAACTACAATCGTCTAATCAAGCCTGTGGAGATAAGTGCTATGCCAGCCAGTGTATGGGCAGGTCTGATAGTTAACATTCTCAATGGTTAAGTGAAATTATTTCTTGCATTCTGACTGGATGGGCAATTTGCAGCATTTCTTTTCAAGCGGTCCAAGTGCTATTGTTCAAAATGATTGTTCCTATTATTAAACCCTTCAAGTATTCTAAATGCCAAGGGCAAAAGCCCCTTGTCATGCTACGTTTCAGTGTGATTAGGCATTATGAGAATTTCATGTTATTAGTTATTATTAAAGACTGACATTGTACTTAGTACAAGGAACCCTTCTGATTGGTGGATTCAGTAATCAGTTTCAACTACGGGATGCTTCCCAGGTCCAACTTCCTCCTTTCCACTGTGCCTTCCTCTTGCCTCAGGCTCTCTACCCTTAATGGCACATCTCTCCCTCTGACCTCCATCACCTCATCCACCATCACCGGCACTGCCACAGTGACCAGTGTGGACTGCTGGCGCAGCTACTGAGGCTGCCATATGCATGAGGCCCTGAGCTTGTATCGAACCCCGGCAAATTAAAATAATAATAACAGCAACAATAATGACAACTACTAATTCAGCACTTTCCACTTTATAGGCACAATTTCATATAATCCTCAAAACAATTCTAGGAGGAACTATTACTATCCCCGTTTTGTATTTGAGAAGAATGAGACTGGCAGGGGTTCGGTGATGTAGTTAAGATCATACAGTTCTTGAATAGCAGTGTCTGGACTAGCCAGGGAACTAATGTAACTTGAGTCCATGCTCGAAGTCTTTAGTTCCTTCACTACACCAAGGTTTTCTCTGCACTGATACAACCAGAGGAAATAGAACAAGACAAAGAGGGAGAATCTGGGGCTGCCCTGTAGTGTAGTGGTTAAGGAAGCTGGCTCCCACATGGCCTACTGCAGTTGAATCCTGGCCCTGGTGGCTTGAAAAAACATGCCAGGAGTTAAGTGCATGTGCACCCCAAGTCCCAACAGGATGACAAAATGGAGGAGTAGGGATTGTGGTAACACCACACCCCATTGGGAGTTGCTTCCCTTCCTCCACGTGTCTCTCTGTCTCTCTCTGGCAAGTGTGCACATCCTCTTTAACCAGAGAAAAAAAACAGAGAAAGAGAACATGAAGAAGGAGCTGTCTGGAGCACTTCCTGTAAGAAACAAGTCCTATGATCATTTTCTCTTTCTGGGAATATTTTGGGTGGAAAGGGAATTATTCACATCTTGAAACAGAATTGAATATTTGCAAAATGTTTTGGCTCCCTACTGGGTCATCCTTATGGCTGTGCCTGGATGGCACTGTTACCAACTTTTTCTATTAAAAGAAAAATCCTAAAATTAACTAGGTTTCTCTAAAATGTGAGAATCCCAAATCTCTGACCCTCCTCTGTGAGACTTTGGTCTATTTAAACATAAAAATGTCTTCTGTCTTGCATTAGCAAAAGAAAGTTTAAAAAAAATAGATTTTACCCACACTATGTTAAATGAATATCTTCAAATTAAGCCCATTGTTTAAGCTAATTGAATGCTAAGTTTTCTACTTATTTATTTAAAAGCAATTTTATTCCACCTACTTTGCTTTTTAGCATATCAGATATTCACCAGCACACTAATAATGCAGGGCTGCTTCACCTCCTCCACTCT
>NW_006160078.1:740523-764605 GCF_000334495.1 Tupaia belangeri chinensis | reverse complement strand
AGCAGGTCTGTCTTTTTAAACAGGAAAAGATCAAAAGAACAGCAAATTCACCTGCATGGTAACCAAATCTAAAAGTGCATTATCACAGTGAAGTTCTCAATTAAATATGGACATGGTTTCCCCTTGGTTACGTCATTCTAATCTCAATTTATAAATACAGACCTGCTGAGACCCACATAATGCAGAACAAGTCCAGACTGTCCACAGAGCTTTCTTTCACCTTTCATATTTCTGCCATCCAGATGCTCCGTTTACCTTGTGCAGGGGAGAAAGATAGAGTGGCTGGGAAGTCGCTTAATCAGCAAGAGTATTCATGAAATAATTATGCTTCCAAATAAGCAAAATGGCAATACACATTTTTATGCAAGATAATTCTGAACAATTCTTAGAGGCTGCTTGAAATGTTGATTTGGGAATGCTGATTGGGAAACGGTTTTTGACCCTGTCCGGGTTCAGTAAAAGAGGGTAGCGTCATTATCAGTGGTGTCTTCCCCAGGTGCAGAAAGGAGGGGCAGATGCAGTTTTGAGGATGTTGTAACTTGGTGGATAATATGACGACATAATCAACTTCTGCTTTACTACAGTTGTGTGTTTCATAGCCATTCTCACTATTGCCTCTTAAGCTCTCTCGAGCATCCATTTTCTATCCAGGACTTGGAGTAAAGTATCCAGTCTGTAATATTTAAGGGTGCTGTGCTCACGCAGCTGATCCCTGTATCGCTGTTCCCACCGCTGTCACTCTAGTGCAGAGCATCATCGCTTTCAGTTGGCCTCATCCCCTCCCCAGCCTCCACAACCAGTTCTTAGTCCCACACTCCCTCTCTCCCTCTCCTGACCACTAATAAAGGAACCATTTCAGAATACAAAACTGGTCGTGTTACAGACTGTGTAAGACAACTCAATGACTCCTCGTGGCTCTCAAGTCATCTAGACTTTATAGTCTAGACTCCATAACAAGGTCTGCAAGACCTACAGACTCAGGTCCTCAATCTCCTTTCCAACTTTATCTTTTCTTTTTTTGTTAAAGAGAGGTTTTGCAATAGGGTGCCCACGCTCACCAGAGAAACAGAGAGAAAGTGAGAAATCACCCCACCAAGGGGACATGGCCATGCCGCAATCCCTTCTCTTCCATTCTCCTCTTGGGATTTTAGGCACACGTGCACACATGCCCAGTGTGAGTTTCAAGCCGCAGGGTCCGGGACTCAAATTGTGGTCAACTATGTGGGAGTCCAGTGACTTAATCATTGTGCCATCTGTTGGTGGCAACTTGATCTTCTGATGCATTCCTCCAACTCCTCCTGAGCTCCAATCATGCTGGACTTTTAGTTCCTCAGGTGTGCCCTACTCCTGCCCGTGGTGAACCTTTGTACACTGCTCCTTTTGCATACTATTCTCTTTCCCCCCAGCCAGTCCTCTCGTACTTAACCCAGTCCTCTTTCCTCTGAGAAATCCTTCCTAGGGAGACTATACCCTGTTACCTAAACTAGGTTACTTCTGAGAGCTAAAGTGCTATCAAAAATTAAGTTGGGAGAACAGTACGGTGGCATGGTGATTAAGATGGCTGGATTCCCACACAGCCAAACACAGTTCGAGTCCCAGACCCCAGAGGCTTGAAATCATGCTGGGTGTATATAAGTGTGTGTTCAAAATCCTAAGAGGAGAAGGGATTGCCACATGGCCATCCCTCCTGGGGAGTGACTTCTTACTTTCCTGGTCTCTGTCTCTCTCCTCTCTGGAGAGTGCATATGCCCTATGACAAAAAAACTAAAAATAAATAAATAAATAAGTGGTGCAATGGTATAACACAATGCTCTGTGATGCAATCTCACATGGGAAGGTTACAAGTTCAAGTCCAGAGATCTCCTGAGTATGCTGGGCATGCACTTGCCCATAATCTAGGGCTGGCTAAAGGCTGGCAGTGGATGATAGTATTGAGATCCTGTCAGGGTGTTCTCTCTCTCTCACTCTCGCTCATGGAAAAAACAAATTTAAAAATAAAAACTTTAAAAAAAAGTTGGGACAACTGATGGATGCTCACATTGTATATGTTCACAGCAACTTGAATAGGTATAAAGCTCTATATTCTGAGAGATGAGAAAACAAGTGGTATCTTCTTTTTGGCCAGAACTGCCATCTTCCAGTAATTCACCAAAAGGACAAACACAGCGGGAAATCAGAGAGGCATCCAATGTATGTTCTCTAGGGTTTTTAGAAAACATGGAGGTGGGGCCGGCAAGTGGCATGGTGGTTAAGGTGCTGGACTCCCACATGACTGACCACAGTTTGAGTACCAGACCTGGCAGATTGCTTTCTCACTCCTACTCTACCTCCATCCCTCTCTGGTCAAATTTAAATAAATAATAAATAAAGTTAAATAAAACCTTTAAAAAAAAAAGAAAAGAAAACATGGAGTTGTTCCTTTGGCAACATACACGTGAGTCTATTAAGAAAGGTGACATTGTAGACATCAAGGTGGGTACTGTTCAAAAACGAATGCCCCACAAATGTTACCATGGCAAAACTGGAAGCCTACAATGTTACCCAGTTTGTTGTTGGCACTGTTGTTAAAAAAAAAAAGTTAAGGGCAAGATTCTTGCCAAGAGAATCAATGTACATATTGAGCATATTAAGCATTCTAAGAGCAGAGATAACTCTCTAAAATGTGAGAGGGAAAATAGCCAGAAAAAGAAGGACACCAATGACAAAGGTAGCTGGGTTCAGCTGAAGCTCCAGCCTGCTCCACCCAGAGAAGCATATTTTGTGAGAACCAACGGAAAGGAGCCTGAGTTTCTGGAACCTATTTCCTCTGAATTCATGGCATGATAGGTGTTAAAAAATAAACTAAACTATGGTCTATAAAAAATAAAAAAAGGAAGAGGGGAAATCTGGGGTTACAGCCTGCCTTGCTTACTGAAAATCAAATCACTTTTCTCATACCTACTCCCCAGTTATGAGATACAACTCAAACGGTGGCCATCATTTCTTATTAAAAGCAAAGATGCAGCTTTATCTCCACCATAAAAATCCAGCACGAAAGAGAGAATACATTCACTATGCAGGCACTGAGTGGAGAAGAACAAGGTCATGTTTATTTAGAGGGCTCAGTTTTTCTTTTCAAATTTGAAATATTTTAAGTGTTTTGTTTTTATTATATGAATAATATATGTTCACTATAAAAACATTTAAATAAGACAGAAAAAAATCAGAAAATGAAAATCTACTATGACCAACTCTCTTCAATATCGTCATTGTTGATAAATAACAGTATTTTCTTCCAAGTTTTTTCCATGTCTGAACAAATATTTTATTGATTTTTAAAAATGAGATTACATCATAAATATTGTTCTATAACTTGCTTTTTTTAAAAACTGAATATACTGTATATATCTTTGGAGAAGGATGAAAGCAGCCCCTAACATCTGAGAGCTGGCCAGTCCCAGTTCATGGGCACACATGTGCTCAGCACACTTAGGGAGCTCTCCAGAGTCCAAGTGGAAACCTTTCCATGTGGGTTAGCCTTGCAGAGCATTTTATCACTGAACTACTTTCCAGCAGCCTTAGGAATCTACCACATTTTATTTAACTGAATACTTTCTGATAGATTTTAGGTATTTATAACTGCAATGAATACTCTTCTATATATACTTCTGTATAATTGCCTGGTTACTCCCCTAAGACAAATTCCTAAAAACATTTTGCTGAGTCAAAAATAATGCTCATTCACATTTCATTTTAGGCTAGTTTTTCACAATGTAAAGGTAATATATGATCTTAGTGAAAAGTGATAAATCAAAAGTTCAGATGATCATAAACTTATACATAAAAGATTTCTTTTCTCCTCCATCCTCCAGTACTTCTTTACAGATAACTATATGTGTCCCTCCATAGTTTTTGCCCATATAAAGGAATAAAATTGTGATTGGGCATAAACACACACACACACACACACACACACACACACTAATAGTATATACATATATTTTATTTTTAAAAAAAGATCATGTTGGGCTGGCAGATGGCATGGTGGTTAAAGTGCTGGACTCATGACTGACCGTGACTCAAGTCCCAGACCTGGTGGCTTGCTTTCTCACTTTCCTTTCTCTTTTTAGTCAAATTTAGAAATAATAATAATAGGGACCAGCAGATAGCATAATGGTTACATCACTAGACTGCTACATAGTCAACCATGTTCAAGTCCTGGACCCAGTGTCTTAAAACTCATGGTGGGCACATTTGCATATGTGCCCAAGATCCCAAGAAGAAAGTGGAGGAGAAAGGACTGTAGCATGGCCATCTCCTCTGGGGGGTGATTTCTCACTTTCTGTCTTTCTGTCTCTCTGGCCAGCACACGGGCCCTATAGCAAAAACATCCTTTAAAAGGCAAATAATAAAAGAAAAAGAAGAAATAAAATA
This sequence comes from Tupaia belangeri chinensis, assembly GCF_000334495.1. Classification (NCBI taxonomy): domain Eukaryota; kingdom Metazoa; phylum Chordata; class Mammalia; order Scandentia; family Tupaiidae; genus Tupaia; species Tupaia belangeri. The sequence goes on along the minus strand of NW_006160078.1, from coordinate 760,192 downwards.
AAATAAATAATTCTTTAAAAAAAATCATGTTAATACTTGCATTCAATTTCAATTCATATTGCAAAATTATCCACTACAACATTTACAGTTATCAACCATGGTTCAAGTCCCAGACCCGGTGGCTTAAAACGCATGCCAGGTGTGTGTGCATGCATGCCCAGGATCCCAAGAGGAAAATGGAGGAGAAGAGATTGTGGTGTGGTCATCTCCCCTGAAGGATGATTTCTCGCTTTCTGTCTCTCTGTCTCTGTTTGTCTGGTGAGCACACATGCCCTATAGCAGAAACCTCTCACACATACACACAAAACAGTGTATGAGAATGCTTATTTTTTAGCATGTAAGTTAAAGATGTAGAATATTAAGAAAAAGCAATGGTCAAATTCAGGTTTAGTTTTCTTATTTTTAAAAGTCAGCTAATGATATATATTTTGCATGCCTATTTATGGATCTCAAACAAGATGATATGGAGAGAGACATTTCAATGCATTTTGTCTGGCCCACAGAATATGTAGGACTAAATTATAACTGATATTGTTATTGTCATCATCATCATTGGTTTGTCTTTCACAATAATTACTTCTATGTAGTGGTCCTAATTCTATCTTTTAATGTTAAGAAAAATATATCTAACATTTATAACCTTAAGACCTTGAGTTACTGTCTTTAACAATAAGAGGCTAGGAAATTTAAATGATATGAATCAAGCTGGCTGCAGTCACTAGGAAATAAAACTATCTCCATGCTATCTTCTAATTAGTCCTCTGGCTACAATTTTCTATTGATTCTTCCCTTGGAGAATTTGAGAATATTCTAATACCCAGAACTTTGGCACACAGGCACTTGATAAATGTCTCCAGATTCTATCTTAAAGAGCAATAATGCAATTTCAGAGAAAATAAAGAGGCAGCCGAGTGGAGGCTCTGAAGGATGAACGGATAGATTTCATGGGCCTATTTCCCTATTACAGAAAGAGATATTTATTGCCTGCAGCACAGCTGAGGGATTGCATTTGGAAATGCCATAGAAAGTAGTCTGTGGCTGAGGTCCTGGGGCTCAGCCCAGGATAAGGCATTTGGCAGGTTCAGCCCCAGAATGGCAGGAAGCCTGCTTTCCAAACAGCAGCTGCAAAAAGAAACCGAGTTTGTTAAAACTTATTTGGCCCCATTTTCATCTCGCACTGCACTCCTTCAGCACTCTCCCAGGCACAGTGCTGTCTTTGTAATCCAAGACAGGGGAGCAGGGGAGGAAAAGGGAGGAGGGGAGAGAGAAGAAGAGAAGAGTGAAGGGAAAAGGGATAGCGAACGAAAAGGACAAGAGGAATAGAAAGAGGAGAGAAATAAATGGGAGAAAACTAGAGGAAAGATAGAAATTTGCTTCTTGACAGTAACAACCATCTCAAGGTAAGACTGACAAAGGGAGTTGATTCCTATAAAGGAAACCTGAGGCCTTTACCCTCAATCTATTGATGCATTATTTATTTTTTCTTTTTATTATTACCAGAGGGTGTGTGTGCTTGCCAAAGGGAAACAAAAAGCACCTTACAGTGGGCCAGGGTCACATCATAATCCTTTTCCTCTATTCCTCTATCCCATCAGGATTTGGGCACACAAGTGCACATGCCTGGCAGTGTTTCAAGCTGCAGGGGCAGGATTTGAATTGCAGATGTCTATGTGGGATCTGGCTCCCAGGGCATAGGGTTTAACCACTGTGCTACTGGGCCAGCCCATATGGATATATTATTACTGGTATTATTGTGTCCTTTATCAAAGCTTTGATATTTTAACTTCAGTGATAAATAAATAATCATTTCAAATAATTTTCCATTTTATAGAAGAAACAGCTCAGACATAGTAAATAATGGTCCTAATTTTACCCCAAAGATATGACAATCAAGGGGATATTGGGATCCCAGTGCTCACTCCCTTAGGCTGGGCTTCTGATTTCTTGCCTCTGCTTATCCATTTGTTTGGTAAATTGATCAGATCAAAATGGCGGTCATCTAAGTGACAGGACCATCTTGATAACCCAGAGCTCAGGTTCCATATCTGTATGACTATAAGCAAAATCCTTGCCTCTCTTTGCCTATTTCTTTACCCATAGTGACAAAATCCAAAATGGGAACAATAATAATGCCTATTTATTATTATTATTATTACAGAGTAGGAGAATTAAACAAATCATGTTGAAAAAGCACTTATTGTGGTGCCTGACACATAGTAAGGACTTAAAAATGCTGAGAGAGATGGTATTAGTTAGGAATTTGTATCAGATTATATAGACAGAATTTTCCAGTTACCTAGCATATCTTGAAAAAGTACTCTTATGATCTTCCATTAGATGTTTATGAAAAACAGACAGTTGAAATTTTCCAGAGCTACAGGGCAACCTTTTATACTTACTTAATTAAGATTCTCACCAGATTGGGAGTGGGGGGTGTGCTGAGTGCTGCATTCCACTATGACAATGCCAAAAGTCACTCAACACCATGGAGAAAAACCAGCCTATCATGTTGGGGGTTCTTTACCTTGAGGGTGAAATTTCTCTCTCCCACACTGTAATGACAGTTATAGAGAAAAACACACACATGCATATGTTTGTTTCCAATTTTAATAATTAAATCCCTTCATAATGCCATGCATGTTTTGGGAGATGAAAAAAAAAGATAAAAGATATATCAGGCAAAAACAGCTCTGCCTTTCTGCATGTAAGGTTTGCAGTAAGTGGATTCTGATCCTGATTATTCTCCCTGCTGACTTGCGGCCCTAGAGTGTTGGCATCTCCTCTAACCTATTTAACTGGTAAGAGTGCAAATGATATTAGGCCAGAAGTGGGAATATAGGTCAGAAATGGGGGGAGGAGGTATAGCAAATGCATATGCAAGACTCTAGAACCTTTTATAAATTATGTCTTCAACTTTCTCACCCAAGTGGGGGAGAAAAAAAAAACTCTGGATGGATTTATAGGAACAAAGAAAGGTCTTTTCTAACCCTGTGATTCTGTGCTCAGAAAAATTCAATCTCCCCTGTTTTCTAGGAGGCATCAGTTGTGCTTTATAGTTTTTAAGGCAGCAGAATTATTATTAGTTCTATGGAAAATATTGAACCACAGTTGTTCTCAGAAATATCTAGCTGCTTAAGCTTAAATGTCACAAGATATTTGATCAGATAGATACCAATAGGGCAGGAAAAAGTCTACCGCTCAGAAAGAGAAAAGCACAAAGCAATGACAGAGGTGGGTACAAAATAGATCTGGGGATATCAGAGACAGGACGTTCTTTCAGAGAATGGTGATTTAGCTTTAAAATGTGGCTTGCAATCCTCTAACTGTCTTTCTGTTGCTTGTTCACCAAAGGCAACCATTTCCCAGTCTTGGATTATGGCATTTCCCATCAATTATTTGACAAATTTGCAAATAAGGAGAGTTCCAGCAACACCCTGGTAGTAGTTGTCACCCTCTCTCTCCCATCTGGCCCCCTGTGAAAAGCCCTGACTAAGCCTTTCTAAAAAATCTATTGACAATAAAAGAAAAGGGCCAGTCCATGGCTGGTGGTTAAGGGGGTTAGATCCCACATGACTTACTGGGTGGTGGGAGACCCAGAACTGATGGCTTGTGAAACACACCGGATGCATATAGGTACATACGCAAAATCCTGCAAGGAGAGAGAAGTGGAGAAAAAGGGATTATGGTGTGATGATTCCCCATGGAGGGTGCTACCTCACTTTCCCTTCCTCTCTGCATCTCTCCAGAGAACACATGTACCCTCTGGCAAATTACAATAAACAAATAGACAGGTAGACAGATAAACGTAAAACAGAAAAGTATGACTCAATCCATTTCATACCTATTAAAAACACGACGGATTTGTAGAATCAAAACACCTTGGCATTGAAAGAAACTTCTCCTAAAATCATCTATAATAGATTTAGCCACTACTGAGGTAGCAGAAGGATAGGTAGATTAAGTAAAAGGCCAAATTTGGCAAATTTCTTGCTTGCTTGCTTTTTCTCTTTCTATAGTAATGAGATTTCATTAGGTCAGGCACACTATGTACACAAGAGTAAGTACGATTAAGCTGACAAAGTGTCGCTGAACAAAGAACCGGCTCTAACAAATAGATGAGGGTGGTTTACAGTCATTTATCAATTACTTATGTACACATAAAGTCCTAATGGGTTTGACGGTATTTTGTGTTCAGCCTCACTATCACCCTATTCTGCACAGTGACTTGTTTTCTTCTTTCCTTAAGCAAGACAGAATGTCTTTCAAGTGAAATAAACTGGGCACAGAAAAAGAAAGAGCACAAGTTCTCCTTCATATGTGGAACCTGAGGGGAAAAGTATTCTCATAGAAGCCGAGATGAAGGACTGCTAGAGGGTGAGAAGAATGGGTTGGGCCTTTGATGGAGGTATGTTGACTAATAGAGCCAAAATTACAAATAGATGAGTAATATCTGTGTTATGAAATACAAGGGGTTGAATCATCTTACTGAATATCTCAGAGTACCTTACAAAAAGAATTTGGAATGGTCCCAACAGAGTAGAAATAAAGGGTAAACTAATTATCCTGATTTAATCATTATGCATTGTGTTTATATAGTGAAAAAAGTCACAGTGTACCCCACAAATATGTACAACTATTACATTTTAATTTAAAACACGCACACACACACGCAAACACACACAACTAAGGGGCCAGTAAGTAGTGTGGTGGTGAGGAGCTGGACTCCCACATGGCTGACTATGGTTTGAGTCCTGAACCTGGCAGCTTGCTTTCTTATATTCCCCCTCTGTCTGGCTGGCTCTTTCTCTGGTGAGTACATGTGCTCTGTAGCAAATTTAAAAAATAATAATAAATAAAAAATTCTTTAAAAAAAAACAGTTAAAATAATTTCTTAAATCCAGACTCTGTCCCCAAAAGTCTCAATTAATAGGGTAATATGGTTTGAATGTCTTGCTCAGAAATTTATATGTAGAAACTTGGTTGATATTATGATGCTATCAAGAGAATGGAAACTGGGACCAGCAGTTTGCATAATGGCTATGTTGCTGGACTCCCATGTGATCAACCGCGGTTTGAGTATCAGACTGGTGGCTTAAACTCATGCCAGGCACGTGTGCATGTGTGCCCAAGATCCCAAGAGGAGAATGGAGGAGAAGGGATTGCAGTTTGGCCATCCCCCCTGGGGGGGGGGGATTTCTCACTTTCTGTCTCTCTGTCACTCTCTGTCTTTCTGGTGAGCAGTATGTGCCCTATAGCAAAAAATAACCTCTCCAAAAAAAAAAGAGAATGGAAACTTATTCTAAATATGATATTAAGAGTTGGGTCCTCAGCAGTTAGCGTAATGACTATGTCACTGAACTCCCATGTAGTCGGCTGCGATTTGAGTCCTGGACCCAGTGGCTTAAACTTACACCAGCATGTGTACATGCGTGCCCAAGATCCCAAGAGAATGGAGGAGAAGGGATTGCAGCGTGGCCATTCTCCCTTGGGTGGTGATTTCTCGTTTTCTGTCTCTCTGTCTCTGTCTTTCTGGCGAGTGCACACACCCTATAGCAAAAACTTCTAAAAAAACAAGAGTCGGGTCCTTTAGGAAGTGATTAGGATTAGATAAAGTCATCAGGGTGGGGTCAGCGGGTGGGGTGGTGGTTAAGGTGCTGAACTCCCACGTGGCTGACTACAGTGTGTGTCCCAGACCTGACAACTTGCTTTCTCACTTACCCTCTCTGTTTCTCTCTTGTCAAATTAAAAACTAGTAATAAGAAAGAAAGGAAGGAAGGAAGGAAGGAAGGAAGGAAGGAAGGAAGGAAGGAAGAAAGAAAGAAAGAAAGAAAGAAAGAAAGAAAGAAAGAAAGAAAGAAAGAAAGAAAGAAAGAAAGTAAGTAATACTTTAATTAAAAATAAAGTCCTCAGGGCCCCTATAACTGAGTACTGGTGGCTTTATAAGAACAGGGAGAAAGACCAGAGGTGACAAATGCTCTTGCCCTCGCAGTGGGATGCCCTGTGCTTCCTCAGAACTCTGCAGAGACCCCAACAGTAAGAAGGCCCTCACCAAATGCAGCCCCTCAACCACAGACCTTCGGAATCATACACTGAAAGAAACATTTGTTCTTTATAAATAACCCAGTCTGTTGTATTCAGTTATAGTAACAGAAAAACTTATAAAAATGTGAGCTCTGTGTCACAGAAGTTTTAATGTGCACATATTTCTGCATGTCTTTAATTTTACGTTTAGCCCACCCTCTGTCCTGAGCTCCCTTTTCCTGAGCCTCGCTTTTCTACTGCAGCAATATTCAAACTGGGGTGCTTATACCTCTGATGTATAGACATTCCAAAAGTTATGTGGGCACAAATAGTTTCAAGGGAAAACATTTCTGGATCCTCAATTTCCATATGTACTTTTCTGCCTAAGAAAATTCCTATACTAAGCATTATGTCAATTTTTCTTACCCTCTCACCCCATTTTCACTTTTAACAGTAACAAAAAATGTATAACCCTTACCTGTCCTGATCTTACTCTCCATACAATAAATCCAGTGCTTTCATTATTTTTCTTTCAGCAAATTTAAAGGAGAATTTAATGTACATGTCCACTAGCACATTATTAAAAATTAGCTCGATAATATTGGGTCATCAGAAAGGTCATGATACATTTTTGCATAGAAAAACATGTCATGACTTTTTGGATGACCCAATGAATTGTTATGTGACTTTGAGCGTATGTATATATAATGGTGACCAAAAAATTAAGCAACATCAGGGCCGGTAGGTGGCATGGTAATTAAGGGCACCGGGCTCCCACGTGGCCGACCACAGTTCGGCAAGACCTGGCGGCTTGCTTTCTCACTTTCTCTCTCTCTCTCTCTCTCTCTCATTCTCTCTCACTCTGTCCCTCTCCGCTCAAATAAAAATCAATAAAATAAAGTTAAATAAAATAATTATTTTAAAAAGTTGAACAAATTCAATAGTTGAGCTATAAAGTTTTTAAAAAATTAAGCAACATTGCTTTTAAATGAAACAAAAATGATAGAATTGATGCATCATCTCTCATTTCAACAATAGGTCATTTTTATCCTTGATGCATAAGCTAATTAAAAAAGCCAGCCCCGAGCATCTTAAAAGTCTATTTCCAATATAATTTTTCTTTTATATTTATGTTTATTGAAATTTGTATCATGCAATATTTTTATCAATTATCAACTAATTATACCAAACAACTTAATTCAGAAGAAAATGTTAATGCTTAAATCCTATAAACATGACATTTTAAATTTTATAAAATTTTAATTTTGTTGCATATTTTATAGTATCTAAATAGATAGAATAATTTGAAATTTTTTTCAACACAAAAATGTATCATGTTTGAATAAAATGCTATGGGGAAACAGAATGGAAATACAAATTCATGAGAAAAAAATCTATTTTATTTTGACTATGTAAGAGAAATTTGTTCAAGTATATTATTAAATAGATAATAATAGGAATCAAATCACTGTGGTTTATAGCCTAGAGGATATATTTAAAAGAGAGATACAACTGTTTCATGTTCAAATATGAATAGTGACAACACATAGAGAATTACACGCTTTGTAATTATTAAAACACAATAAAAAATACTAGCTGTCTGTCTTCTCAACAAGAAGTGTTGAAATTTTATGTAATGTAAATGTGATTGGAATAAACCTTTGGAGCAGAAGTTCTTAATAAAGTTGCATGATCCATCTGTCTTTCAAAAAATAATAATAATAACTGTCAACTTACAAATGTGCAAGAGGGTAGATTTTAAAAATTTATTAAGTAGTTCAGAAATAAAAATACTTGGGACCAGAAGGTGGCGGGGTGGTTAAAGCGCTGGACACTCCCATGTGGCCGACCACGTTCAAGTCCTGGACCTGGTGGCTTTCTTTCTCACTTTCTCTCTCTCTCTCTGGTCAAATTAAAATAAATGAATGAATAAATAAAATTAAATTTAAAAATCCTAAAAAACGAAGTAAAAACACTTCAAGTACATTGCTCTTGAGTCTCGCTACTCAAAGTGTCATCCTGAGTCTACTGGCATCACCTGAGAGTTTGTTAAAAATACAGATTTCAGGTTTCTCCTGACTTGCTAAGTCTGAATAATTTTAATATTATTTCCAAATGATCCATATTCTATTAAGGTTTTAGGTTTAAGAACTGTTCTGAAAAATCCCTTCATCCAGAAAAGTGTCTAAAAGTTAACCTTTTATCTCCTTACCTTCCCACGTCTTCCACTTGTTTCTGTCCTGATTAATGGTATCCACTTTCAGTTAACTCTAGCTAGAAACCTCAGTCATTCCTAGCACTTCCTCTTCACTGACTCCATCACTCCTCCAGCCAATTAGCCAAGAAGCCCAGTCAAGTTTACTTTTTCCCTAGTAACTGTGTACCCGGGCAATGAGGATACAAAGTTAAGTAAGCTATATGCCAGTTTGCCTTAAATAACTGTCTTCCAATGCCTGCCCTGGTGAATAGACTCTGCTAAAAATTAAACTGAGGCACAATAAAAATTTAAAGACTTTATTTGAAGGGGATCAGCCCAATAATCTAGTAGTTAAGAGAGCTAGATCCCACATTACCAACCACAGTGTGAATCTCGGTCCCAGGTAACTTGGAAAACACACTGTGTTCATGTGCATGTCCACCTCAAATCCCAGCAGGAAGGAGGAATTGAGGAGAAATGATTGTGGTGTGATCACGCCCCATTGAGGGGTGCTTTCTCCTCCTCTCTGTTTCTTGCTCGGTCTTTCCATCTTTCTCTGGCAAGCACATGAGCACTCTGGACATTTTTTATTTTTAATCCCTCAAATAAAAAGCAAAAATGTTTATTTGAACAAACACTGATTATGTTCCAATGTTTATTTGAACAAACACTTCTGGTTCAGGAGCTGCACTGAAGGAATGCAAGGGTGAGGTTTTTTAAAGAACAGAAATAAAGCAAAGAAATATTTGATTGGTTACATTTATACAGTTGCCTTATTTGCTCTATCCTATTGGAAATTCTCTAGTTATATAAGTTTTTGACTGATTCTGGTTGAGGTTAGGTTTCTTTTTTTTTTTTTTAAATGTAGGCATTTACAAGGAGGAGGTCACATTAAGTCTCACTTAAGTTTGCAACATAATCAAGTATAGGGATATTTATAAGTCTAACTGGCTTTGTCAGCTCACGAATTCTCCAGGCTTGTTATCCATTTTAATTTACTTTAACTTCTCTAAGGTAAGGTGATCTGCAATGATTTTCACCTTCTGCTTTTCACCTTTCTTTATAATCTCCTCCCCTTGAGGGTGTGTGTTTGCGTGTGTGTGGAGGGGGAGGGAGTGGATGTGTGGGTTGCTTCTTATCAATAGAATATGACATAAAAAGGTGGATCCCATGATTACATCATATAAGATTCTCAACAGACTCACTCTAGCCTCTTTCTCTGCATTATTGGACTTAAAGAAGTGAGATTAAGGGGACCACCATATGGCATAATGGTGATGTTGCTGGACTCTCACATGGCCAACTTGTGGTTCAATTCCCAGACCCGACAGCTTAAAACTCACACAGGGCATGTGTGCATGTGTGCCCAAAATCCCGAGAGGAGAGTGGAGGAGAAGGGATTGTAGCAAGGCCATCCTCACTGGGGGGTGATTTCTTGCTTTCTGTCTCTCTGTCTCTCTTGCAAGCACACACGCCCTGTAGCAAAATATCTCTGAAAGGGAAAACAAGTGAAATTAAGAAATCACAAACTGCCTATGAAGAACGCTGTGTGGCAGGGAAGCTCTAGTAGCTGAAGGCAACCACTGGCTGGCAGTTCATAAAAATACTGGGTTCTCAGCACTACAGCTTCAAAATAAATACATAAATGAATGCTCCCCATAACCTGAGAGAGCTTGGAAGCAGAGTTTTCTTGACTCAAGCCCCTAGAAAAGAATGAAACCCAGCCTTGAAGAAACCCTAATCCTGCCGATAAAGAGAGAACCCAATTAAGCCATTGCTGGACTTCTGACCCACAGGACTTTCATGACAATGCACACATGCTGCTGTCAGCACCTATGATTGTGACAACTGGTTATGTACTATAGAAAATTACACAGGCTCTGACAGTACCTTAGGTGAACAGGTACAAGAAGACCCTCATCGCTGCTTTTCTGTCCCAGTCTCACCTCACTTTCATCCAGCTGCAACACTGTGAAGAGTGTCACTGAAAAGCAAACCTTACCATGTCAAATCCATGCTCAGAACATTTAAGGACCTGGGACCAGCTCACGTAGCACAGTAGTTTAGAGAGTCAGACCTCACATGATCCACTGTGGTTTGATCCTGACCTGAAGGCTTGAAAAACATGCCAAGGAAGTGTGGGTGCATGCCCAAAAGCCTGACAGAAAGAAGGAATGGAGGAAAACAGACTGAAGCATAACTACGCTCCATTTGGGAGTTCTTTCTCTCTTTCTCAATCTCTCTCTCTCTGGGGAGAACATAAACTCTCTGACAAAACAAAAACAAAACAAACAAACAAAAAAAGCAAAACAAAAAAAATTCAAGTTTCTAAAAACAATGCCCAGAACATAGTAAGATTTCAATCAATATGTGTTAAATAACAAAAACATAAAAGTATAAACAGGTTATTACTTGTACATAATGCAATACTAAGCATTGGACCAACTTATTGAAAAGACACAGCACAGGCCTTCACAATGCATCAAGTCTATGTACCAAGGAAGATAATAAGGCTGAAGTGGTAGGCATTCTGCTTAAATTTTAACTTTACAGTCATTCTTTACATCCTTCAAAAAGTCATCTCTCACGCCAGACTGTCCTTTTCTACAATCACAAAGAGCAGGCAATTTTCTGTAAGTGCCTAATTTATGAATTTTAAAACCAGGTCCTATTTCTATCAGCGGGGAGAAGGGAACTTTCAATTTACTGAACACTGTGCTGCTGACTGTACACTGCGCTGGCTCACCAGGATTTGGGAATCTGGCACATGCCCAGCATACACACTTCCTCACATCAAAGTAACTTTCACATTTCCCTCCATTTTGCTTTATTCATTCATAGAGAGCTTTGAGTGCTGCCAAGTTCAAAATGTGTTGCTAAGAAACAAACTTGCCCTGTGGATAAGGAGCAGGAATCAAAGGCAACTTGTTAATGGCTTCATTACTGACTCGTTTATCAACCTTGGAAGACAGACGGCTGCTCTGCCTCTTGGTTCCCCTAAATGATAATTAGAAAAAATTATAAAGACGGATGCTCTGTGCAGAGACTCGATCCTGTTCATTTCTATTGTGATGACACAAGACTGGGTGATAAATACCGTGACCCACCTTCTGTCTAACTTCAGTCTGATCTATGCTGCATAGCACTGCTAATGCCAGGTTAACTTTCACACAGAACACCTCTGATCGTCTCTCTGCCCTCACTCTTCACTAAAGCTGTCCAATGAGTCCCCAGTGCATTAAGGATCCATTCAAGCTGCTCAATAAGTCCTTGAGGATCTGGTCTTATCTTTCTGGCTCAGCTCCCTATGACTGCCTGGCCTGTTCCTGTACCTCTGCTGCCAGGCTCACTCATTAATCCACACCTCCCCATCCCAACGGTTTGCTGCTGCCATCCTAGCTGGCTTAGAATGAAGGACTCTGATACTTCCGTCTATTCAAATTCCCCAAATCCTTCAGAGCTTTTATAACTTTTCTGACACCATCCCTCTAAACAAAAGTAAATCCCCTTCTCCTAATTCCTGTGATTGCATACTTTTCTTTCTGGGAATTCCTTATTTTTCACCACACTGGTTACAGTATTTGTAACCAGTTAGTCTGTTGAGATATTACAAGCACTGTAGCATCCACACTTGTATCCCATATAGTAGCTCATAAAATTAGAGGCTCAACTCGTTTACTAAATAATAATGGTTCAGATTTATGGAGTGCCTACATCAAGTTATATACTAAATATATTATATGCATTATCTTCTTTACTCCTCAAAATAACTCAGAGAAGTACTGTTATCATTTTACAAATTAGGAAACTGAGGTTCATAAAAGTTATAAACTAGCTCAGGTTCACTAAACCACAGCTATTCAGTGGTGAGGTCAACACCCGAGTAGAAGTTTGTAAAACTACTTCTTCCCCACTGAATGTTCTGATTTATGAATAGTTGTAAACCTAAATTATAAGTTTGGTAAACCCTTGAAATTCTCTTGAATACAAATAATAACAAGCACATTATTTGTAATGAATTTCATTTTCTTCCAGGCCATCTCATTCACTGCTGATGAGAGCTTTTATTGGTATAGTTTCTTGTAGGACATTTATATAATATTTAAATTTTTTCCATTATTTATTCCATTTAAATAGGTTAGAATTTTATTTTGGAATATGTAAAAAAAATTAGTAGTTTAAGTAAGATAAAAAAATACATAGTTCTCTTTTTGTAAAAGAAATTTAGAGGAATGCACGTAAAGCTACTATGGTAGCTCTCAATCATCAGGAGCTCAGGTCCTTTCGTCTTGCTGCTCCTTGTGTCCTTTGCATGTCACTTTATGACACATGATGGCTTCTTAAGTCCAGTCAACATGAAAGAGGAAGGGACAAAGAATGGTTTTCTCTTTCCTTAGTGAGGAGACATCTCAAAAGAGTTAAATAACTAACTCCAACTCATATTTCATTGGTTAAAAGTAAATCAACGGCCATATACCTAGCTATTATACAAAGGAGGCTGGAAATGCAGTCTTTCAGCTGACTACACTGATGTCATAAATAAATAAAAGGTCATATTAGTAAAAAAGGAGAAAAGGGGGGGCAGCAGTTGGGGGTAATGGTTATGTCGCTGGACTCTCACATAGTTGACTGTGGTTCGGGTGCTGGACCCAGTGGCTTAAACTCACACCGGGCACGCGTGCATGTGTGCCCAAGATCTCCAGAGGAGAATGAATGGAGGATAAGGGATTTTGACATGGTCATCCCCCCCCAGGGGGGGGGTGATTTCTCACTTTCTCTCTCTCTGTCTCTCTCTCTGTCTTTCTGGTGAGCGCAGGTGCCTTATAGCAAAAATCTCTCCAAAAAAAAAAAGGAAGAAAGAATGGGTATTGTGAGGCCAGGAGGTGTTCTGGTGGTTAAGGTGCTAGACTCCCACATGGCTGACTATGGTTTGAATCCCTGACCCACAGCTTGAAAATCATGTCGGGCATGTGTGCACGTGTGCCCAAAATCCCAGGAGAAGAATGGAAGAGAAGGGATTGTGGTGTGGTTATCCTCCCTAGGGGTGATTTCTCATTTTCTCTTTCACTGTCTCCCTGGCAAGTGTAAGTGCCCTATGACAAAAACTTCAAAAATAAAATAAAAAAAGAAAGAATGGGTATTGAGGGGCAACTAGCAATGCTTTTCTTGCATCTAACACAGAATTTTAACTTCTAGAATATGCCCTTATTTGAAAGGAGGGTTTTTGCAGATGTAATGAAGTCATGTTTTATTAGGCTGGACTCTAGTTCGATATGACTGGTATCCTTATAAGAAAAAGAGAAGAGACACAGAGACATAAAGAGAGAACACCATGTGAGAATAGAGTCAGAGATTAGAGTGATTCATTCATAAGTTAAGAAACATCAAGTTTGGGAACCAGCAGTTAGCATAATGGCTATGTCGCTGAATTCCCACATAGTCAACCACGGTTCAAGTCCCGGACCCGGTGGCTTAAAACTCACGCCGGGCGCGTGTACGTGCATGCCCAAGATCCCAAGAGGAGAATGGAGAAGAAGGGATTGTGGTGTGACAATCCCTTCTGGGGGGTGATTTCTCACTTTCTGTCTCTATGTCTCTGTCTGTCTGTCTGTCTGTCTGGCGAGCACACACTTCCTGTAGTGAAAACCTCTCCAAAAAAAAAAAAAAAATCAAGTTTTGCCAGTAGTACCAGAATTTAAGAGAAAGGATCGAACAGATTCTCCTCTGGAATCTTCAGAAAGAGGATAATCTTGCAGATACCTTGACTACAAACTTTGGCTTCCAGAATTCTAAGTGAATCAATTTTTGTTGTTGTAAGCTACCAAGTTGGTTGTTCTTTGTTACAGCAGCTTTTAGGAATTGATATGGATGTTTATTATTCCACATAGTTCATTTAAACCAGTGACTCAGACTGGTGAGTTTGATTGAGTAGGTCTTGGGAACAACTCAGAAATGTGTGTGCTTAATAAGCGACTCAGGTAATTCCAATACTGGTGGATCACAGATAAAATTTAATAAAATGCTGACTTAAACTGTCAAGGTGCTTTTAGTTTCCCCTGATTTAATAATAAATTAGGCTCTCACCCATGCTTTTTACAAGTAAACTAAGGAACAACAAAGAAGCGTATATATATTTGGTCTGACAGTAATTCAACATGGTCAACAACAATTTTAATAATAAAGGAATGTTAGCTGAGCTGACATATCATGTCCCAAATTGTAGTCCAGGGGGACTAAAGTTAGCCAAATGATTTTCCCATTGAATAGGAGAAATGCGGAAATTCTGACAGACCCTTATATTGCATCAAAACGAACAGGTGTTACAACAATGTGCATGACATATGCTGCCGAAAGCACTTCCCAATCATTCCAGGGCTCACTTTGAATGTTTCAGTGTGTCCACTCTCTTACAATATTTTCTGTGGCACAGCCAGCAAGAGAGTGCAGGGGAATCGGAATTTGTCAGCAGTAGCACTGCTTTGACAGAACTCGGACCAGAAGCTCAGAGGACAGTATACATCAAGTCCCCCACTAATAACTATTATAATCCAATTTATCAGAATCTTAAGAATTACGTCGCTAGGAAGTCATGACATGTTTTCTGTGCAAAAATAGGAGGTTAAACTGGATAAATCTCAGTACTAATGGCATCAGGACCTAGATCTCAATACTGAGTAGATCATTAATGCTACCATCCAAATCACCAGAAACATCGCACTTAATAAGTCACAGGATTTGAAGTTGGGAACTCACCTTAGTTGTGTCTCTAACAGGCATGTGATTAGGCCTGAGTTATTTAACTTCTCTGAACCTCAGCAGCCCTAACTGTAAAACAATAGTAACAATTGCTACCTTCCAGGGCTGTCTGGAGATTAAATAAAGCAGGGTATAAAAACTTATCTATAAACAATAGTTAGTGAAGGAAGGCATCCACACATACCGTTTTTGGCCATAGGCTGCATGCACCCTCAGTCCTAGGTTCCTGCTTCACAGTGTGAGCTCAAAGGAGATCAGGTGAGACAATGTGAACCTACCTGCACCTTCGCCATCACCATTACCAGTCTTTAAGTAGCCCATGCTGTGCTGTGGACAGTAAGTGCATCAGGTAACTTGGCAGGGGTGGGCAGCAGGTACCTTGGACAGTAGAAATCTCTTCTGTCATCCAGTGTGACAAGATTGGTGATTGGTCAGTTTTTAAAAACATTGGTAAAATTGGGAAGTCTTTTAAAATGGTACATACATAAATTTTTATTGTAATTTAAGACATAAAATTTGGATCTATTCCTAAGCTCTTGATGCAGGCCAAGGTTTTGTCATAGTGGTTGGCAACATATTGGTCCAATGATCAGAGTTCATATTGTCTTTGTTGCATAAATGACCCAGATTCATCATCTACTAAGATTTACAGGTTTGCTTTTTCTTTTTAAAAGTTTCTTTCTTTGTTTGTTTTATGAGAGAGAGAGAGAGAACCAGGTTTTCCAACAGGGTCCTAACCTTGTAATGCACCTCCAGTCTCAGTCAACCTGAATCACTGGCATGAACACACCCAGGGAGCACAGGGAGGCCTTGAGATGCAAACCCGGGACCTTGTCATGTGGTTCTAGCATCACAGAGCACTTATTACCCTTATGCCACTGACTAGCTCCCAAGTTGGCTTTCTTTAAGACCGAGCAAAAATGTAAAGATTGTGTTGAAACAATCTGAGTGCACTCTCCAGTTTTTGATTCCTTCCCTCCCTGAGGCTTTTAGTATTGTCTCAAATATATCTAATTCAACAGCATTTTTTAACCACTCACCCTTACTAACTCTTCAAAAAACATTCACAGAATCAACAACTCTCTATTTACACTTTAATTAAATCAGTTTATGAAATATTTAATTAACATATGTAATTATATATCTAATAGGACTGGCATAAAAGTTGGGGGCAGCAACACTCTTGGCAAGTATCAACTGCACTAGTGGGAAGAGAAGTACCAGGAGGAAACACAGTTAGCCACAAATCAGGGGCAATCTGCATTCCTCGGGTATTAGGCAATATGTTTCATATAGGGGATAGAAAACACTGGTTAATCAGACAGTAAATAAGAGATTGCTTAAGCATTTCTGATGCAGAAATTCATCTGGTAGTGAAGTACTAATCTACATACAAAGACAGACTCTTCACTAGCACAACTGATACTCATTCAAAGCTTTTTAAAATTAATTAATTTATTTATTTTGTAGAGTTACAGTTCTAGGTCCTTTCCAAGTTCAACTTTAAAAAACAACTTAATGTGACCAGCAGTTGGCGTAATGGCTATGTCGCTGGACTCCCATGTAGTCGACCGCGGTTTGAGTCCTGGACCAGTGGCTTAAAAATCATGCTGGGCGCACGTGCATGTGTGCCCAAGATCCTGAGAGAAGAATGGAGGAGAAGGGATTGCAGTGTGGTCATTCCCCATTGGGAGGTGACTTCTCGCTTTCTGTCTTTCTGTCTCTCTCTGTCTTTCGGGCAAGCACATGTGCCCTATAGCAAAAACTTCTCAAAAAAAAAAAAAAAGAAACAAGAAATAAAACAAACAAACAAACAGAAAACAACTTAATTGGGGCCCAGCCTCTGTAGCATAATTGGTAGTGTACTAGATTGTGGCGCTGGAAGCCACATGCCAACCACAGTTTAAATTCATGACCAAATTGGCCTGCAAACATTCAGGGTGCACACACCCAGGATCCTGGCAGGCGAGAAGACTGGTGGAAGGAGACTGTGATGAGACTGAGTCCTGTGAAGGGTGCTTCTCTCCTTGATCATTCTCTTATGCATACATACATGTTCTATCACAAATGAATAAAAAAGAAAAGAAAAGAAAAATAAAAGAAACAACTTATTTCATCAACTCCTTGAGCAATGAGAGGCTCAGCTTCTGATAAAGCTTCTGTCCATTCTGACCAAAAGAGAAAGCCCCAAAGAAGCTTAGAAAAAAAATCTGAGTGTCAGACTATGTCAGCAGACATCTCAGCTTCTCTCCTTGATTGATGGCCCAATAGGAGTCCCCTGGAAGAAACCCTTCCTGCTGGGCCACAGTGCTCACTCTAAACTCAGAACCACATTAACACTCTTAATGACAGCTTCTTGAACAAGCATCACCAACACCAGCCACAACTAACAGCTACAAAGCTCTTTCTCTTGGGCAGACACTGTACTAAGCACTATATACACATTACCCCAGCTATTTAAGCTTTACAATAACATACGAGAATATTTATTATTTTACTCCCATTTCGCAAGTAAGAACATTGAGTCTCAGAAGGCTATACAAACTCACTCGTGAACATATGGTCAGAAAATAGCAGAGCTAGGATTAAAACCCAAGCTGTTTTACAATGGAGCAAAGGTCTTTAATCATGGGGCAGAACAAAGAAGAGAGAAAAGGAATCTGTACCAGTGTGGTGATTTACAGAAACATGCTGTGACATTAACAACAGTTATAATTATTTAAATGAATCTCCAAAGATAGAGAGGAGCTTAAACTAGCCAATCAGTAACACAGGTAATGTAAGAAGGTTTTAGAGTATTTTTGGTAAGTCAAGTGTCAATGTTATTGTCCTGGTGAGAACATTTGGACTAATTTGTTAGGGTGATAATGAATGCATGTTAAGGGATAAAGAGTACAAAGGGAAGGAATCAAGAGGAGGGGGACATTGCCAAGTGTCAGGCAAACAAATAGCACTTCCTCTTTAGTATTCTATACTTTATTATCTGCCTGAGAAAATCTCATTACAAAAATCCTGCCCTAAAACATCACCTTGTGGCAGTCCAAATCTTGGCTACTAAATACTTAATAGCATATGGTGTATCTCTCCCACTAGGATCAACAGGGTGAACTCATCCCTGAGACCACATCAATGAACGTTAGAAAACTTTGTAAATTACTTGGCCCTTTTAAAAGAAAATTCGCACATCACTTCCTTTTGCCAACATTCCAGTGAGATCAGGAAAGAAAGTATTAAATTAACAACTCAACTTTGGCAAAGAGAAGATTTGTTCAAGATCACAAAGCTACTAACAAATATTAGGACCAATTATTTCTCCTAAGTACTCACTTGGTAGAAATCAGACAAGAGGATGCAACAGGAAAAAAAAAAAAAAGACCTAAATTAGGTATTTCTTGCTGATAGTCCTTGAAACCAAAGGTAGCCTTAAATAATCAAAAGATGCCCATATTAATATTTTAACATGAATGTTTGAAAGGCATATTACAGATATTGAAGTCTCACTTCTGGGCCGGTAGGTTGTATGCTGGTTAAGATGGCTATATCCCACGTGGTGGTCCACAGTTTGAATCTTGGCCCCAGTGGCTTGAAATAAAATATGCCATCCATGTATGTGTGTGTGCATGCCCAAAATCCTGACAGGAAAAATGGAGGAGAAAGGACTGTGGTGTGACCATGCCCCAAGAGAAGGTGCTTTCTCACTTCCTGTCTCTCTGTTGAGCACAAACACCCTCTAGCAAAATAAAAAAAGAAAGAAAGAAAAATGAAAGAAAGTCTCTCTTCCATTAATTTTTTCAATACACAGTCATTGAACACTTGCCACAATCTCTTAGCTGTCCATTCTGGACTGACCAGCTTGTGGTAAGAACTAAAAGTTCAGATTCTTTAATCCAGGTGCACACCTGGCCTACAAAGCATCTACAACCCTCCTCAAAGTACAGAGAGAGATTTTTGTATTTTGTGTTTATTTTTCTAAGGAATGGATTTTTAGGTTTTATTCATTTCTCAAATTCTTAACTTTAAAAGTTAACAGCCAATAGTAAAAGAACCATGATTGGAATCAGGAAGTAAACAAGGAGTTATTTCCAACCTTCTCTTGTCCCCTCTCTCTCTCTATCTCACCTCAATCTTTGGTCACATTTTATCTGGCAAAACTCCAACCGCTGCAAGGGTGCAATGGTGTGGTATTTGCCTTGTAATGTCTAAGGGGCTAAGTATAAATAACAGTTAATGTTATAGTCATTACTACTCAATTTGTAGGATTCTTCTTCCATAAGTTTCTAAGAAAGACAAATATTTGATGATCAACCACTGTGTTTAAGGATATGACTATGCAGCAAAGGTCATTTATGAAGTGATGAAAGAGCAACTCTGTTCGAGTTACCCCACTGGCCAATGTTTGGGTCTATATTCTATTTTCTGGTTTTCACAACTTTTCTCCTGTCTGCCTGCCTGCATTTCTTTCTTTCTTTCTTTCTTTCTTTCTCTCTTTCTTTCTTTCTTTCTTTCTTTCTTTCTTTCTTTCTTTCTTTCTTTCTTTCTTTCTTTTTTAAGATTCAAAAACACTAGAAAATTTTTAGACTTCTCAGAGATTTTTAAATAGTTATTAATTTTGTATATTTTTAAATGATATTAGAGTATACTGAAGCTAAATGGAACCAAGTGTTTTTTTTATGAATATAATAAACAAATAAAAGT